>NC_048304.1:34285050-34358792 GCF_013100865.1 Trachemys scripta elegans
TATCAGAGGGGTAGCCGTGTTAGTCTGAATCTGTAAAAAGCAACAGAGGGTCCTGTGGCACCTTTGAGACTAACAGAAGTACTGGGAGCATAAGCTTTCGTGGGTAAGAACCTCACTTCTTCAGATGCAACTTGCATCTGAAGAAGTGAGGTTCTTACCCACGAAAGCTTATGCTCCCAGTACTTCTGTTAGTCTCAAAGGTGCCACAGGACCCTCTGTTGCTTTTTACAGATTCAGACTAACACGGCTACCCCTCTGATACTTACTTTACCAAGACAGTCCATATTAATTTTTAATTCTGGCTAGGATATATATATATATATAGGCAAAATATCAGTGAGACAACACATGGCCTGGCAACACCTATTTGTTTCATTAGCTCACATTGCAAAATGTACCTGCTAATGGGTCAAACCTGCAAATGGACCAAAAGCAATTTACAAGCTGCAGCTCTGTAGCAGTGGGACAAAGACAGCAAGAGACCCTGCACCTGGGAACGGCACATAGACCTCTGCAGAGGGGGACTTATCAGTGACATGGGGAAGGGGCCTAATCACATCAAGGAACCACTCAGCCACAAATCTAAGGGGGAGGGGAGGCGCTCATAGGCTGCACCCACTACCCTTACCCACCAGTAACTGGATACAGTCCAGTTGAGTTTCTGCTGTGGCCCTCTTTCTGGTTAAGAGTTATAATTAATTCTCCCTCACTAACTCCCTTTTTTTCAGATGGCCAAAGCCTTTTTACTTGGGCTTTACTCACAGACTCAGTACAGGATCCACTATCAATTCACTTCCACACAGTTAGCTGCTGTTTCACCAGTGTGTCTCTGAAACATACCAAGTTGGTGCCACGCAAGCCATCTGTCATAAAACAGCCTGTTTGCTGTCACTATTTGCGTAGCATTGTTGCTGATTCAGAAGTTACTACTACTATTTCCTTTGAAGAGCAGAGATTAGTGTGTAGTCAAAAAAAAAAAAAAAAACCCACAACAACAACCCACCAACTGCTGTGGATTCTACACTAAAAACAGGAACCTGAAGGAATGTTCTCATCTTGCTAGATGGAGATTTGAGCCTACAACACCCCTGGGTACTAAAGGTGATGCTGTCAAAGCTTGTAGGCCAGAATTTTGTCTGCTTTGGTTTGGTAGCATGTGCTTGTCATTTCGGGCCTCTCTCTTCAGCCCATATGCTCTGTTCTCTGAAGGCAGAACTCTTGTGCATGCACAAAACCTGCCCACATTTGAGGAAGCACAACACATGTGCTTGTGTATAAACCTGCCACCCTGGAGTTGTTATTGTAGGGTCCCTCAGCAGACTGGTCTGTTTACTTTATTTATAGGGCAACCCTAGTTTGGAAAAAAATTCATGGGTGAGAATTTTTTTTTTTAGTACAGTGAGTTAAATTTTGGACCTGTCAAACTTAATAAGTCCCCTTTAACAGGAGTTTCATACAAAATATAAGAACATATGTGCAGAAGTTCCTGAATAATGAGATGAGACTGCAGAGCTTCTCATTTTAAAAAGTTGTAAATTGTGTAGGTTCTGGATAATCTCTTGTTTGTGAATGATCATTTTAAATGTTTACAAATAGTTTCATTTAGGGGAAATTAATGAAGCAATCTTATCAGGTTGTAAAAAGCTAGAGAAGATATAGTGCTATATTGTCAGATGGCATCAGGAAGAGGCCAAGTATGACTCCCTCAAGAGATCCTTAGGGACCTGAGAATCAAAAAGGACTCCCATAAAAAGTGGAAACATGGATGAATTGCTAAGGCACAAAATGGGTTTCACCTAGCAAGGGACATAAGAGGCAATAGGATGAGGTTCTTTAAATATATTTGGAGCAAGAGAATAAAACTGGACATGATTAGTCTTGACACAAGACGACTGAGGGAGACCTGATAGTCTTCAAATATGTTAAGGCTGTTAGAAAGAGGACGGTGATTAATTAGTTCTCTATGTCCACTGAAGAGAGGAGAAAAAGTAATGGGCTTAATCTGCAGCAAGGGAGATTTAGATTAGATATAAGGAAAAACTTTCTTACTCTAAGGGGAGCTCAACTCTGGAATAGACTTCCAAGGGAGGCTGTGACATTTAAGAACAGGTTGGACAAACACTTGTCAGGGATGGTCTAGGTATGCTTGGTCCTGCCTCAGTGCAGGAAGCTGGACTTGATCACCTCTTGAGGTCCCTTCCACACCTACATTTCTATGAACTGGTGTGGTTCCACTGAAGTCAATGGTGCTATATTGATTCACATCAGCTGAGAATTGGCCCATGCTGTGTGTGTGTACTAATGCTCTTGAGGAATTTACAGAGGTTGCTGAGGTTCACAGAAGTCCTGCCTTTACTGCACATCTGAAGCAATAACAGTCCTGAAATGATAATGCAGATCAGATATCACACATTGCTCCATTCTGTTTCAAGAAAACAGGTAGCTTCTTTGCACGATAGCTACAATTCCAATGTGATACTGGACAGAAAGAATTAAATGCAAGCTACTGACAATGATGACAATATACTTGGGCTCACAACAGAACACTTGCTATCTGTTTACCAATATTCAGAAAAGAAAAGCACTGGGTTCATTCCAGAAAAGCAGAGCATTACCTCTGGCAGTAGATATCTGTCATGGAGTCACCACAGAAGAAAGGGAGTGGAGAGTGTACTAGACTGTACAGTACTTATTTATAGAAACAAAGATTCACAGTCCTTCATCAGCAAAGATTCCCCTGGTCATTAAGAGTTTTGCCTGCTTAAGAACTACAGGACTTTGAAGATCTCAAGTGAAAAAGAATAAGCAACAAGAAATCCAATATCACAGAAGAAAAAGGACACACACAATTCTAAGTGATTGTACGAGCTACACAGAGAGGCCATCTTGTCTGCACAAGCTGTCCACATTCCCAGGAGTCTTCCCCCATCCCATACACACCGTACATGCCTGTAGTCTGTCATGTGAGGGCTTTTCCCAACAGGGGAGTTATGGGATTTAGGACCTGATGAAGCAGGGTGCTGAGCACCTTCAAGTCTGTGGTGTTCAGAATGTGCAGCATCGCTCAGGACATGCCCAGCACCTTGAAGGATTGGGCCCCTTACTGGCTCTCTCAGTCATATGATATTAAAGCTATATTATCAGGTCAGAGACACAGGGAAATAATAAAACAAAGTGACAGGTCAGTTAATGGAGATTATTCATCCATTTTTTTCCATTTTTGGCAGCACTTAAAGCATTGTGCAAATGTTAACTAATTCTCTTCTCTGATTGGAACTATAAATCTCTGTTGCATACTCTGTCTGTATAGTTCTCTTGAATAGAACTCCCAATAAAGTCAATATACAGTTTCTGTGTATATATAATTTTCATATATAACCATATATATATAAATATTGACAGAGAGAGAGAGAGGCAGGCAGGCACAGGTAGCACCTGATTTAGGGAAGGATGAGTTTCAAATTTCATAGTATACCACATGACCTTTTTAAGTTGCTCAAACTAATTCATTTCAGGGTGAAATACTTTGCACAATATGGGTTGAATCATTTATGCAAGCAGATCAGAGGAACATTTCCTTTCCCATGTTCCTTTCAAACATTTTACATTATGCTATTACATATAAATGCTTGAAAGGTATAAATTTCAAGTTTGGCTTGTTGTATAGATCTCATTTAGACTTCAAGCCAAGTTTGAAGACTACCATTTCAGTATTTGTAAAGTTCTGAATATATAAATTAAATATTCTTTTTGCAAATACACTTGAATTTTTCCATTTTAAGTAAAGGATGACTCTGGTACTGACAATGTGACACGTCTAATAGCAAGAACCAAAGCTATTTGGCTAGGACTGAGATATTAAAAACAAAGAAAATATAAAAAGGTTGTGGGGAAGTGACCCAGAAGAAATGAACAGAGAGATACAAAAAGGTTATTCATCAAGAGGAGCTTACAAACTCTGCTAGCTTTGGCCTGGAGGTATCTGAAATTCATTAGGCTTAATAACTTTATCACTGAGACAATACTACAGTATTTTAGCTAAAGCTATCTACTCTGAGAGCTTTAGCAGTGGGTCTATAGAAGATCTGCATGGGAGAGGGCTGCTACAGCATAGGCATGATGGTGACATAGCACTGCAGTATAGTGTAGCTGAATATTTCTGGTTCAAGGCATTTATACAAACTCCACTGGCAAAGCTAGTGGACCTTATCAGAGCCTCAAATTAAATGCTTCTATTTGTCCTTTTTTTTCCTTCATAAAAAAAAGTGTGGAAATGTAATGCAAATGTAATGTAATATAATCTTATTTAATTAACACTGGAAGATTTAGGAATGAAAAAAATGAAGCAACCAAAAGTCAGAAAATCCCTGGAGTTAAAATTGTTCCCACAGCATCAGCACATTGCAGATATATATTAATTCTGAATCCTGTTTTACTGAAGGTAAAATAGTATTATTGTTGGGTGCAGCCTGGACTTTTTAAGTGTTTGATTTTTTCAACCTCAGAGAGAAACACACAAAAGAACTACAGGCCTATGTATTAGCATTGCATTAAAATATTAGTCAAATCCATTATAACCCTTTTGCCAGGTGGAGCCAGCAGCAACAAGGGCTGGGTTCAGTATCTAGGGTTCCTTTTCAATGAGATGACACAAAACCTACTTTAGCCCCCACCCAGTGACCTGGGACAATTACACACCGCCCCCTGGGTGCCTCTAAGAGGCAATACGTCCCCTCTCGCAAGCATAGAGTCTGAGTGCAGCAAAAACTTTTAATAAAGGAGGGAAGTAACTTGGCATTAATTTGGGAAAACATCGCAACTAGGGTTCATAAACATAAACCATGAGCAATAGACCCACCCCCAAGTAAGTTGGGTAGTGTCCTTTTCCCCTCAGGGTCTTAAGTCCAGCAACCCAAAAGTCCCTTTAACATACCTATCCCTTCTCTGCACCCCATTCACAGTTGCTCTCCTTAGCCAGTGCAGCCCCAGAGTTCAGAGGTTCATCTGCAGAGTTCACCTCCCAACCTGTGTGGAAGGAGGGAGGTAAGGAGGCACCTTACTCACGCCGCTGCTTGGGCATCCACTTGTCACTCCAACAGCTGATTGCTGTGCCTCTCTGTGGGGCTCTGCACTGGCCCTCTTCACCATCCACCCTGCTGGCCACTTCCCACGCTTCTCTGCCAGCCGCCCTACTGGCCAACTGCCAAGATATCTCCAGGGCACCCCACTTAACACAGCTCTTAGTGCTTTCAGCTGCTAGTGGGGCAGTCTCTTGCATAGAGAAAGTATCCTAAAGTAGGTCTAAATATTATCAACAGAAAGTCCTGTGGCACCTTTAAGATTAACAGATGTATTGGAGCATAAGCTTTCGTGAGTGAATGCCTACTTCATCAGATGCATGCCACAGAACTCTCTGTTGCTTTTTACAGATCCAGACAAACACAGCTACCCCTCTGATACTAAATATTATCAGTGATTTCAGCTCTGCTGCATGTAATAATGGAAAGAGTAAAGGTCAAATGTCTAGAACCCTTAAACAGGGCCCCAGGCTGCAGCTGCCACTACCCTCCCAGTACCGGTACCTATCCCCACCCTCTCTCAACTCATTGGGCTTTGGAACCCATGTCCCCTGCCTAGTGAGTGCCATTCAGTTGGGGGTGAGTCCCTCCATCGGGGTATGCTAGATACAGTTCTGCTGCCCTTGGTTCACACAACAAGGATAGCAACCCTGTATTACTCCTGTTCCAATAATAGGGATCCAACAACAGCCACAAGTGATCATTTGGGCAAGCAATCCCATCATGCTGAGCACCTAGGAAGGATGGGTGTGTCCATGAGTTCAGCTCCTGAAGTCTTTTTCCACAGCTCACCACTAGATGTCAGGGGAGAGCTTATTCAGACTCTGTTTACACCACGAACATACATTTACAGCAAATGTCATCAGTTCTTAATCTCTGCCCCTCCTGGGAGGTCAGATCACCAGGCACCAGCAGCACTCCTGTTCAGGGCATGACCAACACGGCATTGGCACTCCTCCCCATAGCAGAGGCATGAGAATAAACAGGAGAAAAGATGTGACCAGCCTCTGTCACATGAAATTAACTCATGTTACAGTGCAGGTAAGCGAATCATCTCCCAGAGTCTCCATAACCCTTGGAGGTCACCTCCTGTATCCAAGAGGTGTGAGAAAGACGGTGCACAGCCAAGCTATCCTGGCACAATAAGCACATGACGGGAGGCAGCCTGCCTGCCAAGAGGCACATAAGCACTTTCATTTATATTTTGGGTCTTCATTTATATGTTTCACTTAAAAAAAATAAGCATCTTAATCATTCACATTTGTGATTTGTTTTGAGCACAGAACATTCTGTGTGGAATTTGTGTTGTGTTTGTTTTGTTTGTCCACGAGGCACTCATGGCAAAAGAAAGGCTCCTTGAAAGGATATTCAATTTCTCTCTGCATCAGCCAATCTTCATTAAATGGTCTATAATGTGAGAAATACTCACGTTCATTCATGTGATGAACTGGATGCCAATACTTGAAAACAAAAGTAGGAATGGTAAGAGTGCATTGATGCTGAAAGACAAAGTAAAATACAGTAATAGCCTGAAGACCATCCTTATTAAGCAACCACTTTTATGGGATCATACTGCTCCCTTTACCCAGTGATTCTGGTCAGTTCCTTGAATAGTCAAACTTTTTCCACATGAAAAATTCTCATTAGAAAAAGTGGTTTTGTTGACATTGACTTTTTTCTGCGTGAAAATGTCAATTTCAGCTAATTTTCCAATTGGAAAATTCAAAATATTTTTTTGTTTTGAAGCAACATTTTGAAAGTAAATGAATTTTTTTTTGTTTCATTTTGATGGAAAATGTTATTTCCCCCCAGTTTTTAGAAATCAAAAGTTTTCAGTTTTCTACTTTTGATTTTTGGAGTCCCCCCCGCCTACTTTCTCCTTTCTTTATCCCCTCCCCCCACTTTTTTCCAGTGATCAGGTAGTATGAAAGTGTGCAAAGGTGGAAAAAAGATTTTGCACACTTTTTATGGTTTTCTAATTAGAAAAAGTTGGAAAACACTCTCCTAGTCTGAGAAAGTGTGGACGAAAAAACTACTTCACACACTTTCTTGTTGTCTTGCAGTTCTTACTGTCCAATAATTGAATAGGAACTAGGAGAATCCTGCGTTCCCTTTGAACTGACAAGAAGGCTCACGTTGTGAATTAGGCCTGGATCTCAATGCACCTCAGCCAACCCAGCTGCAAAACCAGGTCAGAAGCAAGACCCTCAGTGAACACTAGATGTCTCATCTGAGCTGGGATTCTCTAAGTAAATAAACATACATTAAACATACATTGTGTATTGTAGAAGAAGAAATCTTTGGGGGGCTCCTGCTCTGAGATCTCACCATATTGCCCTGTCGGGGGGTCAGTTTACCCTGCCATTAAAAAGATTTCAAGACCTACCCAAGCCTCACAGACTGCCAGGGTTCCATTCAGATCCCAGAGGAGCCACAGAAGACCAGGGACATTTGCATGGAGGTTCTGTGCCTCCTCTCTGGCTATGGTCTCCAGCAACCCTTCCCTCCAGCTTTGAAGCATCCTGACTCCAAGGGGTGAGCTTAGTGGAAAAGAAAATGCAGCTGGGGCTTTGCTTATCCTATTCTCTGTTGAATCTGCATTGGGTAGAAGGCTGGATGGCGTACAGCCTTTGGCCTCAACAGACCCACTCTCTCCTTTTACCAGTGCACCCAGTCTCCACCCTCAACCCAGGATGGATCCCAACCCCACAGTGAGGCCCACAGGTGCCCTGACAGCTGCTGATGTGGCGCAAGGAAGACAATCCAGACCAATGGATGGAAGGCCTATTGGATGATCTGCTCCCTTGGCAAAAACGGGAGGCTGCCTATCAAATGTACCAGGCATGAATTTTTACACCATAATTCAAACGCTGATGTGCCTTGTTGCTTATTGAATGAGGGCTTAGAGTCTCCTGCACTGTGATTAAAGCAAATAAACAAAAGTCACTGATTGTGTATATACAATATGGTACAATAAGAAATACAGTCACAAAATAAAATTGTACATATAAAAAGATCCTATCCTTCCATCAAATACTTGCATGGCATATATTCCTGTGGGTCCTGGCTTTTATATGAATTAAATTGTTTCCCTGGGTTTAATAAAGCTCATATACCAGTCACTGTAGTGGGAGAGCTGAAAGACCAAATCAGTATGCAATTTGCCTCCCAAGGTCTTTATCCCGTTTTATTATAACTGACAGCATTGCAAGAGCATATTGAGATAGCAAACTCACATGTGTTTGGCACACGTTTTCCTAATCGACTGCTGCAGGATTTTCCTAAAAGTGATGACAGACAGCACTAATATCTTCTAGCCAAGATTCATCGTATTTGCCCTAGTGGTCACCCAATAGAACAGTGAAATTCAAAGAGAGGATAGTAATCTACTAATAACTGAAATGAGAATGGAAGTGTCATCTCAGTAGAACCCGACTTCTGATGTCCTGAACAGGTTAGTAGGACCTCACTCCCCTATCTCCATATCAGGAGAAATATATATTAGCCAGAGGAGAAGGCTAATGTGATTTTTGTATAAAACTAGACAATACAAACTATTAAAATAAGAAAATACCTTTAAAAAGCCAACCACACAGCCCAACACTTACAGCTAGACAATATCAACACGATCTGGCACAATGACAAACCCAATCAGCAGCAGCAAGTCACCGAGGCCCATTGAAATCAGTGCCAGTTAGGTGTCTAAATACTTTTGAGGCTCTGGGCCCTACTCACTATCCAAAAGGGATAAACTCCCCACTGGCACAAAGAAAGGAGGGAAAGTGCATAGTAAGTACAAAAATGCAAGGGAAGAGGACTCCAAAATGGTCAGGACTAAAGGGTGCACCATAAAGACAGCCAATGATCACCTCTGGGAGCTCCTCCACTGAGCAGTGCTGTTACCATTCCAGTTCTGACTGAATACAGGGGAGAAGAGCAGAATAATCCCTACAAACCACCATTACTACATGGAGTAAGAGACAATCTCTCAAGTCTTTAGGGCCTAGACAATAAAAGGCTGTGTATACGATATTAAGACCTTGAATAGCATCATTTTGTGACCTAGCAGCCAATAAAGTTCATGGAGGGCAGGTGTAGCCCTTTCTGGAACTGTCACCTGCTAATACATCTATATAAAAATCACACATGCACAGGCATACGCATATTATATGCTACATGGGCAAGTCATTTAAGAAGCTTTAGTAGTAAAACATGTAAATTGAGAGAATGTATTTATGTATTTATTTTACCTTCCAACTAAAAAAAGTGGTTGAAGGGTAGGAATAGAAACTGAATAATCAAGACATCAGGAAATTGTGGAAGACATTTTACTGTGGATTGCCTGGAACGGAGTAACATTGCTATTCTCTATGAGTAAACTCTTGTCCATGTACTTCTCTCTCTCCCCCTCTGCTTTCTTTCTTTTTCATTCTTCTAAAGCAAGAGATAAGCTTGAGCAATGACATTTGGATTCAAACTTCTCTGAAATTCAAGTGATTTGGTGTTTGATATTTCAGTTTGAGCTCCTCCCTAATTTCTTTGCATTCTTTCACCTGTGTCCATCCTTAATCTCTTAGGGTCAGATTGTGGAGTGTCTTTCTGTCACTGGTGAACAGGTTCCCACACAAGTGGTACAGTTGACTTTGCTGGAACTACTCATGTGAGAAACTGCTCATCAATGTAAATAAGGAGCTCACAATCTGGCCCTTAGAGAACAAGCAGGAACATATGCTGCAGAGTGAAAAAAAGGTGACTTCTTTCATTTGTATTTTCTTTAAAGCATCTTACAGCCCATTACTAATGGCATAAATTAAGCTACTTGGAACCACACAGTTAAAGTCTTACTTCCGCTATTGAATGGTCACTCATTAGCCCATTTGAACTATGTTCAGGATCTCAGATGACTTGAATGGGGTATAAATAACAAAGGGCAGAATTTGTCTCTGCACACTTAGGCCTGGTGTACATTTAAAATTTAGGTTGACATAGCTACATTGTTTAGAGGTGTGAAAAATCCACCCCCCTAAGTGCAATAGCTATGCTGACCTAACTGCCAGCCCACATGACGCTAGATTGACGGAAGAATGCTAGTATAGACGTGGTGTTAGAAGCAATGATATGGAGAAATATATGCTGTACCCTTCTAGGGGAAACAGTCCCATATATACAAAATCATTACATTTAGGTTGTACTAGAGCATATTCTTGAAGATATGCAAAGTTTGGGATCCACAGTCAAACATGGATCTGGAGTAAGCAGAAAACCAGCTCTTTGTACTTTAAAAACTTTCTCCCTCTAAGTAAGTTGATTTTTTATTTTTAAGAACATCTTTATTAAAACAACCTTGAGAAATAAAACAGCTCGTTGTAATTGCAGATGGTAGCCAGCTGAGGGAGTTCTCAATTAAAAAAAAAATCAATGCAGAAAAAATATGGTTTTCATAGTAATGAAAATATTAACAACATGAAAAGACAGTGCAGATGCAGATTTCTGGCTTAACATGACAATCTGCCATAGTCTAAACAGAATAACATACTATGTTTTAATGGGATTTAAGTTTAGCAAGTGTGGAGACACCACTAATTTTTCAAAACACAGAGCCACCCCCACTCCCAAATAAAAAAAAAAAAGGAACCTTTGCAGAACAGTATGTTTAATCAGACGTAAAAGGCTGACAGACCTAATCTGGAGCACATTTTAGCAGCTATGATCTATGGGTACTGGCTTATTTTAATCATGTAAAAAATGCTATATCGCATACCTAATAACTGTAGGTAAATAAAAGTTCCACGTGAGCGCTAAATTGAGCTAAAGTTAGTGCTGGATGAGGTGCTGTGGGAGTTCTTCATTAATATTCACTGAAAATCCCCCAAGAATAGCCTAACTTTCACAAGGTTTGTTTTGGACAAGGAAGAAACCACAGATAATAAAGTAAGATCAATAAGGAACAATTAGAATTACAGAAGGTTTTGATCTAGCATAGCTCAAGAAATGCAGATTTTCCTGGAGGCTATTTGCAGACAGTGAAAATGCAACAATAACGGAACAAACCAATCAAGGGCAACTACTCTACATTGGATTCTTCTCAGAGACACTAATCATTCTATAGTAACAGAAAGTCATGGAAACAACAAAAAAATAGAACAACTTTAATTATCAGATAGATGGAGATTCCAGGTGGAACTAATTGGGTGAATGTCAAAACTGGTCAATTTGAAAGTCTCTTTATAATTTCAAAGCTCTTCTTATCTTCCTTTGTCTGTAGCCGCTTGTAAGATTTCAACACAGGCATTACAAATGTCCATTACATGGCTTTCAGCAGGTAATTATCCGATGACACTTTTGGTCGAAGCAGGCTAGTTGTCATGCTGTGGTGCTAAAGGGCTGACTGATGTTCTTGTAATCTTTTATTTTATGCCTTTCTGTCTCTGCCTTCCTTTACATTGTGCTAGAAGAGCACAAGATTCCAGCTTTCTACCAGCAACCAATCTTTCTTTTTTCTTTCTGAACAGTCAGTTGTTTTAACAACGATGCAAATATACCATTTGACAATCACTGTGGAACTGTTCCCCTGAACAGTAGTAACTCTGAAAATCTTTGTTTTAGTTTTTTTTGGTCTTATAATTTTTGCCGCCATATGTTGCTAATGTTACATTTCTTGGTATTGTATATTTAAACACTAGTTGGCAGCATGAAATTCAATTCTGGTATTCATTCCCAATGCGTCTGACTGGGGTGGTAGAAAATCTTCATCTCAGCAGACTGGTTATTGTAACTGTGCTATTAAAACCATTTCTAGGTGGTTACTTTTATATATGGGCATAAGCTTTTGTGGGCTAAAACCCACTTCATCAGATGCATGGAGAGGAAAATACAGTAGGAAGATATATATATACAGAGAACATGAAAAGATAGGGGTTGCCATACCAACTCTAACACCGGTCTACAATTTTTGAGAAGTCGTCTGCTTCAGAGATAAAATGTGCTATTTATTATGTATTTTGATGTGCTGAATTCAAATATGACAATTAAAACAACTGATTGGCTACTGTTTCTAAGATATTTAAGTTTTTACATTTTATGTCTATGTATATTGTGTAGATAGTAGAGTTTTATTCTCTTGTATTCATTAAATGGAGCATCTCTTGTCACTGTCCAGCAATAGTCTGCAAGCATTGATGGGCTCCATTTGCCCTGATAGTGTTTCTCCATTGTTGCAATGTCCTGGTGAAATCGCTCGCTGTGCACGTTGCTCACTGCTCCGCAGTTCGGTGGAAAAAAATCTAGATGAGAATGCAAATAATATATCTTTAGTGACATGTTGCAACCAAGGCTTTTGTACACCTTGAGGAGGTTTTCCACCAACAACCTGTAGTTGTTTCTGAGAAAATTTATTGCCACTAACTGGAAGGCTTTCCATGCCGTCTTTTCCTTGCCACGCAGTGCATGGTCAAATGCATCATCTCGAAGAAGTTCACGAATCTGAGGACCAACAAAGACACCTTTCTTTATCTTAGCTTCACTTAACCTTGGAAATTTTCCATGGAGGTACTTGAAAGCTGCTTGTGTTTTGTCAATGGCCTTGACAAAGTTCTTCATCAGACCCAGCTTGATGTGTAAGAGGGGTAACAAAATCTTCCTTGATTCAACAAGTGGTGGATGCCGAACACTTTTCCTCCCAGGCTCCAATGACTGTCGGAGTGGCCAATCTTTTTTGATGTAGTGGGAATCTCTTGCACGACTATCCCATTCGCGGAGAAAACAGCAGTACTCTGTGTACCCAGTCTGCAGACCAAGCAAGAGAGCAACAACCTTCAAATCACCACAAAGCTGCCACTGATGTTGGTCATAGTTTATGCACCTCAAAAGTTGTTTCATGTTGTCATAGGTTTCCTTCATATGGACTGCATGACCAACTGGAATTGATGGCAAAACGTTGCCATTATGCAGTAAAACAGCTTTAAGACTCGTCTTCAATGAATCAATGAACAGTCTCCACTCATCTGGATCGTGAACGATGTTGAGGGCTGCCATCACACCATCGATGTTGTTGCAGGCTACAAGATCACCTTCCATGAAGAAGAATGGGACAAGATCTTTTTGACAGTCACGGAAAATGGAAACCCTAACATCACCTGCCAGGAGATTCCACTGCTGTAATCTGGAGCCCAACGGCTCTGCCTTACTCTTGGGTAGTTCCAAATCCCTGACAAGGTCATTCAGTTCACCTTGTGTTATGAGGTGTGGTTCAGAGGAGGAGGATGGGAGAAAATGTGGGTCCTGTGACATTGATGGTTCAGGACCAGAAGTTTCATCCTCTTCCTCTTCCTCGTCTGACTCAAGTGAGAATGATTCTGGTGCATCAGGAACCAGCAATCCTTCTCCGTGGGGTACTGGGCGTATAGCTGATGGAATGTTTGGATAATGCACAGTCCACTTTTTCTTCTTTGACACACCTTTCCCAACTGGAGGCATCATGCAGAAGTAACAATTGCTGGTGTGATCTGTTGGCTCTCTCCAAATCATTGGCACTGCAAAAGGCATAGATTTCCTTTTCCTGTTCAACCACTGGCGAAGATTTGTTGCACAAGTGTTGCAGCATATGTGTGGGGCCCACCTCTTGTCCTGATCTCCAATTTTGCAGCCAAAATAAAGGTGATAGGCTTTCTTAACCATAGTGGTTATACTGCGCTTTTGTGATGCAAAAGTCACTTCACCACAAACATAGCAGAAGTTATCTGCACTGTTCACACAAGTACGAGGCATCTCTGCTCACTTTGGCTAAACAGAAATGTGTCACTTTGCAAAATCAAACACTGACAAATAAGAGAGCACGACACTGTATGATTTCTAGAGCTGATATAGGGCAATTTGTTCAGCAGAGTGATGTAAGCTTCGTTCTGATTGCATCATCCATGACTTCTAGGAATAACATGATGCAATTCATATCATGTATGATGCAATACCAGCTTCAGATTGCATCATTCATTGTTTTGCCTAAAAAGCAAGTACTGTCCAAACCCAATCATAGATTTATTCATAGATCCAGTCAAAGATGTATTTTAGTAATTTCTGGTTTAAATTGAGATCCCTTCCCTTTATAACTCACTTATCCTCCGCCATTCCCAAGTCAAGGGTCGTATATACTGACCCAATGGCATATCTTGAAAACTAGAGCCAATCAACAATTTTAAGCATCATTTTCGTTCTCAGTGACCCAGAATTAGTAAAGTTTGACTATATTTATTTCAGAAGCATTTTGGCTGTAGAGCAGTGTAATGAGACAAATCAATTAAGGTGGGCTATTATCAGTAGGAGGAAAAAAAACCGTTTGTAGTGATAATCAGGATGGCCCATTTCAAACAGTTGACAAGAAGGTGTGAGTAATAGAAGGGGGGAAATTAGCATGGGAAAATAGTTTTTAGTTTGTGTAATGACCCATCCACTCCCAGTTTTTATTTAAGCCTAATTTAATGGTGTCCAGTTTGCAAATTAATTCCAGTTCTGCAGTTTCTTGTTGGAGTCTGTTTTTGAAGTTTTGAAGACCCAGAAGTCACCTGCTACAAGACAGGCCCAACAAAGAACATAACAGAACACCATTAGCCATCACCTTCAGCCCCCAACTAAAACCTCTACAGCGCATCATCAAGGATCTACAACCTATCCTGAAGGCAGGGGCTGCAAGCCGCGGGGGGCGGCATGCTGGTCGCCGTGAGGGCGGCAGTGAGGCAACCTTCAGCGGCATGCCTGCAGGAGATCCGCCGGTCCTGCGGCTTTGACGGCAATTCAGCGGCAGGTACACTGAAGGCGTGAGACTGGCAGATCACCCGCAGAAACGCTGCCGAATCCGCGTGACCAGCGGACCGCCCGCAGGCATGCTGCCAAAGGCTGCCTGACTGCCGTGCTTGGGGCGGCAAAAAACATAGAGCCGCCCCTGCCTGAAGGACAATCCGTCACTTTCACAGACCTCGAGAGATAGGCCAGTCCTCGCTTACAGACAGCCCCCCAACCTGAAGCAAATACTCACCAGCAACCACACATCACACAACAAAAACACTAACCCAGGAACCTGTCCTTGTAACAAAGCCCGTTGCCAATTCTGTCCACATATCTATTCAAGGGACAGCATCATAGGACCTAATCACATCAGCCACACCATCAGAGGCTCATTCACCTGCACGTCTACCAATGTGATATATGCCATCATGTGCCAGCAATGCCCCTCTGCCATGTACATTGGCCAAACTGGACAGTCTCTACGCAAAGGAATAAATGGACACAAAAATCAGACTTCAAAAATTATAACATTCAAAAACCAGTCGGAGAACACTTCAACCTCCCTGGTCACTCAATTACAGACCTAAAAGTTGCAATTCTTCAACAAAAAAACTTCAAAAACAAACTCGAATGAGAAACTGCAGAACTGGAATTAATTTGCAAACTGGACACCATTAAATTAGGCTTGAATAAAGACTGGGAGTGGATGGGTCATTACACAAACTAAAAACTATTTCCCCATGCTAATTTCCCCCCCTACTGTTACTCACACCTTCTTGTCAACTGTTTGAAATGGGCCATCCTGATTATCACTACAAAAGTTTTTTTTCTCCTACTGATAATAGCCCACCTTAATTGATTTGTCTTGTTAGAGTTGGTATGGCAATCCCCATCTTTTCATGTTCTCTGTGTATATATATCTTTCTACTGTATTTTCCACTCCATGCATCTGATGAAGTGGGTTTTAGTCCAGGAAAGCTTATGCCCAAATAAATTTGTTAGTCTCTAAGGTGCCACAAGTACTCCTGTTCTTTTTGCGGTTACAGATTAACATGGCGACAACTCTGAATATATATATATATATGTTTTTTCCTGCCATCAGCAAGCAAACTTCATAAGGAAAAAGGCTTTATAAACAAATGAAATCCTGCTGATGGGGTAGCAATGGCACCTGAGTCTCAAAGGCAGTTCCGCTGTGCAGCCAGGCATGCACCTATTCACCTAACACCCACACACAGACAATGGAGATAAGGAATAGACGGTGTAGGACAGAGTTCTCTCCTACTCCCTGTGAGGCTGTAAGCCAGGCCTCTGGAGGAGCAGAACCACCCCTGGGTGCTAGTGGATGAGGAAGTTAATTATTTAATAACTAGTTTGGTTCCACAATCCCTAGAGTCAAATCCCAGTTGCACAGCAATAGCCACATTGCCCAGCCTTCCTGTGTCCTGACAGCTGTGGTTACCAATCGCTCTAACAAGCCCAGATTCAGTCCATGAACTACAGGCACATGCTCGGCCACCTCCTCAAAACCAAATGCTTTGACAATAGGTTCAATGATAACTCTACAGACATAAATTATCCAAACACTTTCAACTGAACAGCCATTCTTTGCTGACAAGGCCTGCAGTTATGTTCTAAGCTTCTATCTTGGGTGGGGGGAGAGGGAGAAATAAAAGTTGTCAAGTAACAGCTATACCATTGGAGAACTGTTCATACATGTCCTGTGAATGGATACTTGGAATACGAACAATTTAAACAAAAAAAGAACAACCGTGTCATGCATGCTAGACCCCCAAATAGAATAATGGTTTTAAGACAGCGAAAGACGAGACAGATTTACTGAAAAAGACAGGAGAGTCTGTGCTATCACAGGCTCTTGCAGTGATGTATATTTTGAAGACAGAAAGGTCAGTTAATGCAAGATTAAAAAAACATTGATCATCCGCCTTCCACAGCAGGCTAAGTGGAGTATATCTGCTTTTGACAAACATGTCACCAAATCATTATCAAGAAGAGTCTGTTGACTTGAGCACTTCTCTTTTTATAACATTAGCTGCGCACTTAATAGAGCTGGGAACAATAGTTTTATTCACTTCCATTTTGAAAACATGGTGGACAATCCGCCAGAAGATATAGCATTTCTATAGTGTCAAGTATCAGGGGGTAGCCGTGTTAGTCTGTATCCACAAAAACAACAAGGAGTCTGGTGGCACCTTAAAGACTAACAGATTTATTTGGGCATAAGCTTTCGTGGGTAAAAAGAAGAAGAAGAAATTAGGTTTTTTACCCACGAAAGCTTATGCCCAAATAAATCTGTTAGTCTTTAAGATGCCACCGGACTCCTTGTCATTTCTACAGTGAGAGCTATTATAACAAAGGAAATGGAGTCATGATGCAAGCCAATCAGTTTGTCTTTCCTGCAAGAAATATCATGTTAGAAAACTGAGAAATTAACCAATCAACTTTCAGTTCCAGGGGACTTAACTCATGATAAAGTCTTGCTGGAACAAGATGACCAGCTCACGATTACACCAGAAAGACAGCTGCTGGCCTTTCATGAAATGACTCCTTCAGTTCCTCTCATTTGATAACTTACTATGAACTGAAATATGTTTACAGAGACACTGACAGTAATTTCACTCAATTCTAGATTGCCTTTGGGTTCTTACCGAGACACAGTCCCTTTCTATACGAGGGTTCATATCACCTTTGCAAAAGTCATGTTTCAAAACAGTTCTTGCTGGCCAGCAGGTGCTACCATAGATGTAACACAGATTTTTTTAGCTCATGTACGGCTCTGGTTCAAACCTGTCAACACAGGCCAAGGAAATCATATGTCAACATGGTTCTGGGTAGCAAGTCTTCATTATGGCACGCTTACTCACACTGAGCAGCACCTTGCTTCACAAGTAGTCCCATTGGTTTCAGTGTGAGTTAGTGTAACAGAATCTGGCCCATGGTTGGAGCACTAGTGTAGCTGGCACGTATAGTTACAGAAGGATTCAAGACGCAAATTCCAGCTTCCCCAAGGGTAGGGGTGGAATGTCAAATGTGGGGTTCTGGTTTGGTCTATTATAGGGAGAAGGACCATGTGCAAAGTTCGGACCTGGATCTGCAACGTCTTCCAAAGTTTAGGGGTATTTGGACCTGAGATTCTTGTCTAGGCATGTCTCTATTTATGATACTTAGATTAGCATCTATTTGGCAGTGAGCTAAGATAATGATTAATCATACTTATGATTGCTTGTTGGACCAGTAGCAACACTGAACTGCATGGATCACACCACTTACCCAGTTTTAAGCTACAGAAATAGCAGTAAGAGCAAAATTGTGTTAACTGTCTCTGTTGCAGAACCGTCATTTGCCCAATCTAAGGCATCCAATATACTAGTGTGGTTATGATTCAGATAATGGAAAGTATTAATTTAGCCTTTAGATAGCCAGAGAAATAAATATTCATTAATTATTTGCTAATATGGAACATGCTGCATTTGGGGAAAATAAGTGCACTTTACAATCTACTTTTATGGTGACCAGCAACTGGAAACACTTCATAAATCTGCTGCTTTATAAACAAAGGATGCCATTACTGAGGAGGTAATTTCTATAAGGATTATATGTGGTGAAGCTGTCAGTTGCTCCTGATAAATGATCACTAATAAAATTTTTGTTTCTACTGTTTCTCTATTTAAACCAATGAGAGCCTTTCCAAAAATGACACTTGGCACAATCCCACATAAATCTTGCAGACATTACATTCATCTCAAGTCGCTGCACCGTCCAACTGAATTAGAGAAGGCATGTTTGTTATTTAAAACAATGGCATGTTGCCATCTCGACATAAAAATGATGTTATTTCCATTAACATCTGACATGGATTTGTAATACCAAAACAGCAGAATTCACAGCATTTGTGTAAACAGTTTGAAGTTGTTCTCTGTACATTATGAGATAGTCTGCTTCTCTTCTACTCTTAAAAGTATAATAATTATAATTAATTAGATTGCCTTCTGTTTTTAATATGCTTCAAAGAGGTGGTGTTGGGCCAAATTTTAGGCCAATGTTATTTCAAACTTTAAATAATTCTTTCCCCCAGCTAACTGTATTTACTAAACATTTAAATCCATTGTGCACTTTTCTGATAAGGGCATGTAGAAATCTTAATAACAAATGAAACTTGGCTATAAGTTCCTTTATACTACTGTATTTTGTGCACATAAACAGATTATATGTAAAGAGTGGTTTTAAAAAGGACTGAAGACATCTTTTCATACGAAGCTATCAAATTCATATGCAGCTCTCACTTTATGTGACAAGAATACACATTTTAAAAGGTCTTATGTTTATGCTAGTCCTTCATGGACAGTTTGAAATGCCTTATCTGGCGGCCTGAAGAAAACAGGATTCAACCTTTTCGTTGTGAAGTCAAATAGGAAACATTTTGCTCACTACTCTAGTTCAGTCCACACAAAAGGTCTGATGGGCTGACCTCAAGAAATGCTGAGCACTCACAATTCCTAGTGCTTGGTGTTGGCACTCAGTATCTCTCAGGATTAGGCCTTTAGTGCTGTTAATACACCTCTGTTACAGTCAACAATTTTAAATTAACATGGAGCCCTGCATTTACTTCAATATTATTGGGTATGTCTACACTATCCGCCGGATTGGCGGGCAGCGATCAATCCAGTGGAGGTCGATTTATCGTGTCTAGTCTAGACGTGATAAATCGACCCCCGAGTGCTCTCCCGTTGACTCCGGTACTCCACCGCCATGAGAGGCGCAGGCAGAGTCGACGGGGGAGCGGCAGCAGTCAACTCACTGCAAGACACTGTGGTGAGTAGATCTAAGTACGTCAACTTCAGCTACGTTATTCATGCAAGGTGGCCACTCACATCTAGGCTAGGTTAACCTGGATGCTCAGACTTGGGTGATTAGCACCCATGTTAACTCTGCAGTGAAGACATACCCCTAGGGAAGTAGCTGAATTGCTACCTTTTGGATGGTCTGCTATGATGAGCTAGCTACATCCTCCAGTTGTCCTTTGACATTATTTTTTTATCAACAAATCTACGGCCATCATTTTCAAACTTGATTCCTAAAGCTAAGCATGTGAATTCAGCAGCTGCAAGCAATCAGCAGTTTCTGGAAATCAGAATGATTTTATGTAGGTGCCCAAGTTACACTGCATCACACTGCTATTATTACAAAAACAAAAGGCCAGTTATTATGAATGGCAGGATCATTCAACTAAGACTCTCCATCCATCCATTATTCATCTCAATTTCGTTTCCCTCAGACACTCTTGAACTAGCTTAAATAGGAGCTGGAGTTTCTTCCCTAAATTTGGGGTGTGTGATAAACTCTTTCCCCAAAGTCCATAAGCCCTTTTTAAAATTGCACTACAGATGGGTCTGCACCAAGACAATTGGTCCAAATCATCCCTGGTGTAGCTCCACTGTCTAATGCCATTATACCAGGGATGAGCTGGCCTCATATGTTTGTACAAAACACTGAAAACCAGACACTGAATCCTGCAGCATTAAGTAGTTAGTGACTGATTAAAAGAAACAAAAGCTAAACTGGCCAGATGCTTTGATATGTAGATCAAAACTATACAAACACCAGATTAATGAGAGTCATTAGGCAATACTAATGTTAACATAAATGATGGCTTTAGAATAAATAATGCTTCAGATGACATCACGGAGGGCCTGTTCTTTCAAACACAAACACACACAATAACTGCACGTGTAAGTAGTATCATTAAAGTCAATGGGACAACTTACGTGAATAAAGTTACTCACGCATATAGGTGTCTACAGGATTGGGGCCTGAATTTGTAAACGGATCATGTTTATTTTGCATGCTTATATCAAAAACTGGAAAAATAAATTTCACCCTAAGTGTTCCAGTTGCCATAACATAAGGGGCTAATGTAATCCAGTGATGCATTAGAAGAAGGTGATTCCATCAAGAGATCCCGGTGATATCATGAACGATGAGAGTGAAACAAGTGGTATATCATTGTCACTGGAGCCATTAAATGGATTAAATACCTCTCTCTCTGCACAACAGCGGCATGTTTTATTTTTAAATTAAACATGATAAGCTCAGAGGTAAACTATTTGATAAATACTGATTAAACGGATGTAATCATTTGTCTTAATGTACCTGCAACCTTTTAGATCTTGTACAAATAATTCTCTCCCTGCCCTACCCACTGGCTTCCAAGAGAGTCCAAGTAGGACCCAAGTAGCAAGTTAAGAAGCCATTTCCTGAAGATGTCGGGTGGGGAGGAAAACGAGTAAGAGAGGTGAGGATGGGGGCAGCATGGCTTAGTGGATAGAGAACTACACTGGAAGTCACGAGGTCTGGATTCTATTCCTGGCTTTGGCACTGACCTTCCATGTGACTTTGGACAACTCACTTCGCTGCTCTGTGCCTTTGTTTCCCCTTCTGCCCTGAGTAGGGAGCCTGACCCTCTTCTGACAAGGAAGTATGTTTGGGGAGTGCACAAGCATTTGATTCATGACAGCTCCAGCAGCAAGGAACAATCCCTGCAGCTCTAGTTGGTGTGGGGATAAGACCAGTTACCAACCCAGAAAGATCTCCCATTGGATTGGCAGGGTGATGGCCTGACCCGGCAGCCCACACCTAAAGAGAGAGCAGTGGAAGGAGGAGTGATGTCCCATTAGTGTGCCCAGGAAGGGTTTGGAATCCCAAGGGCCCTTATCCCAGAAGACAGCAACATTGAACAGGGATCCCAGGGGAAGGAAGTGTGCCAGTGGAGAGGTAGCAGGGATTTCACGAGAACAACAAGCACTATATTAATGATACAATAATACATTTTGGATCTGATGTCAATTTCAGACCCAGACCGCTATTGGAGTTTAGATAAAAACTCAAACCTTTAATTTTAAGCCTGATAGCACATGGATCAGACACTGCTGGGTCAGCTCATCTCTGCTAGGTTTTTTTTGCATATCTACTGTACCCATCCCAAATACTACAATGTGTATTGAATTGGTGCTGCTGCGTTCTTGTTTGTCATACATTAAATACTATGGCTTGGCAGGACCATTCCACATTGCATATATCCAATACAACCACTGAGTCAGAACAACTTTTTAAAGCTATGTTTTTAGAGAACTGTCTTATGCCTGTCATATTTATCACATAGCAAACAAAGTTATTAACTTAGAAAAACTCTCCCACATTCAGAAACGTTTTGCACAATGCCCAAATGCATGTAGCGGATAGAACTATTACCACTGCATTTGGAAAGCCCAAATTCTACTGAAGCATTCAATACATCTCAAGTTCTGTAGGCCAATAGGACTATGAAATCACAAAGCAATTCCATTTCATGAATGCAAACGCTTTGAACCTCCAGCCACAGAAAAAACAGTTTGGTCCTTCCCTCAGCTGCTTCTTCCCTAGACACTCCTAGCTTGAATGTCTGAAATGTAACATTATTTAACTACCTGCAGGAAGACAGTTCTCCCGCTCATTACGCTGCTGTGATTTTCTTGTTACGATGACAAATACCGAATGACTATGTGGATATACAGCACAGCGCTAGCTTCTGTAAGCCCATCACAGGCTTCCCATGTATAATAAAGCTATTTGCCACAGAGGGTAACTGACCTGTCAAACAGTTTTATCTAGACTCCTTGCACTGATGGTGGCAGTGTAAACATTTTCCCTCTGTCCAATTTTTAAGCTCTCTTGCTGAACTCAGCTGTTCTAACCACAGAGCCACTTTGTTTTATTGCTGTCATAAAATATATTCAGTGGGTTTGGGTAGAAAACAACCCCCTCAACAGAATATGAAATATGACACGCCCCAGTCAAGAGGGGTTGGAAAGGGTGTGCGTGAATATTTCTCAGCAGCAGTTATGTTACATTGGACTAACTAATCAAATAAGACATTGACCAAGTTATAAAACAAAACACTTTAATACAGCATGCTTTACTTGTCCCTCAACCCAGGTTAAAGAACATAGCAGCACCCTTTAACATCATTTATTGAAACAATCACAGCAGTCCAGGTATTTTCCTTAAAATGCGCAACTCTTTAACTTATCTCAAGGGGTTACTTGAAACTTGTGATGGGAATCAAGTAGTAATTGGAGAAAAGAATCTTACTGTAAGCTTCACCACTGTGTGGCCTCTATGAAGCAAGAAACAACCTAGACATTTTCCAGAACTAAAGTGCTTCCATTGTATAGGACCTTTGTTCATTGAATTCCATTGATTCTTCCCTGTCACATCTGATAATGGCTCTTGATTCCACTGAAAGAAAACTGTCATGGCTAAATGTACCTTGCCCACTTAAAGAGAGTATAAGCTATTAACAGGCTTGTTTTTAACTGAAATTGTTCCCTGTCCACTCTTCAGCATAAGCAGTGATGAAAACTTTTCAACAGATGCTGGCAAAAAAAAAATAATAATAAAAAAATGCTGTGGCTTCAGACCATCTGCACGGATTAAACATTCATCAGATGAAGGAACTTTTCTGCACTTGAGACAAAGGAAAGTTTTCTTTCTCTGTATCTAAAAACATTAAATTTACCAAGATACCATTTCATTCCCAGCTGTTTTCATCATATCTTGTCTGTCAGAGAGTCATTTGAAAGCCATTGCTAATTTATTATTTTTTTAACAAACCCCTCTAGATGAAACCAATGTGATGACGCTAATTTACAAATAATAATAATAATAATAATAATAATAATAAAAGAATCGTTTGATAGAATTTCCTGCCTGCTCTCAACTGGGGAGGGTGGGAAGGTTCAATAGCTGACTAACCCGATCTTTAGTGGCCAGAAAGGGCCCAAGGAACTATGACCAGATTTCTATAGGATTCTCATGTCACATTATGGTGTACATAATATATTATGAGCGGACATGTGGTAACTTTTATTTTGACACCTCTGGTACAGACTGCTCACAAGCATTAACTGGGGCTTTGCCACATGTCCTATGTAAGGGACAGCACATAGTTGAGCTGCTTCAGGAACAGACCTGGAACCAAACTGTCACTCAAAGACATGAGAATGGGAAGTGGAGCTTGAGGCATCCAGGTCTGCAGCTCCAGCACAGTAACTTGCAGTAAGAAAAGTGAGTTGTTTAAAGGGACAGTGACAGATTCATCTTACAAAGAGATGTTCGTTTGAATGAGTTAATTGACTAGAGGTAAATAAAACCAAGATTACCTTGACAGCATCCTTTCAAAAAGGAATACAGACTGGGGACTGCCCAGAGGCAAAGAGATTAAGAAAACCTGCTGGCTGGGGCAGAAATTCATAAGCAAATTGGGAGAGTTCATTTCAGGGTGTGAAGGCAGAGGTTTTGAGTCATTTAATAGGATAACTCCCTGGAGAAGAAATGATCCACTGAGTTTTCCCAATGTATCCCAAGTGCTTCATCTTAAGTACAGAGAGTAAATTTCAAGGGCTTACCTTCTCAACAGGTGCCTTACAAATGCCTGCTTCAAATACAGCATCTTGGAGGTGTGGCATCTACTCAAGAGGCTCTTGATGGGAATGACACCCTCAGACTGGGACAAGGAAAACCAATAAGTCTGACGACTCAACTCTTGTCTGAGTTCAACTGACTAATTTGATCCAGCCCCAGAAGCTTGTTTCATAATTTATACTTGATTCACTGATCTGCGGTGTATGCTAGTAATGCAGTGTGGGGAGCCCTAGATTGGCTTCAGAAATCAGGCATGTACTGCAATATCAGCCACTACCCTGAAGTTTTTAATTGAGTGGTTTCACTTGGCTTTGAAGACACTCAGGGTCAATTCCAGCTCCGCTGAAGTCAATGGAAAAACTTAAATGCAAGTTGGATTGGGCCATAAGCACCTCTTCATTTGGCAGATTTATACCTGCCGAATGCTGTAAGATCTTTGGGTTTTTAAGGCTTTCAGCTTCTCATAGCCTGAGGAGTTGAGTTCTGTGAAAAGTACCACAGTTTACTCGTGAAATACTAAGGAAAAACTAATCAAACTCACTGGTGCATTAAAAATATGTACAGTTACCACAGTGGCATTCGTAAGATGCTGGGCTTTCTGCTATTGAAGTGTGTTATACAGTACATATGATTAACTATTACACAAGCAGTGTCATAAAAACAATTAGAGGTAAAGAAAGGAGAATTTTCTATAACAAAGGTGTAACTGGGAATAAATTGTTTGACAATGAAAACTGCATTGCTCAGAAAATAAAAGCCATCTGAACACAGCAATTTGCTTCAATGAGTGTTAGCTGTGTGCAGTAACATCTGAACAGGAAATAACATCAGCTGGATCCTGTTTATATGGTGGTTTATCTCATGAAAATGGCTTGGCCCTAACATCTGATCCTTCTCTGAGAAATCTGGCTTTTTCCTAAAAGAATCCAACCCTATTCTGGAAGATTCAAAGTGGAATTATCACAGCGTGTTGAGTTGTATTTCTTTTAAAGAACTCTGCTGGATATTTTTAAAGAGGGAATGCAGTGTGGTTAAACTGATTCCTCCTGATTTAAACCATCTAACTAACGAGCACTTGCAGGAAGTATAATCACAAGCATTAAACATTTGCATGTTGTTACTGGCCAAAACATAAACCCCATTTGGAAGCGCTGGACAAGTGCTTCCCATTTATATTAGGAAGTGCTCATTCAAGGTGAGGAATGACAGTCCTGCTGAATTCTTCCACATCCAGACAGTTAGTGTGCTCTCCTCAAGTTTATTCGTAGTGCAAAAATACCACAAAGTTATGCTCTATACTATTGCCCTGTCACTGCAAATGCAAACAGGCTTCACTGGTCTGGAGTGTCCATGGTGCGTGTCCAACAGTCTCTCAGAAGTGAAAGTACATAATTAATTGTTCCCTCTTTAAGGGAGGAGGATAGAGGAAAGGGATGCAGTCACCCGAACTACAAGACTGTTCAAGCTGGGGAGCGAGATTTAATAGGCTACAATACACATAGTTCTTCCAAATATATTTACGGAGGATTAACAACTGCGGCATACACGTGTATTGATTACGAGGCTATTAATGTTAAATGTGGCCTTAATGATCAGTTGTTGTTTTACTGATGGTCATGGTAGTAATTCAAACCAAAAGGGAAAGAGAGCTCTGTTATCACAGTTGGGGATACAATTTTGTCACTGCCTCCAAAGCAACCCCAATTCATACCAATCACTATTACACCACCCTCACAATGTCAATCTCAGGATTTAGGGAAGAGAAGATTTTTCTTTGAGATACACCATAGAATTAACGTAGACTCATTTATACAGGAAATATTTAAGTTCCCCCTGGTTTCCTGCTGCAGGATGGGAGCCCGGCTGCTCCTTAAAACAACTGGTTTATGAGCTGAGGTAATATTTCCAAGAAAAAGGGCTAGAAATTTAGGGCCTGCTCCAAAGTCTGTTGAAGTCCATGGAAAACCTCCTGTTGACTTCAATGGGCTTTAGGGTCAGGCGCTTAGTATTTATAAAACAAAAGTGGAGATTCACCTTTACATTCCCATGACTCTTTTATGAGGCTGCACGATTCATGGGATCCATAGGCCAGCTCTGGTTATGAGAATTATCTCTACAGAACAACCCTGGAGAGGAAATATCGGTAGTCATCCTACCCCTATCAAGCACAAAGTTTATTCTTTCCATGGTTTTGCATAAACCTATCACTAACTATCTCACACAAAAACAACAAGGAGTCTGGTGGCACCTTAAAGACTAACAGATAGTCTTTAAGATGCCACCAGACTCCTTGTTGTTTTTGTAGATACAGACTAACACGGCTACCCCCTGATACTATCTCACACAAAAACTCACATGGACCCAGGTCATCCTCTGCTATGAAATATTATTATTATATAGTGCCATTCCAGTAGCATTCACAATGTGCTAGATACAGTCCCACACAGATAAGATACAGTACCAGTCCCCAAAGAGCTTATAACCCTAAAGAGCTGAGGGGGAATATATTTTAAAAAACACTTCATCTGTATTCAACCTTTCCATTATTAGTTGGCCAATAGCTCATAGATGTTCCGACAGAAGTGATTCTTGAGTAGGGATTTAAAGGAGGAGCGAATAGTGGCCATTCTGACTGTTTTGGGGAAGCCTCATCCTGCATGGGAGGCAGCATGAACGAAAATGTGAAGACTGTTGTGGGAGAAGCAGACGAAAGTTTAGTCAAGGCTTAGTATTGTTGGCAGAGTGGAAGGATGGGGAGGGAGGAGTGCTGGGTGAGAGATAAAGCTGGATAGGTAACTCAAGGGCAGAGTTATGTAGAGCTTTGAAGATGAGGACAAGTCATCTGAGCTGGAAAGGACTCAAGGGGGAGCAGCAGAAAAACCTAACAAGAATCTCCTCACACAGTTTTCCCTGCAGCTTTCACCGGTGGGGATGGTTGGGCAAGGTCTGAGCTACCCCAGGCTGTGATGGGCAGCAGTTCTGTCCCTTGCAGCTCAGCAGAGGAATCCCTGGAGTGAACCTGGCCCAATATCTCTAATGGCTGCTACCAAGGCAGTGATTATCCTTGTGGATAAAGCAGGCTTGAGTTCAAATCCTGGCATCATTTTTATATAATTTCCTGTAACCTGTCTCTACTGAGGCGAGTCTAAGGCTACAAAAACTGAAGTGATATTTGATCCACTACAATCAGCGTGCTAAAAATATTAGAATAAAAATTGTGCAACCATACAAGAAACTATTAGGGTTCTCTCTCCTCCCCAGTGCAGACCTACCTTTGGTGGAATTATGAATCATAGGGGGCGAGGGGGAAATCATTGGAAGAGCAATCCCAGAAGTTCAATTACATTCTCTTGTGACAGACCCTCAACGAGCCCTATGATAGGAGACAAGCATCTGAAGTACTTTGAAATGGCCTTGCCTATTGTGATGAATTAGCGTCTGTTTCTGTTAAGTACCGAGCACCTCCTGTGAGGTTCCAAGTACCTTTAGCTCCTGGTTGAAATCAATGGGAGTGGAGGGCACTTAGCACTACACAATATCTGGCCCAACGGGTTCAGAGTAGAGCCCCTTGCAATGAATATTCTTTATCAGTTCTTCTGACTGGTCTATGCTGTCAAACAAAAATGTCTTGAGGATGGAAAGAGTGATGGGAAGAAGGCGGTGCTCAGTGTGCAAAGAAACTGAAGAGTTTAGGTGTTTGCTTTCTGTAAAAGAAATGTAGTGTTTGTTTAAGTGTTACTGACATTGAATGGGGATAACTCCCAAACCTTAAACAGATCTTTCTGCGATCCACTGAATGTCTGTAGTACCTTCAAAATCAGAATGTTGTTGACACAGACCACGTTTCAACTTCTTTCCCAGGGGCTGGATAACCTGCAATCTCATGACACTGGATATAAAAACAGCTATACCCTACCTACAATATTTTTGACCTTGCTTGTTGATCTTGCCTGTTAGGCAGTAACAACAACAAAGTCTTTACTCAACAAGCAGAGCACTGCATAAAATGTTTATCTTTATTTTAACAACCTCAGGCTGCTGAATGAAGAGGCGGGGGGAACAAAATAAATCTGTCACAAAAATGCACGCAAAGTACTTTTTTTATTCATGCTCAACTAGCAATGAAAAAGGGTTTATGAACGGTTACCTTCTTTCTGTTTGTGCAAATGGATCTCCTTAGGCATCTGAGCATTGACAATGAGCCAAAAATCATTTGCTTCAGATTGTTTCTGACAGGGCTCATTGTCCTGATAATGGCAGAGTGTGATAATAAAACTTTACCTTTTCACCTTAGGAGTAACTTCCTTATTGCAAGGAGTGTTCTGTTTTGAATGGCAGATTTATGAACAAAAAGGGATGCCGGGGCTTAGTCCCAAAAATGTCCCCCTAACATACACATTTTTTTCTTGCAAATACAACCTTGGAAGTTTGTAAAGTGCTGCACAGAAATTTTTCCCCAGTATTAACAATGGTGCCAACAGCACCATGGCCAGCCCACTTACAGCCTTGGGAGCTCCACAGGTGCCAGTTCATTTGTGGGGTTGGAAGAATGACTCTTGGGTGGGAGAGATGTGGCAAGATATGGAGTAACTGAACAGAAGTTTGGATAACGGGCAGCTTTGCCACAAGGCCATCAACATGTGTGCTCCTTAAAAGATGAACAGATATTCTGCCTGCTTGCACCTGAACCCAGCAAGGCCCCACTAGAAAGCAGAGAGCACTTGGGATTCTGGTGACCTCCCAGCCACACAAGGGTCAGGGATACCAGCGAAAGGGGGAAGGAGCCTGCCCTTTGAGGTAGCTGTGAAAGAGTTTATCTTCATTTGTTAAAGGCAATAATGCTAAGAAGAAAGGCTGACGGAGACAGTTCCATAGAAGGGAAAAGCAAACAAATACATAAATGAAATAATACAAACAATACACAGTGAGCCCAGGGGCACTTTTTCTAAGAAGGGAAGGGATGTTAAAGGAGCACCAAGTTGTCTGTGCTGTTAGTCTATGGAACCACATTATATTATCCATGTTCTCCTTTTCCTCCTTTCCTTCCCATGGCTCATGACACTTGCTTGTTGCTTTTTCTCTTAATTAGACAGCAGGCTCTTTGGAGAGGGGATGGCATCCTCCCATGGATGTGTGCAGCTCCTAGCACGGTGGGGCCCCAAACTTGATGGAAGCAGGGGGGAGAGAAGAGCCTTTGGGAAGTACATGATAGCAATAATTTATTGTTATTGCTGATTTACTAGGTTACTTACTGTGCTTATGCTAAATCCCTGGGGTGGCTGCTGCTTTGCATATGTTCCCTCTTCAACAGGTGCACTACTGCCTACTGCCACTTAGCAATGGAATTACATAGATCTGCTAGCAGAAGGACTGATCCTGTAAATGCTAACTCACATAAGTAGATCTTGCCTCATTGATGTCAATGGCACTATTTATACAAGTAGGGGCTACTTTTGGAGTAAGGTTTTGCAGAACTGGCCCCCAATCTGTAGATCTGACTTCTTACACCACACATGAGATGTTCAAAGACAGACTTCCAATCAGTCAGTCATCTTTATTCAATGGCATCTCATGCACTGTCACCATTAGGTGGCACTACAGAGTAATACACACCTTAGAAGACATTCTGAAGTACAGAAAATAATTATATATGCATAACGCGTGCACACATTTCTGTACTTCAGAATGTCTTCAAGTATTTCTAAGGCACCTATTACCAATCTAGCTAAAGCAGAGATCACAATAATGCATTTTCATAAACTGGGAGCAAATTACATTCTGAGAGGATGCAATGATGTGTATTACTCTGTAGTGCCAGCAGTGCCCCTCTGCCATGTACATTGGCCAAACTGGACAGTCTCTACGCAAAAGAATTAATGGACACAAATCTGACATCAGGAATCATAATACTCAAAAACCAGTGGGAGAACACTTTAACCTGTCTGGCCATTCAATGACAGACCTGCGGGTGGCTATCTTACAACAGAAAACCTTCAAAAACAGACTCCAACGAGAGACTGCTGAGCTGGAATTGATATGCAAACTAGATACAATCAACTCAGCATTGAATAAGGACTGGGAATGGCTGAGCCATTACAAACTTTGAATCTATCTCCCCTTGTAAGTATTCTCACACTTCTTATCAAACTGTCTGTACTGGGCTAGCTTGATTATCACTTTAAAATTTTTTTTTCTCTTACTTAATTGGCCTCTCAGAGTTGGTAAGACAACTCCCACCTGTTCATGCTCTCTGTATGTGTGTATATATATCTTCTCAATATATGTTCCACTCTATATGCATCCGAAGAAGTGGGCAGTAGCCCACGAAAGCTTATGCTCTAATAAATTTGTTAGTCTCTAAGGTGCCACAAGTACTCCTGTTCTTTTTACAGTTAAACACGTGTCAGTTAATGCTAATAAAAACTCCGCAACCCAAACCACCACTCTGGCAAGTCTGCGTAAATGGATAAGCCTTCCAACATCCCCTGTACTTCAACAAATAAACATTCCAATCTTGAATTCACTGCAGTTCTTAAAAAAAATTATTGTGTTTGCCAGAAGTATGTGTCCCTTCTTAATTAATAAATCTTTCCATATAGTCTAACTTCTGCTTAAAATAGACTAGAACAGTTCTGAATACAACAGGACTCAGGGGATTAGGAGGTGGGATCAGAAGTAAGCCACCTGTCAGACAGGATCAGAATTTAAGGATTCCCCCCAACCCCCCGCCACTCTTCCTTGGATTTAACCAGTCACTTAAAAAAAAAAAAAAAGAATTTCATATGCTGTAATGTTCTCTGTATAGTCTTGTTTTTGAGCATGTATACAAAGAAAGGTGGCCTCATGGCTTAAAAGCACATTTTCAGAGTCATTATCTTCTTTCTTAGCTCCAGCCAATAATGAGAAAAGTCCAGACTCAACTACAGTTCATTCTTTTCAGCAGTGATTTATTTATATGGGGGAGACAGAACCCCTTCTATACATTTTCTGGGGTTTACATTATCTTTTGCTAAATGTATGGTACTATGGACTGGTGTATGCACACATTCCCCTCAACCCAGCCTCTCAGTTTGTGGCACTGATTTATTGTGGGTGGGAGATTAGGTTCCAGGGAAATTTTTTTAATGGACAAAAGACTATACACCTCTACCCCGATATAACGCTGTCCTTGGGAGCCAAAAAATCTTACCGTGTTATAGGTGAAACCACGTTATATTGAACTTGCTTTGATCCGCCGGATCATGCAGCCCCGCCCTCCCCCCCCCCCGGAGCGCTGCTTTACCACGTTATATCCGAATTCATGTTATATCGGGTCATGTTATATCGGGGCAGAGGTGTATTATATATCTATATCTATACACACACACACACACACAGTATACATTTGAAACAAACAATTTAATACTGTTCACAGCAATGATGATTGTGAAGCTTGGTTGAGGTGGTGAAGTCAGAGGGTGGAAGAGGGTGGGATATTTCCCAGGGAATGCCTTACTGCTAAATGATGAACGAGGACAGCTGACCCCTCAAGGGTTAACACATTGTTGTTAATGTAGCCTCACACTCTACAAGGCAGCACAAACGGAGGGAAGGGAGACAGCATGGCAGACAGAAACAGAGACACACACCCTGTGTGTGTGTGAGAGAGAGAGATGCACATTGCCCCTTTAACTACGCTGACCCCACTGTAAATACATTGCCTTTTTAAGTAGATCAGCAAGTTGAGACAGCAGCTTCTGCCAGCAAGCTCGCTCCATCCTAAGACCTGTCGTGTCCCCGCCACCCCTGCTCCATGGAGATGGGGTAAGTGGGGGGCAGGAGTAGGGGGCAGGGGGACACCCTGACATTAGCCTCCCCTCTCCCTGTCCTCCCTCCCCCACACAGCAAGCAGGAGGCTCCCAGGAGCAGCTCCAAGGCAGAGGGCAGGAGCAGCACATGGCAGTGGGGGAAGGGACAGCTGAACTGCTAGCAATCGATAGCCTGCTGGGTGGCTACTGCACAGGGAACTTAGGGGAGTGGGTAACTGATAGGGGGGCTGCTGGTCCACCCTGGTTCCAAGCCCTGAACAGCTCCAGTGAGCTGCTCTTTTTGCAAGCAGTGGACAAAGCAGGCAGCTGCCAAAAAATGTTATAAGGGAGCATTGCACAACTTTAAACGAGCATGTTCCCTAATTGATCAGCAACGTAACAATGAAACAATGTTAACCGGATGACTTTAGGTGAGGAGTTACTGTACAGATGCCCCCCGGGTTACGCAAATCCAATTTACGCAAATCTGCACCTACGGAAAAAGTTCTGTAAGCTAGAAATAGGTGGGTTGTTTTTTTTTTTTGCATAATGGTCGGGTATACGTTTCCGACTTACGTAAAATTCTAGTTATGAAAGGCATTCTGGAATGGAACGCTTGCGTAAGTCGGGGAGCGTCTGTACTGGCAATTTTTAAAAAGGGCTCCAGAGGCGATCCTGGAAATTACAGGCTGGTAAGCCTAACTTCAGTACCAGGCAAATTGGTAGAAATGGTGGTAAACAACAGACACATAGATGAACAGGATTTTTTAGGGAAAAGTCAACATGGCTTTTGTAAAGGGAAGTCATGCCTCATCAATCTATTAGAATTCTTTGAGGGTGTGAACAAGCATGTGGATAAGGGTGATCCAGTCGATAAAGTGTACTTGGATTTTCAGAAAGCCTTTTACAAGGTCCCTCACCAACGGCTCTTAAGGAAAATAAGTATCCATAGGATAAGAGAGAAGGTGATCTCATGAATCAGTCACTGGTTAAAAGATAGGAAACTAAGCATAAGAATAAATAATTAATTTACACAATGGAGACAGGTAAATAGCAGGGATCCCCCAAGGATCTGTGCAGGTCAACATATTCATTAATGATCTGGAAAAGGGAGTGAACAGTGAACTGGCAAAGTTTGCAGTTGATACAAAATGATTCAAAATAGTTAAGTCCAAAGCTGACTGTGAAGAGTTACAAAAGGATCTCACTAAATGGAGTGATTTAGCAACAAAATAGCAGATGAAATTCAATGTGGATCAGTGCAAAGTAACGCACACTGGAAAAATAATCCCAACTACACACAAAATGATGGGGTCTAAATTAGCTATTACTGCTCAAGAAAAAGATCTTGGCGTCATTGTGGATAGTTCTCTAAAAACTTCAGTTTAATGCACAACAGCAGTCAAAAAGGCTAACAGAATATTAGGCATTATTAGGAAACGGACAGAAAATAAGACAGCAAATTTCATAATGCTACTATATAAATCCTTGGCACACCCACATTTTGAATACTGTGTCTAGTTCTGGTCGCCCCATCTTAAAAAGGATACAGTAGAAACTGGAAAAGATTCAGAGAAGGGTAACAAAGATGATCAAGGGTATGGAATGGCTTCTAGACAAGGAGAAACTAAAGAGATTAGGGCTCTTCATTTTAGAAAAAAGACGATTAAGAGGGGACAGGATAGCGGTCTATAAAATCATGAATGATGTGGAAAAAGTGAAGAGTTATTTACCCTTTCCCACAATACAAAAACCAGGGGTCATCAGATAAAATTAATAGACAGCAGGTTTAATACGAACAAGAGGAAGTACTTTTTCACAGACTGCACAATTAACCTGTGGAACTCATTGCCACAGGATGCTGTGAAGGCCAAAAGTATAACTAGGTTCAAAAATGAACTAAATAAGCTCATGGAGGACAGGACCATCAATGATGATTAGTCAAGACTGTCAGGGATGTGACCCCATGCTGGGGGCAACCCTAAACCTCTGAGTGTCAGAAGCTGGGAGGAAAAGACAGTGGTGGATTGCTCCAAAATTGCCCTGTTCTGTACACTTGCCCTGAAGCTCTGGTACTGGTCACTGGTGGAGACAGGATACGGGGCTAGATGGACCATTGGACTGACCCAGTATGATTGTTCTTATGTTCTTAAGCACCTGCTTATCTCAACAGCACAGCCCCAGGGGCATCATTTGCTGTGGGACTAGAGAGGCAGTTGTCCCCATTGTAACAATGTAAAAAGTAGGTACAAGCTCATAAGACATCACCATAATCTATAACAGCTAATACTGCTGGGGAAAGGTATGAAAGGGAGACAGACAGAATTAGTCCAAACAACAAGGCCTCCTGGTAAAACTCAAGGGCAGTGTTAAGATCATACTTGGCAAACAAGAGAAGTGTGGAACCAGAAATCAGTGAACCAAAATTGATGTGTCAGAAACTAGGCCTAATTAGTGGACAAAATAATGAGGCAATGGGCTATTATGTCCACCATTCCCTTTGTGGGCCTTAAAGAAAGAGACTTTGGGGAGAAAAATTGGCTACTGGAGTGAGCTTCGCTGTCCTGGCTGCCACCCTTACCATCTCCTGGGACCCTGGATCTTCTTCATCCTACTCCTGAGAGCTGTCCTGACCAGCCCTGCTGGGGGAGAGACCCAGATGATATTGCCACCTTTGCTGAATCCCAGCCACCACTGGGCATGTGACTTTTTCACGCCCGCCTCACCCTCGTTCTGTGTCCCCCACCTTATTTCTTCTCTCTTCTATCCCTCTCCTTTTTTCTTCTGTTTAATAAGAGTCAGGCTTAGTTGGCCAAGACTGCATATTTTGCAACACTGCTGTAAGCCTGTGACCAGAAAGAGGCAGCTAAAAGCACTGTCTTACATAGCCTGAGCCTGGTGCAAGTTTGCCAGGTCTCGGAGTGGCTGATAAGAATGTGTGCTGTGCCTGTGTTTTTCCAGCAGAGAGATTGTGGGTGAGAGAAGCTGCATTTTCTATCTTTGCGGTTTTTGTGTGTGTTTGTCTTATTTTGTCTGCTCAGGAAATGGGATTGGACTTTAACAACAGCAACGACAACAGCTCCAGCCCATCTCAATTCACTTCTCTCTTCCCCAAAAGGACAGTTATTACCATCTTTAATGTCACCTAAGAGACTGTCAAACAGGGTATTTTCCATCTAAAACCTCTCTCCAGCTAAAGGGACAGGGAACAAGGGATTTTTCTGTATCTTTAATAAAAGGTTGAAAGGATTTTCAATGGTGTGTTTGCCATGGTACTAAGCAAGCTGAGGCCTCTGTACCCCAAACCTCAAACCTGGTTTAACATTGTTTAACCTTGGACAGTGACTGAGTTATGTTAACACCTTTGGCCCATTTATTCCATCTAAATTAATAAAACACTCCTCAATGTTGGTTTGCCCCCTCTGCCCCTGATTTTCAGAAGTCTAAATGCTTCCTTATGTCTTCCACTCTTTGCCCCACATTTGGACACGGTTATTAAGGAAGCAAACTTTGCCACCCAGGGAAGGATGTATTTAGCCCCGTTAAGTTAATGAGCTGTGATGTGTTTTGTTTCTTTAGAGGAGCAAGTGAATGTTATTATTTCTCCGAGTGTTCCAGGAGAGGGCTGGACACTTCATGGCAGATGATTTGGGGGAAATTCAGGACTGGGAGTGTGGTGGGGTCACCCCTGCATAAGATAGCTGGGTGATAGAGACTAGGATGGGACTGTCATGTTGTAGGCAGGCTGCTGGGGTCAGAGCGCTGAACTGGGGCTGCATAGCACACAGACACTCAAGGAGCTGCATGCTTGTCTGCTTGCTGTTGGTGTCCAGGCTGTGAGTCATAGCTGCAGAGCAGTTAAAGCACCCAGGGTTACCAGGCAGGTGATGACAACTCCTCACTGGTATGGACTGCACCCCAGAGTGTGACTTTCCCTCTTTAGTAAAACTTGTCACATCTCTGATTTCAGTTAGTGCTGTCGTGACTGAACAGCCTTATGTATGATTGGATATTGCAGCAAGACTGTTAAACACATCTTGGACCATGTCTCGAGGATGTGAATTCCAAGACAACCAGGCCTAAATTCTGATTACTGATTGACAATGTACATTATAATAGTTTGTTTTCAAAACATTTCTAGTAAAGCTAGGATGAAAAATCTTGAAGAGTTAATTTTTATTGGGAAAGACATAATTTGCTCTAGAGTATAGTCCCTAAAATGTTCTTAAACTACAAACTAATCTGAGACATAACAATAACCAAAAGCCATAGTTCAAATTGTTGCTCATTGTTATTGCTATTAAACTGCTGTTATTCATTGTATAAACCTACAATGTTTTGGACCCTATCTTTTTTTGTAGTGTGCAATGCTCCAAACAGCTGTTAAATGGAACAAAAGCATAATCCATCAGCATCAATTTGAATAACTATAAACATCCCATTTCCTTGAAGACAAACGTGGCATAGAATATGATCTGGAGTTGCCTAAATTTAACATTGGAATGATATCGTTCCTATATTTAAAAAAAAGCAGCATTGAAAACTTTGAATTTTATCCAAACTTCAAAGCTGGCATTTGACACAGCTGTATTGTTTTCTGGCTTGGTGGATACCAAATGTAGAAGATGATTTAAAATTTGTATTTCTTGCATTGATGCTGGTTAAATAATCACCCCCAGATTATGCATGTATTCTGAGGCTGAAGGGTCAGAAAGATGAGAATCTCTGCTATTCATAGACTGATTCCTGCTGGCAGATTTTAGGCCCAGTTACTGGGGAGACGATAGAAGAGTTAGCTGGTTTTATTTAATATTTATATTGTTATATTACTGGGAGGCTTTGAACAAGATCAGGGACCCAACGTGCAAGGTGCTGTGCAAATGCAGCCTGTCTTGAAGAGCACTCCATAGCTGCAGGTTCAAAAGAGGAAGAGTGAGATCCCTGCAATTGCTAGCAGGAAAATCTAACTTCAATCCTCAATAAAATGATGGGACAGGCAGAAAAATCAGTGATGATCTAAAGCAGAAGCTCCCCAACTTTTTCACGGCCTGCATCACATCTTAATAAAGTGCCTCTTGGACAACTTCCCTTCCCATTGTCAGTTGAGTAACGTCCTGCGGCAGCTACAGCAATTGCTTGTGTGGCAAAATAACAAGGCTATTTAAAAAGTAATTGCTCAGTTTAAAGGCTTTCATAAAAGGGTGAGACTGTGCAGTTTTGGCCCACTTTGTTGAGGAAGGGCTACAATAGAGTGGCACCACCCTAGCGGGAGGTATGTTGCCTTCAGAAGCCAGAATGCTTCCTAGAACCCCCAGGCATACACAGGCTGCACAGCCACTACTAAAACCTCTTCCTTCAGCATGCCAGTCCTATTTCAAGGGCCACTGTGTGACAAGGGTTGCCTGTACATGGCCTAGCCTTCTCCCTGCCTCTCAGGGTATCGTACGCTCACCATGACTCAGGGACTGCAATGCTGCTTAGCTTTTATAAGGGAATGGATCCTTCTGTCCTATCTTCAGGTTCACCTACATGAAGTTCAGGAGGAATTAGACCCTAGATGATTTAATTGGTAACTTTCTGAAGATTGACAAGAAAGGTGCCATTTAGGAAAAGAAAAAACAAGTGATTGGCATGAGGATTTTTAGGGTAGCCTCCTCCCTCCCTCTCCGCATAGTAAAAATGCTTGCTAGTGTTCTTTTGGCACTTTGAAAGTGACAAACTCTGGAGGGAGTAGAAGATCAGAGAAGTCTGGTTATAGGAAACAAAAATGCTTTCTCTGATTGGATTCAAGACTTTTAAATCTGAACCTAACCAAAAAATGTTTTTCCTTTTCAAAAAGCCGGGCTATTTTGAGCACATTCATATTTCTGTGACTCTCAGTTAGTTTCAAACAGTAATGGATGGCCGCAAATCATTCCATTCAAGGACAACCAGGGAAGTGGAGTGGGATCAGATGTGACAAGGCCTGGACTGTAATGCTGATCCTCGTATGTTTTTCCATACTCCATTCACTTTCAGTCTGCACTACTTACTTGTTTTAGATCAAGGGAAACAGCAACAAGAAAGAACAAAAGTAAAATACCCATAGGGTGTACATGTCTCGTTTGTAACTGCCTACAGGAATTCTGAGACCAAAATGGCTGCTACTTCTAGACAGGACTTGAAAAAACTACTCACCCAGAAATGTTTCCCAGGCAAGTTGGCTAATACAGGCAAAGGAGCCTTTGGTCCCTCGTGATAGGTGCTGCAGCACTGTTTCAAAACAGAAGGAGAGAAGCAGAGAGACAAAGGCATAGGTGCCCTTGCTCCTTTCACAGGAGGGCAAGCAGGCAGGAATAGAGCAGCAGGAACCCTGGCTGCTTCTCGCTGAGAACAGACCCATGTGGAGAAGAGCTGCTAATACAGACAGTTTCCTAAACATCCCGCAGCCCCAGAAGAGTCCAGTATTTGTTCATTTATGGGAGGTAGGAAGACCAGAATTAGTTATTGGGAGTGAGGGAACCAGTCATTAGTTAAATACAGCGGTGGAAGATCAAAAGTCCAGTTTTGACTAGTGAGGGCAGAGGGAGAGTCATGTATCTAACTTGAAACAAATGCAAAACAATACATCTGGGAAATAATATTTCGCTCAAGCTTGAGCTAAAAATTATCTCTATTAGCGGTCATTAGTCATTGCATTTCATAGCTTCATAGAATTTAAGGCCAGAAGAAGCCATCAGTCTGACCTCGTTTGTATCACAGGCCATTAGTTTTCACCCATACACTCCTATATTAAGTCCAAAGACTTTAGTTACACTAAAGCATTTCAGTCCTCAGGAGACTAAACTGTGTCACAGGGAGAGACCAAAATGCCACCAACATCCATGGCCCCTGGAATGGCAGGGAATTGATTAGGTGAGATATCTCCAGATTTTCATTGAAATGCTCTCCAAACCATTAGCCACTGATGGGCAAGACCATCAAATATTTTCTCCAGGCCCGTTTTGCCTATAGAAATGAATGCACACACAAAATGCTGCTCTGGCACAGTGTATAGTTGCCATAGAAACTGCTCCATCGTATGTCTACTTCGCTAAATCATATTTCCCTACAAGAGTTTCAGATCATGAAGTGGATGGCAAATATACATAATCCATCCCTTCTGGGACATGAATCTTGGATCCAGTTGAGTGCTAAAAGGAGTAGCACTGACTGCTACTGTGGCAGTGCAGGTACCATCCAAGAGACATCATATCTGATATACAATGAAATATTGTAATTTTAAAACTGGGACTACAGGAGTTTGAATTTATCTAATCATTTGGGCCAGTTCAGTAAATCACCCCAGAAGAAGAAAATTATTAGTGGACTTTATTCTAATCTAGTGGCATGCAAAATGTTTATATGCCTTTACCTAATATCAAGTCAGGTTTGAAGAGTCCCATTCTAACGTGATGTGCTATGTGAGTGTCAATTTGAAAAATGTGGCCACATGTTCCAAAAAAAAGTCAGCTTGCATTAAATATATAATGGCACCGTGTGCCAGCAGAACCAACCTGCAAAATCTTATTCCAATTTACTGAAATGGAGAAATAACATTGTATATGCATAACGATACGCGTCTAAACTGACAACACCGGAGGTACACCCTAAAAATGAAAGGAGTCAAAAGAGTCTCACCCAAGAAGGAGATATGGAGGAGTGATGGAAAGGGCAGCAGAGATGGAGAAAGCTGAATCTCTGAGTCTGGGAGAGCTTCCATGTCAGAAAAGAAATGACTCACATTCTGAGTTGCTAGGAAACAGCTAGGAAAAACACAGGAGCTCTAGAGTGAGAGTTAACTGGCATTACAACACTGCCTAGTGAGTGAGATGGCTGCCAGTCTTTAGACTAGATACATATGACACATACTATTGATTTTTCTCTCAGCTTTCTTAGAGGCATTGCTTACTTTAAGATACTTTTGGAATTAGGCAGTTATTGTGCAATTACTGTGGGCTATTCTTGAAAACAAGAAAAATAAATGTCTGACCTCTGGCTAGGAGTGGAGGGGGTGGATTTACCTGACCTGCACTCTTGTTCACTGGTATACAATAGGAGGGTGTCCAGTCCCAAAGGTGCTTACAGATGCTTAGAGTCTGGGGACAGCCTGGTTATTGAGGGGGATGGCAGGAATTCAGGTTACAAATATCTTCTAATAGACATCTAGCTGGTGAAGGGCAAGGCCATCCCAACCTTTTCAGCTAGAAGTCTGTAGTTTACCAATATGCTGGTTGTTAGACAATGGAAATGTAGATTGTGAAACCAAAAGGAAGGCTAAAATAAAGCACACTATAGTATCAAGAGAATATATTCTGCTCTCGAGTTGGAATAGACTCAATGATTTACTGGGTCTGTTCCATTTTTAATTACTATGGTCTGGTGAGAAGAGTAAGCAGCAGGTCAAGCCAGAATAAATTGGATTAAAAATCCCAATGCGTCTCCTTATTTCCTTTCTAACACTGATCCTTTACCATTAGGATTTAAATCTGACCGTAAATGAATTAAATAGAACATTCATAATACCTTGTAAAGCAACTTGTCCCCTGAATCTCTAAAGAAATAATCATATTTGTATTTATATAATATGGCACTTTACAAGTTTGCTAGGACTCAGGAGTTCCTGACTTCCAAACCTATGCTCATTTCCCTAGACTTACTGCCTCCTCAAATAATGGGAAATACTAACCTTTACAGAAATGTTCAAACTATTTAATTGCAATGCTACTGTCATGCACCTGATTGGCCAAGTTTTCAAACAGGCACATGTACAGTTTAAGCATGCAGATACCCCAGTGAGCATGTGCAAATCAGGTTTTCTACACACACATTTATGTCAAAACTCCGAACTGTGCATGCACACAAGAATATTGCCCAGGAGAATTTTGCAAGCATGCACTGCTAAAAATTTGGCTATCAAAATAACCTCTGAAGGGTGATTAAATTGTGTTCTAATTCTAGTTGTTTACTTTCAATGGCTATGCACTGGTTTTTCAAATACTGGTTTGGTGAGCTGTACTTACTCAAAAACAGAGGTGCACTGCCATATAACAATGCAGTGTGTATCCTGTTTACAGTACAAAAGAATTAGTCAATCTGTTTGTTTATGCATGATGTTAGCTGGTCTACTGCTGTAATGGGAGTGCAAAGATTATGGTTTTAGTTTGCAATGTGTTTAACTTGTTTGTTTTGAGGCTAAATTACCAGACCATCTTGTTAAAGAAAATGAGAACCATTCTTAATGGGCCCTTTGTAATATGATACTAAAAGTTAGACCTGTCCTTCAAACATATCTTGAAACAAGGCTAGCTACAAGTGTTACACTTGAAAGGAAGTTTGAAGAGGCCACTGAAAAGAAAGTTAGTATGACAAAGGAGATTTAATTAAAACTTAAGTTACTATCTAGTGACACCACTTAATGCCAAAGCAATGCCCATGCACAATTTCTCTCTCTCTGTCTTCGGAGAAACAACTGCACTTGATTCAGTGTTTGGCATGGAGAATGTATATAGTCTTTAATTTCACATTGGCAAGATGACATTTTAGAATTATATGGTTATGGTAAAGTACAGCAGTAATAGAATACCATAGCCATGCTCAAGTATGTATAACTAAATGAAAGCAAAGCTTTTCAACCCTTCAAAAATCAGCAGAGGGAACATGCTTTTGAGCCTCCATTCTAGATTTGCTGCTTCACAGGAGCAAATCCTTACTCTTGATTTGAAAGGTTCACAAGCTTAGGCCCAGATTCTGATACCTTACCTGTCTTCATGCTGAGCAGAAGTTTATTCCACAAATTGGCCCCTTAAACTCAATGGGACTTGTTGTAGCATAAGGGATGACTCTCTGTGAGTAAAGGGTAGAAGAATCTCTGCTTGAAATGCACGTTTGAGCACGGGCAATGATAAAACAAGCACTAGTAAAACTAGGGGCCAGATTCAGCTGGTGTAAATCAGCACTGTTCCAATGGCCCTAACCTTTAAAAAAACAGTGGAGAGGATTTGCTTCAAAGAGGACTGAATTCAAAATGGCAGCCCCTCAAGAACTTGTAGTTCATCCTGAGGGAATGCAACAGCCAATGTTAAAGCAACACCATATGAATCCTCATAAAGGGATTCGGGAGGGTTAATGGAGGGAAAAAGTGGAATATATGATCTTCAAAGGAAAAAAGTTGAGCATTTAATATAATGGCTTCACAACCCATAATGTTTAGAAACTTGAACCCAACAGAGTCAGTAGGGTATTTTTAAATTAGGAGTGTAGAGTTTTATTATTTAAAAGGTTTTATAAAAGTGTTCTAAATAGACCATGGAATTGCTATAGCAAATTTTTTCTGTTGGAAATTACTCAGCCATTTGGTTTTTATTTTTGCAAAAAAAGAACAAGCCTTTTGAACACGCATTTGATATGCTTGTTGATGCATCACAAAAAGGAGATATGCTTTGAATTCCCTTAAAAACCCCGTGTAAACACATGGCTTATGTATAATTGCAACAAAATACCATCTCCATATTGAGTGCTTTCACATGTAATTTCCTCTCTGACTACTGCATGTAAACATAGTTATTGTATTTGGGGAAACTCCCAGGCCTTAAGTAGTGCAACTGGGATCAATATCTTACCAAATGCAAATTATATTTTAAAATGTCCCTGTTTTGCAACAAGATGCCTGAATGGTAACAGAAAAAGAAACAGTGACAAATGCACTCTCTCATATAGGAAGGTTCAGAGGTATTTGGCTGATGGTTCCACTCTCCACTGTCTTGTGTCACAGAATTTCTCCATGTGTAGCACATGTATTTTCCAGATTAAAAAAAATAGAAGAAAAAGAAAGATTTCTATTCCAAAGAACATAACTTTGGCAACAGGAGCACAGAACTTAAAGGTCATACAAATGTTCAATATACATCAGGCTTTAAAGATGACAGGCATTTAAAGCAAATTTGACTGAGTTCCATTTAGTTCATTTTGACTGACCATATATAGCATCTACTGCAAGGGGACTTTTTTGTTTATTTCTTAATTCCATTGTTATGTACTTTTTAACACTTAAGAAAAAGGTTAGAAATGTCATTTGTAAATACCATGAAAGTATTGCTTAAAAACATTGTGGTCCAAAATCAGAAGGAAAATGGTCATAGGAAATCGCAGAGATTGGGGTTTGTGTGTGTGGTGGTGCCGTTTGAGATTTTTAAAGTAGTTTTGGAGTTAGACATGCATCTTTAAATTGAATGGAAAAATATATATTTAAATTCCTTTGTTTAAGTTCTTGCTTTGAAAATCTCAACCTTTATCTCTAAAAGAGAAAATCAATCAGGGCTGGATTTAGGGGCAGATGACCCAGACAATCATCTGGGGTGCTGGACTTGGGGGGGCGCCGGGCTTGCAGTGCTGTTTTTGTTGTTAGTGACAAAAGGGAAAAAAGCTGAAGTATTGTGAACCTTGTTTTATTGTGAAAGTGTACTTGTGTTTTAAGACTTGAAGAATGTAAGTAGTGACTAATAAAGGACATATTTAATGAGACGCCAGAGATGTCTATCAAACCCCTATCTATGCAACAATCTAAAAGAAATGTTGTTACTTCTTTTGCCATGCTTAACACATGTTTGATGACTTTCTAAGACTAAGGAGTAAAGACTTTTGCTCTCCCTAATACTGACTATTTTCCCGCATAGAAAATAAAAGATGCCCTCCAAAAGGCCTTCAGGAGCTCAGTATAGGAAGCAAAAAGCTCAACTGCAATCTAGTTTGGGGCAAATTTGATGGGAAAATATCTGAAACAGAACAACATAGACCAGGCTTTAAGCAGTAGCGATTGTCCCAGTGCAGAAGAAATTGAGGAGTGAAGCACAAATGATGGAAGTCCTATTACTAAAGATTTAGCAGATTTACCTGAAGATAAGGAATGAAATGTGAGGAAAGTGATGGAGAATTGTCCAGTTTTCCTGGTGGTGTAAAGGAGAGTGATAATGAAGAAGAATGTGGCTCACATGAAAAGGAGAGTAATGACAAAGAATAATCTGGTTTCCATAAAAGGGGAGAAACAACAAAGAAGAATCAGCCTCACGTGATGGCAGAAGCAACAGTGAGAAAAACTGCATGCCACAAATTGATACATCAGATCCTGCTTTATAGCTGGCAATCCTAAACTCTGCCGATATTGATTGTATAGGCTGGGCAAAATCAAGGATATGATGTTTCCAGTAAATGAATAGAAGCAATACTTCTCAAAGTCATACGGCGAAAGAGTGCTCGCGAATGGTGAGAAACTGAATTGACACTGGCAAGTGTACTTGAAATCAACTGACAAAGTGTTCTGGTTTTGTTGCAAAATATTTGACAAGAATGCCAAATCATTGCTTGCACTTTCCAGGTACAATTACTGGCATAACTTAGCTGATGCTCTGAAGTAACATGAAAAGTCACCCGGCCAAATCTAGCATTGGAGGAACAGGCTTGAGCGTCTAATCTCAATTACTCTCTTCCTTGCAAAGAATAATTTGGCTTTCTGGTGCTTGTTGGATTAGTTGTTCACTGAACATAAGGGTAATTTCCTTGGTTTGGTAGAGCTTCTTGGGAAATACGATGATGTCATGAGTGAGCACTTATGTCAAGTAGTTCGTAAAGAAGCTATGGGCCATTACTGCAGCATAACAATTCAAAATAAAATTGATTGACCTTATGGCAAGGAAGGTGTTCGATAACATGTTGATGTGGCTCAGCAAAGCAAAGTACTATGCCGTAATAATGGATTGTTTTTGTAACATTAGTCACAGTGAATATATGTCATTGACAATAAGATTTGTTCACAACAAGGATGGCTGTATCCAAGTAAAGGCATAGGCGCTGAGTTTCTAATCTGCCATGGGAGGCTCCCCCCCCAGCTCCGCCCGGCCCCCACCCTGATTCTTCGCACCCCCACCCCACCACTTCCTGCCCCTGCCCTGTCCCTTTCCCGCCCAGTTCCGTCCCCTCCCCTGAGCGCGTTGTGCCTTCGCTCCTCCCCACTGAGCCTCTGGACACTGCAAAACAGCTGATCCGTGGCAGGCGCTGGGAGGGAGGGGGAGGCACTGATCAGCCGGCCTGCCGGTGGGCAGGAGGTGCTGGGGGGGAGTGGGAGGTTCTGATAGGGGGGCTGCCAGTTGGTGCTCAGCACCCACCATTTTTTCCTGTGGGTGCTCCAGCCCCGGAGCACCCACGGAATCAGTGCCTATAAGTAAAGGAACACTTTATCGTTTCCGGTTTGTGGATGACACTACTGGAAAAGGCCTAACAGAACTGTTTATGAACACTTTAAATGAAAATAAAATAAAGCTGCAGGACAAGGCTACAACAATGGTGCAAATATGAAGGGAAGGAACAGTGGCATCCAGGCAAGGATCCATGCGCTGAATCCAAGAGCTTTCTTCATGCCTTGTGGCTGTCATTCCCTCAACCTAGTTGTGTCAGATGCAGCATTATCTTCAGATTCAGTATCTCTTTTTGGAGTAATGCAAAGGATATACATCCTGTTTTCAGCATGAGCTATCAGGTGGAAGATCCTCATGGACAATGTTACAAATCTGACTGTGAAGCTGCTAAGTGACACTTACTCGGAGAGCTACATTAACAGTGTAAGGCCAGTGAGGTACCAGTGACTCAGGTTTACAATGCCATGATGGAACTGGTGCAGTCAAATAAAGCTGAGGCTGGAATCTGACACGAGGCACAAAGCCTGGCAAACCAGATCACTAACCTCAAATTTCTGGTCTCAATCGTGGTTTGGCACGATATCCTGTTCCAAGTAATCATTGTTAGCAAGGCATTGCAAATTCAGTCGATGGACATCATGACTGCTACTACTTTGATGAGAAGCTGTCTTGATTTTGTTGTGGCCTACAGAGACAACAGATTTGTATATACCATCACCACTGCCAAAGAAATGGCAGAAAACTTAGGAGTTGGGCCTGTCTTCAAGGAAACTCGTATTCATCAGAAGAAAAGACAGCTTGATTATGAGGGCAGAGATGAGGTGATGAGAAGCTCGGAAGAAAAATTCAAGATGGAGTTTTTTTGCTCATTTATTGACACTGCTTGGGTGTCCACTGAAGAAAGTTTTGGACAAATGAAGCACCACAAAAAGACCTGGGTAAGCTGCTTAGTAAGCAGCTGGCAGAGAGGGAAACACTCAAACAATTGTACGGACCTTCACCAGATGCTGACACATGGGAATGTTCGGACATCAACGATAAAGACCTCTGTGTTGAATAAATATGTTGCATGAATAAATACAGATTTACAGATCTTAGTGTGCACATTTATCATCTTATATGTCAGGGATAAATACTGCATGCAAATCATGCATCAAAGTCATGAAATGGGCTACAAACACAATAAAAATAAGGCATTCAAGAGTTTAACAAATGAAGGTGGGGGGTCGCCAAAGATGCTCCTCATCTGGGGCACCATTTGGTCTAGGGCTGGCCCTGGAAGCAATAGCTATGGTTACATCTACAGAATGGTATCTATTGACCCACCGAGAAAGAAGTCGCATAGTGATGTGATAAAAGAAATGAATTTCATTGAAGGCTTGAAGGAAACAAACATTGTAAGGGCAGCATTTTTTAAAGCCCAGAGGAATCCTTGTGTTCAGGTGCTAAGGGAAGGGGATTTCAGGAACTCTAAATTCTTTCATGTCATTATAACACAGCAAGGACTCACAGTCCCTGTTTGGAAGCTATTTGTGCCTGTTTTACATAAAAAGATGAAAGCTGAATTTTTGTTGAACCACAAATGATTTAAATAATTTAAAATGTGCACACATGCTGCAATGCTGCTTTGACAAAAGAACTCAGGGGGACATCAAAAAACGATAAGCCAGCATGCATTCAATAGTCCAAACTTTGTGACGGGATGCAAAAAATCTTAACTCCACCATTTCCCCCCTCCCCCCCCCAAAAAAAACCCAGCATACTACCATTCACCATGTTAAATTCTGCTCCCCTTATGGAAGCATAAAATAGGTTTAGAACTAACTAGTAGCTGATGCTGTTTCTCGTTGAGTCCTCACAACTGTCTTCACAGATGGCCTCTTCCACTCTATGTGCTCTACAAGCCTAACTGACTTCTCACTAACTGGCTGATACTTTTCTTTTCCTTTCCTTTCTACAACAGGTATCCAGCATGTCTTAGACTATTTCCATTTTCTTATCTTCAATACTTCTTGGGAGACCTTCAAGGAATTTTCAGGTTATTACTTAAACCACTCCCACGCCCCCCTTTTTTAAGCTCGAGGGTCCAGTTCTCATTATTTGAATAGTTCCGATGTTCAATATTCTCTTCTTTCCTTTAATGTAATCTTGTGTAACAACCACATATTTGTGAGGGAATGGGAATTAACATTCTGTTCCTGGGGCTTGATAAACGAATAACCAAGAGAGCCATGTTTTATTTTTGTACGAGTATAAATTGCATGATGGGACCCTCCCATTATTCAACATTGCTGGGGCTTCCGTAGAAAGGCAGTCTAAATTCTATTAGTTTCTAGAATAATAGTTGTAAAACCCATTAGATTACATAGGAATTTTCAAGGACATAACATGGTTCTGAACAGGGGAGGGAGGAAGTGAAGGAGAAACCTTTGACCTAGTGAAACTTAGAAATCTATTGATTTCTAGTGCTATTGTTTTGGAGCTAGAGTCAAAGTGGCAATGTGGAAGAATTCTGGTCAATACTGTAATGACCATTTCTGAGTTAGAGCATCCGGCATGTGCTCATGTTTCACTATCTGCACGATGGCTGATAGTCTTACACTGAAATATCAGAGGACACCTTGCTACATGCAATAGCCCAAATACACTTGCTGCCACAAATCTCCCTTCTGTTGGTCAACCTTCAAGAGAATAGCACAACCCAAAATATGGGCAGCAGTGGCCTGGAAGAGCATGGGATTCCCTAGTTTAGTGCATCACCTAAAGAGTATCTACTGGCAAAGTTCCTAGAGGTCCTTGACTGCTACTTAAACCTCTTTCTCCTAATAGAAACCCCATAGGAGGACAGGCGGCAGGAACACCACCTGCTCTCCCCCTTGGCTTGAACCCCAACCCCTTGAGGCTGCAGGGGTATCAGCTGACACAGGGAGGCATAATTTATACCATCCAGGTGAGTCTATCTCCTGGTTTAATTCAGTATGAGGATTTAAATTGCCTCTTACTATATAGAGTCACCATTCAAAGTTTATGAGCCAAATGCGGAGTGACTCCGTTGATCTCACTGGTGATTTACAATGGTGTAAATAAGAACAGAATGGCCCTGTTTCTTTCAGATACACAATAACGACTTCCCACCTAGCATGATGAGTTTGGGATTTCAAATTCTAGAAACATGTACAATATACGTACTATAAAGAACGCTGAAGGCCAAGTGTGACTAAAAGTGTTAGGCTGCAATTATTTAAGAAGATAAAAAATTATGGTTGCCAGTGAAATAAAATAGTTATGTCAATAAATTGGACTGATTAACAAAAGGCTAAAAATAAGGTTTGGTTTAAACCTATAAAAGAAACAAACAGTCAGACACCAAAAAAATCACTAGCTGTTTATCAATTCCCCAGTACATTAGAAATACCTCGACCCCTCCCCCCAACATTTCTATTCTCTCCTTCTCCTTATTTAGCACTTTTTACTTTTAAAGTGATCCCTTAAAGTTTAAAAAAAGGGATTAATTTAATTAGCAGGCCAAACAAGGATCGCTGGATAATTATGTCTGCCTTCAAATAAAAATAACTTTCCCTTCTATTTGATTTGAGAGGTAAGACATCTTTGACAGGAGCTTTTCCTGTCTGGTCCCAAAACACAAACTTAAATAAAAGTTGTTGACAGTACACTATAAATTAAATTTGAGCAGTATAACTACAGTCTTCTGCTGGTAGATTTTATTCTGGAATTTAAACCAGTGATACATTTGTTTATAGCCCAGCTTACCCTAATATTGGCTCCTATGTCTGAAAATTCTCCTAGTTCCCATATATCAAACCACTTTGCTCTCCTCGCAGGCTTGGCACTCCAAGGGTTAATATAATCCTACCTTATTTTATAAATTGCTGGTGTTATAAAGCAGCCATAAGTTTATATGTTAGCTTTCTTCAGATACCTTTGAACACATGATAAGTTGTTACATAGCTAAACAGCTACCCATCTAGCTATATTAAAGAAAAAAATGTCCTGAATGACAAGACAGAAACCAAATTGCGTCTTTTCCTCCAACTATACATATATTTTTGTTTTCAAAATTTGTTTCTAGTAGGCCCCAATTCATCAAAGCACTTTAGCATGTTAAAGTCCCATTGCAGTTACATTTAAGCACATGCTTAAAGGCTTTGATGAATCAGAGCCATAAAGAAGAAATGATCAGCTTTCCAAATTAAAGACTGCAATACACTAAGCGCTAGCAACTTGTACTTTACATGATCATGACTGTGTCATTCATACTACTCCCCCTCCCTGTTCTCCCACCTGAAAGGAGAAGAGGAAAATAGTGTGAAGCAGAATTAAACATACATATATGTAAAAATGAAGATAAACGCACACTGTCTGATTCCTAGGAGCGATAAGGACAAGAAGAGCTACATTGCTTCTTATTAGAGATGGATCAAACCAACACTCAGAATTACACACCTCAAATTTTGGCAGAGCCCAGATCCAGTTCAAGAGGCTTTTCTCTAGCTTTTTACAAACCCTATTTAAATGTAGCTAAAAAAAAAATTAAAATTTGCCTGTAAGTATATATTATTATTTATTTGTGAGAGTGGAAGGAGATTAAATGAAGGCTACTGGATGTCTTATATCTTTATGTGTGTTTTAATAAGAACTAAAGTAATACTGCATGGGTAGAACTCCCATGGAACATGCATATAATGTTTTCTTTGCTAGCTTCCCTTCCTTTCTATTTGACACTTTCCCCTCTGATATTCTTTATTGGAACAATAATATTTTAACAGTCACGGCTTTTAAAATGCTTGATTATGATCAAACATTTCTCCCAGGCAATTGCATATTGACAGAAGGGAAAAATTAAACTTCTCAGGAATGAGGTTATTTAGGGCATAAAATGCAAGGAAATAGGTATTTAGGTAACTGTGGGCATGGTTTTTATTTTCCCTAATTTTCAGATTACTTTCGATTAGGTCTCTTCAGAGTGGAAACTTCTTGATGTGAAATAGATACTATCTAAATCATTACAGCTCATTCATTGCCATGTGCCACCTTTTAGGGCAATTAAACCTGACCTCAGGGTTACCTAGCTGAACACTTGCTGACCTAGGGCATTTCCTCTGAATATGAATAAGCTTGTAATACAAATACAGTCAGAAAACAGAATAGCTCCTGGCACAGATAATGCACTTCTTAAACAGAACTGAAAGTCTGGTTTGAACCTCATATACTGTTAGAATATAGAGTCTATTGATTCAGAGCATTCTCTGTTGGGATCAGCTTGGAATTTCTTTTCCAGCTGACATCTGGAGTCTATCCCTTCTAAACTCCCCTCAGCCCCCAATCCAAAAAGAAAACAGAAAAGAAAAAAATTTTGTGCCAGCAAATTTTTTGGCATTAATATTTTTGTCAGTCACTAACATTTGCCAAACAACACTCAAAGTAGTCTCAAAAATATGTCATCAAGTGAATTATTCTTACTTTCAAATGTTAGGTAGTTGTTCCTGTAGTTAAAATGTGTAGCACCTGTGCACCAAATTTATAGCTTTTTGATCACAGTTTATTCACTAGGCAATTAGCTCCCAATGTGGTGCCGGTGACTGGCTTCCCTGGAAATATGTGGAAGGCTGACCAGCCCATCATCCTTATTTTAGTGGCTTCTTGATTTGGAAGAACAAATGTGGTAGCTGCCTGTACTTACATTGAACAAAATAGGAGATGCTGGTAAACAATGAAATGAGGCTGTGTTTATGGAAAATCTTTTCATACGCTGCCAAAATATGTAAAACAATAACTTGTCAATTTCTGTTCAAATGGCAGAAAAGCTGCACTGCACTATACAAAAATAATTATTGCTAGTGTTTGTTCACAAAATGTGTAGTACAATTATAGTTATTTACCTCTGCAAACCCTCAACAGTTCTGAAAAATTCCAAGAGATGTTTCTGACAGTTTTCATAAAGCATTAGGTAGGAAAGAAGTGACATATGGAATTCTTTAGCATGGCAAAGCAACTAGTCATTAAGATGCTGACCTGAAATATAATCTCCCTGGTGACCTACTTGAGAAATGCCTGGGACCCACCTGTGATGTAAAAGCCTTTTTCTGAGAAATATTGCAAGATTACTGATATCAGATGCTTTGCAATTTGTCTTTTGGAACACGTGTAAATTAGCATCTAGTTGTGTTTGTCTGCAGATGAGATGCCAAAGGGAACATTTTGCATACCAATGACCTATCAGGCGATCTTATTTCTATTTTCCATTAGATTTGATAATGGCTGCCGTGCTTAAAATGATCATTTGATGTGTAATGGAAAAGTTTGCACTGGCATAATTCTATGCAGTGCTTACTGCAATCCCAGATCCATTGCCTAACCTGAAGGGGATTTACATGTCTGTGTAAATTGCAAATGAGATTTCAATAGTGTTGGTTTGATTTCAGGCAAAGTATAGAGCAAGCGGTTAGAAAGAAGCACAAATAAAATCTTCCATCAAAAAGAGGTTATGTCTTTTTATTATTATTAAAAATGACTAGTGGAGAAATAATTTGAACTTTTTATGCTTTATCTGTAAAAACCAGGGAAATTATGTCTCTATTAAAATTAGATATAAAACCAGATTTGGAGGACTAGCAAAGGAATGTGAAACTTTTACTCTCTGGCTGTTAAGTGGCTTCTGAAATGAATTGATGAACTCAGTCCAGTTACTAGTGGACATATGTCCACATCACAAAAAAGTCTACCATCGCATCTGGCACCCTCAATATCCCAAGGGCGGGATGGGCACAAAGGGTGAACGGCAGTCCCTCCAGTAATCAATTGAGTTGGGGACATAAGAAGGAAGGAGGTGGGGAAGGACTGTCCAATGGATAGGGTACTAGCCTAGGACTTGGGAGATCTTGATTCATTTCCCTGTTCTGCAACACATTTACCGTGTGACCTTGGACAAGTCATCTAGCCTCTCTTTGCCTCAGTTCCTTCTTGTTAATATGGGGATAATAGCACTGTGCTGACTCACGGGGAGGGGGGGGATAAATACATTAAACAGTGAGGCACCCAGGTACTACGGTGATGGGGCCATAAGTACCCTAGAGACAGACAGACTTTGGGTAAGACTGAACTGCAACTGCAAAGCCCCATGGGGGGGCTTTGTGGGGCTCCAGGCCTCCACGGGGGGGGCATCTGCTCCCCTTCCCCCTCCCCCCGCTGAGGTCTTGGCTGCGCTCAAGGCCTGCGGGGCTCGGGAGGCAGGAGCTGTGGGGGGCCACTTTGGGGGGCCCCACAGGCCCAGACTGGCCCTCGTCCTGGCCCCAGCCATGTCACTCGTCGCTCGGGGGAGGGGGCTTGTGGGAAGGGATCCCTCCACACACTCACCGGCGGTGGGAAGTGGAACGACGTGGCTGGGAGCTGGAGGAGTAGAGCAGGCTGGGGCTGGGTTGCTCTGCTTCCCGCCACAGTGTGGGGTCGCTGGGGGAAGAGGTGGAATGGGGGCGGGCCAGGGGCAAAGCAGGGGGGAAGGCTAAGAGGCAGGGCGGAGGGAGTTGTCCAGGGCCCCAACCCCCCTAGGGATGGCCCTGCCCCTTGCAGTGGGCGCAACCTGCTGGGGGGGCCAGCCGAGGGATAGGGTTGGTTGCTGGAGCTCGTGCTGCCGCATATGCAGCACGCAGCTGCATAGGGCACCATGAAATTTGGGGAAATTTGGTGCCCCAAATTTCATGGGGCCCTACGCAGCTGCATATTCTGTGTATGCCTAGGGACGATCCTGTCATGAGCACTCATTCAATAACAATTAGTAATCCACACAGAAATCTGTTCTCTAGTCATTTTCCAAAACAAAAGCTTTCCCCATTCAATTTAGCATCAGAACACTGAGCAGACACTAGGAGAGGTAAATATCCAGAATCACACAGGCTTAGCATGTCTTTGTCAGCTTCTTAAGACTCATCTACACAGCCCTGCAGTGTCTGAGAGTTGGAATGCGCACTGAAGTGTTACTGCCTGGTGAAGACCTTGCTAGCGTGAACAAAAAGGTGCCTAGTTCACATGAACATAGCCCCATTTGAAATTTACGTACCTTTTAGTCTGCGCTAGCAAGATCTGCACAGGATAGTTACAGCACAGCATTTTATCACACACAGCAATTCATACTCTGGTAGTCCACACTGCCGGGCCATGTAGACAAACCCTCAGACTACCTCTTACTCATGTGCGGTATGCAGTTGTGAGCAGTTAAGAGCAATAGCAGGTAGACGAGGAGACAGCAGAGTGGGAAGACCAAAGGGTAGAAGGAGATGCAAATGGCAATAGTTTCTGAGGGTATGTCTATATTGCAATCACAATATTGAACAGACATTCCCAAACTAGCTTTCATCTAGCTAGCTTGCGTACAAGAGCAGTGAGGCTGCAGCAGCACAAGTTAGTCCAGGGGTCAGGGTGAGCTTGTACAGCCCGTGCTGAAGTGTGCGCTGCCACAGCTTCATTACTCAGTAACAGATAGCTAGATTAACACTAGCTTGAGTACATCCACACCCCATGATGGCAGTGTACAGACATACTCTGAGTGGGGTGTTGAGAGGGACTCTAAAGAGAGGATCCAGCCCTGCCATTGGGTACACACAGGTGGGTTGTTTCACCTGTGCGAATCCCATTCTCTTTAGAGGCTCTTCAAAGGTGTAAGGGCTGGCCCAGGTAGATCTGATTGCAGGAACAAGGTAATAAATTGTATGTGTGCTTGAAGCTAAAACTCCCTATGAAGTCTGTGATAGTAAGTACCGCATTCCAGGTTACCTAAATAAACATGGTAAGACTGGCAGCTTGTCAGTGTTTGCCTATGTCAGAAAAGCAAGCCAGGTGCCCATGAAATCGCCACTGCTTATGCCTGCTGTGTCTTGATTTTGGCCTATTTAAAAATCTCACTCAAATCACATAAAATATACAGCTTGACAGAATCAAAGTTCCATCACTTTTGAGACTACAGTCAGGCTGTGGGGGAAAAGTGATGATTCAGTAGTGGGAATGGACAGATATTGCAATGTAAAATGTAATGATTCATTCATAATGCAATGTAAAAGGTAATTTTTTTATTAACAAATCAAATCATTCTCCTCTTTTCAGATACAGAAAAATGTAAACCATTTCCAAACAAACAAAACAAAATACTACACCATACAATGAAGACAAAATTACTCAACCAGTTTAGATAAAATGAGAACCAAACCAAACTTTTCAAAACTCAAACCAAACCCAACACACATTTTTTGAGGTTTAAATAGGTGCTACAATATTACTCAAGTTTTTACGCCACTGTAACTGCACTGAAGGCAATGGACTTTCACCAACACAAAACTGAGTAATAGAGTGGTGAATTAGGCCCATTGTTTTCATTTTCTTGTGCTTCTACACTGCAAAGTTCCAACTTGGCATAGAAGCAGAAAAAACAAATACCGTAATTATGAGAAATGCTATCCTTGTATGCTTCTAGCCTTATGATTTAGAAATAGCACAAGAATATCTGTTCTTCCAAGACTGCCAGACTTAGGAAGTTCAAAGTGGATTCAGAAAAGCACTCCAACTTGTGATTATTTAAGCAAACCTCCAAGTCATTTCAAGTGTACTGTCATTAGTTCTTAAGACCCAGCTTCAGTATGCAACTCTTATATCCAAAGAAAGATGCAAGAAGGTATAAAGAGTTCATGTTATATTCATTTAGCTAGATCACCAGATATTTTAATGAAATCCACCAGGAATTGTTATTGCCCAGATGTACTTAATTGTTGTATTTTGAAGTTTTAATGGTGCTTGACATACATCTTTAACCAATGATTTTATTGTATTATACAACAGTAATAACTGAGTGATTGTTACAAGATTGTTTGCCTGAAGGCTGGAACTCTTATATGTTGACCTGTCTGATTAGGACCATTTTGTTTTTCTATCCTTTTAATTGTGTATGTTAATATAAATATTGTGTACTGTGCAGTGGGAGATTTCCTTCGTCTATATTTTTACTATAGTAAAGCGGTATTAAAAAAGTCAAGGCACCGAGCATACCAAATTGCTCCAGTGTGCTTATCCTCTTGGTCTGGCTCTTACCCAGATGCTGTACGGACTCAATGATTGGACTATTGCCTTTTGAAATCCAGTCTGCATTAAAATGATCTGCATGGTCTGGGTAATGGCATTTCCAATAAAGAGGCAAAACAAAGTGAAAGATACTTTGAGAGAGAAAGAAGGCCAGCAATTTCCATAGCTCTAAATGTCAAAGTAAGGGGGAAATTATCATTGGGCCTGATATAATAAAGACAAAACAATCACAATTCCAGATGGAAATCTTGCCAAATAATCCAATTGAAAATGTATTTTCCAACTGGAGTGGTTGCTAATTCCTGGGGAATTGCAGTAGTAATTTGGGGATTTAGACTGTACCGTATATATGAATGTATAAAGAGTCAAAATATGGACTCCTAGTCAATTGGAAATGTATATTGCCCTAAGTTTTGAATCTTGGATCTAGTGTGTCATATCACAATAATTTGGAAATTTTAGTACATGAACAGTTGCTTTGGACACAAGGTGAGGGTCCTGCCTAATATAATTTGTGAAGTAATTTTCACTAGATTCGCAATAAAGTCTTTGATCTATAATCCTGATGCCTTAATAAATCTGAGATAAAATGAGAACCAAACCAAAATTTTCAAAACTCATGAGAGAAGTGTGTAAGACCTTTGCTCCCCCAAAGTTTATGCATGTTCTGCTCTGGGTATGATTCACGCTGATACTGCTAGTTCTACACATACAAGTTAAATGAAACTTCCCATTTCTACCTTCACCCAAGTTGGTGTAAAGCCAGCCACATAATAGACTCTGATAATAACTACTCAAACAAGGAGATTTTGTGCTGGCATACTGTTTGTTATGAAATATTCAAAGAGCAGATTGAAAATCCTTCCTGCTGTTTCCTATAATAAAATACCTGAGAAAATAGAATCGTTATGGGAGAACGAAAGAGTAGTGACTAAATAGATTCCAGGTGAATGCTCCCTACCTGGCTCAAGCAATGCGCCATTCACACTGTCAGTTAGCAAGATTAACATGTAACGCAGGAATCAAACTGAGTCACTACATAAATTAGCTAACGCAGCACTGAGAGTTATAAAATCAGCTCCTTCTCTTAAATTCCACCTGAACACAATTTAACATAACTTGGAAGAACCTTGCGGGCCAATACTCTTTCTTCTTCTATAAAACTTATATTTGAAAACAACCAACCAACCAGATTCTACTGTACTCAATACAATACAGTGTCTCCAGATAGGGATTTCTAAATTAGGCTGAGAGAGAGAGAGATGAGTGTCATTGTACTTGGATGGCCAATGAGGCTCAAAAAACACTGATGATGGATTTTTTTAGGCTATATGTAACTATTCTAATTGATCACTTGCTTCTATGTATGCCATGGCAAAGGCTGATTAACAAAATGTAAAGTTACACTTTTCACATTAAATGCAATAATAAAATGGGAAAACTGTCCTTGTAAAGTAGCAAGTACATTGCAAAATTTCAAGTTGTGCAACAGATAAACTGATTATGGGTATGAAAGAGGTTGACGCTTCATATCCAAACCGTATCAAGAACGACACTCAATGAACTACTGGAAGGCACTGAGATACTACAGTGACGGGCACAGCATATAAACCCCGATATTTCCACCATATCAAATGATGGAATCAAGAGAAAACTACACTTGCCATTCAGCTCTTTCTGCCATATCTATGGCTCTGCTCCAGAAACTCAGTGCCTTCGCAGTAAAAAATCAGCAGGATGTGTCTGTATTTACAGCATCAACCCTAGCACTAAGTAACTAGATGATCAAGCTGGGAACAAGAGAGAATCAACAAATAAATGCAGTAATACATTCAGATTTTTTTACTTGCTCTTCCTTTAGATCAAATAAAAAATGGAATTGCACTTTATATAAAAGTTAAAGAACTGGAAGCTTTTGCACACTGCAGGTCAGACGCAAAGCCCATTAAAGTCAATTGGGGTCATACCATTGATTTCAGTGGGTTGTGGATCAGGCCTCATAGCCACACAAAAATCAGAATCAAAATCTCAGCCCATTTATCTCAGTTATCAAAAATAAAAGGGAAAACATCTGTTGAAATATTCATTTTCTTTGGACTCAAAATAGCATCCAGTGAGGGATGAGACTCCAGACAGGGGAGAGGTTTTCAGACTTGGCCTTGTAATTATTTAAACAAACGGACCAGCTTTGAGAGGGCTAACTTTTTTTTTTGAAGTGTTGCTATTATATTAGTGAAAAAATACTTATATGTAATCAGTGCAGCTTAATCCTATTCACTCCCATCTGTGTCTCTTTGTAGCCTGACACCTCTCCTGTCCCGGGGCCATGGAAAGTGAGCATTATTATTAGTGTAGCAGGATTCTGCAGTTCAAGGCCTCTGGGGAGCAGCTGTCCCCAATCATCCTGCCCAGTGCCCTTTCATTCCACAGATTACATCTTGTACCAACAGTTTGTGTGTGGGAAAAATCAAAGATGTCAATGGCCCCTCCCCGGATCGTGCACTCTACGTAAGGTGCCCAATCACAGAGATCCGTGCTTTTGACCTTTGAACTTGTTAAGCATAATTAATTGGGGGCCAGTTTTAGGAAAATCACTGCCTCCAGCGGGTACCTGCTGTCATTATTCTGTCTCCATCAAGGCTCTGCATTAGAATAATCACTGACATGCCAAAGCAATGAAAGAAATCTGTTGTTAACAGGCTGAATTGGTTTGTTCCAAGCCTCGAGACTTCCTAATTTCTGGCATGTTACTTAATGGTACAATTTCTCTTTTTAAAGAAAAAAAAAATCCTGGCTAAAAGATAGTAGCATTTCCCTTCCCCCCTCCCCCCCCTTCTCTTGTCCAACAGTTCAAGAATGGTTGACAGAAAATCCAAGAATGAAATTCCAGAACAGCTTGACACATGGGAATGTAACCATATACAATAATGAAAGTTAAATGCCTGAATAAATCCTAACAGACTAGAAAGATTTGATAATGAAAAGAATTCCTTTAATATTAGTTCTTCATCCAAACAGATCACAATAAACCTATCAAATTACCTGCATTCAGTGCTTGAGGAATGCATCTTAGCTTTTGGTTATGGCTGATGATGAGTAGCATTTATGGTCTGACATTTGAACATCTTTTGTGGGTGCAACTTTGCACACATAATTCATTGCAGATACAAAGGTAGGTATTTAGGTGTCTAGCTATTTGACTGTACCTGCAAAACAGGAGTTGAAACCCTTTTAAAATTTGACCATTAATGTTCTAGTCATGTTAAAGAACTGATTCCTAAAGCGGCAGCACTATTGTTCTGTAGCATCAACACACTCCAGACTTCTCCAGTCAAATGACGTACTCTGCGAATCATCTATTAGTACTGCCAGTCCTGATAGCTATTGGGTCTATTTCAGCTTTTCTGATTCCCCCTGATTTTGTGACACTTGTTCATTAACCTTCCTTATTGGCTTTTGCTCAAAAATGCATTCTTTATATTGCTTGTTCATGGGCCCCTGGATACCTGCCTTCCCATCAATATATCCAGGACAGTAATGGGGCACTGACAGAAATTTCTCCTCATGGCTCTGCAAGTCTATGCAAAAAATTGTGACTGATCAGAAGTTAGAGACAAGGGCCAGAACATGTTATGTCACGACTCTATTAACCAATTAACCTGCTGTTACCAGGTCACCACAACTAGGAGAATGGTAGTTTTCTTTATTTTGAAATCTGGTGAAATTAAGTGTTCAGGAAAGCATAATAGCACTGGGCTAGATCCAAATAAATTTCTGGCAGGCTTTCTGCAAACTTCTCCAGATAATTGCTAAAATACAGAACCTATTCCACTTTGGGGCCTTTCCAGGATTTTTTTATTTTTAGGGCCGGATATGGTTGTCATCACCACAATATCTGAGCACCTCAGCATCATTCATGGATTTAACCCACAACATGCCTGTGAGTTAGGAAAGAATTTTTGCCATTTTACAGATGGTGAACTGAGGCACAAGGTAGATTAAGTGATTTGCCCAAGATCACACAGCAAGTCTGTGACTGAGCTGGGAAATGAATCCACACCTCTTGACTCCCAGTCCAGTACCATATTCATTACACCATCCTTCCTACCCTGAACAATGACAAGCAATGGAGACTAACTGTATAATAGCTTTAAATAGGGACAAATGGGGTCACAAATGAGACAACCAAACTCATTTCAATGGGACATCAGTCCAGTTTGACCATGTCTTCAGAAGTGTAAATTTATCTCACCAATGCTAGCTATTTGTTCTCTTTTTCCATAGCTTAATTTTGTATGATGGTGCTAAAGAGGATTCTGATCCAATTCTCTTTCAAGTCACTGCGTGTCTCTCCATTGATCTCCATGGAAGTTGGAGTGGGCCCTATATGAATAGCAGATGTACTTCTCATGCCATTCTTGGTACAGTAGTTTTTAAACTGAGCTTTCTTTCAAACTCCAGCTGAATCATTTTCTTCATCTCTATTGTTACTCCAATTCTGGCTAAAACCTTATTAAATTATATATTGCTCTCTAAATAACAACCTGTACTTGCAGGCGAGACAGAGGTTTTAGTAACACAGCAAATATTCAGAAGTGGTTAAAAGTTCAGAAGAGACAGCATGAGAGTATCAAGTCAGATTATTATTAATGCCTTAAATAATTATATATTCAACTGCACATAAAAGCCTGGTCCCCCCCTCACACTTTTTTTTTTTTTAAACTTAGAGACACCGTTGTTGAAGACCTCAGACATAGTACTAGATAAACCTGCCAAAATCAGGTACTAATTTAAGAATGATTTAAGCACTTTGTTCCAGTTTTTAAACAAAGGCTTCTTTTACAGTTTGGCTAGTAAAATGCCACTTACTACCTAGGTCATGTAAAAAATAAATTTATTGTGCTTTTATGAACAGAATGCTGTGATGCTATCAGTCGATCAACATTTCAGCAGCTTCCTGTTACTGACTTGTTAGCAGGTATTTTGAAAGATTTAATGGCTCGATGTTATCAAATTGTAATACCGAACTCTGCATGTTGTGACTGATTTGATTTACTGAAGCACTGTATCCTGGTTTCAGTGCTGAGAGAAATAATCTTCATTTTTCATGCAGCAAACTAAAAGAAGTTGTCAAGCTAGAATGAACAATGAAAATAGATATTTTGAAAGGGAAATTTAAGTTTTTGCCCCTTTGTTTTGTCTAATATTACTAATGTTTTGTCTATCGTATTGTAGGTCTCCTAAAACAAGAATAAAATATACTTGGCTGTTGCAACCTGCCTGTTGAACAGTCAAAAGATTTATCTCATAACAGTAATAGTTAACTGTCATTATTTTGAAACTACATTACTCTTACTTAGCTAGAAGGTCTTCTGTTCTGTCTAGCTGGGGTGCTTGTTTTGGAGTCTTTGCACAGGCTGCCAGAAAACTATTGAATTGATTTACTTCTGACACATAGCTCTTCATAGTGTGAGCTCCTCCTCCATGTCTGTAGTCTGATCCACAAGACCAACATCTGCAAAGAGAGAGCAGGAATCATCAGGCCTTTGTGGCACGAGAAAGTAGCCATGGCACTAAGCAGATGCTCTCTGGGAATTTGGGGTCAAGGAGGGCAGGGGCCAAGAGCCAGTAAGGGAGCCTTTAAGCAGTGAATTTGTGAGTTGAAATGGGCATGTGCATTATAAATAGATGAAAACTGAATTAACTGAAATTTCTAGTAGACATTAGATCGAGGAAGGATATAGTTTACTAAAACCTATACTAAATAAAACTTAAGCACTAAGCAAAGATAGATAAATATTCAAATATCCTCACAGATCATACAATCTCTAATAAATGTACACATGTAAAAAAATCCCCAAATCACAAGCACGTTCCAAGAACAACCTTAACTTTCACTTTATATCCTTGCCCAGCCTCAATTTATAGAACAGAGACCTTCTTTACAGCCACCCAATCTGGATTACAAATAAGGACTTCATACATATTACTAACAGCCCACTATACATATGACAAAGGCCATATTTCAGTTTACCTGTCCATTATGGACCAGAAGCACCAATATTTCACCTTTTACCCTCATAATGACCAGAGATTCAGCTCTTTCCCAAACACTATTCCAGTTTGAGGTTCAAAGCACAATCTGCCCCATCTACCTTCCCTCTACAGATTGGAAATTCCACTACATCTTCCCTATTAACCACTCAGTACAAATCAGAGTCCCCCTCCAGATACAGATCACATGAACAGTATCCATTTTTACTTAATCACTGTATACCTATAAGCCACAGACTTCTGAGTACTCTATACATTAATAGAGGCTACTTCATTACTTATTTACTGAGGAAGACAGAAAATCAGCAAAGTCTGGGGGTGAAATCCTGGCTCCACTGAATTCAATGGCAAAACTCCCATTGTCTTCAATACAGCCTGAATTTCACTCTGGTTCTTTTGGTCCAAAGAGGAAGGGAATTTTGGAATCAAGAGCCCCTCACTGGGGATGGTCTCTATCTGCCCCTTGCTCCTTAAACTGGAGAATTGTTAGCTTACGGGCCTCAGCTGAACTCCAACTGTGGTGGTATATACATAAGCAAATTAAATAGTTTATATGGGTATCTCCAGTGTTGGTTACAAAGTTGCTAATCCTCAACAGTTTTTAATAATCACTTAGTATTTAGTGAATATGCTATACTATAAATGTCTTATTACATCTAAATTAAATGCAGATTTGGAACATAAATGTGTTACTGAAATTTATGAGGGATCTTGGCAGAGAATACCAAAAAAAAAAAAAAGACATTACTGTGAAACCTACAGAATATTGATTTCAAAAATAGTATAACATACTGTGTGTCAGCCGTGAATTGTTTGAGGATAGGTCTGCGGACGTGTTCCTCTTTTTGGAAACCTCCCCTCCCCCTTCAAAACATTAATTTGACAACTTTGATTTCCAGGTCCATAGACAGAACCAGAACCAGAACAGGAGTGTGGCTCAGTATCACGGCAGTGCCCTGTCATCCTGGAAAACCAGACCAAGACTTTAGGCTGATAGTTCTCAGGCTTTGTATGAATAGAGACTGGCTCAAGCTGCAAAATTCAGATCCAGGTTATGTACATCCCAATGTCTGAGCATTCTGATCTGAGGTGCTGGTTCAGACCATCTCAAAGACAGGGTCCATTTGCAAGATTTGGATTTTAAAGAAACCCTACATTCCAGGGAGTCAAAATCGAGGGGTTTGTTCTTAGTTCTGTGAAATGATGTATGGAGATTCCAGAGAAGAATGAGGCATACTGAATCTGTAGTTTGTTGCCTCTCACTATTTCCTTGCTTAGCTATTTAAGCATTAAGGCACTGAACCAACAAAGCATTTAAGCACATGCTTAATTTTAACCCCTGAGTAGACCCACTGAAATCATGTGCTTAAAGTTAAGCTTGTGTTTAAGTGCTTTTCTGGATTAGGGCCCAAGTCAGTTTTTTTACAATCAATCAATCAATCAATCATAGCTTTAAAATTTCTGATAACTTTAAAGAACCTTTTAAATGCTAAAAATATAATGTATGTTAAATCAGTTAATTAGCTGGTCAGGTGGCCTCACAACTTTACTTTCAGTCCTCACAGAGAGAGTGGAGGGAGGGGGAATGGGAACTGCAAAGTTAAAAGGAAAAACAAAGCAAAGATGCACAGCCCATGTCAATTACTCTCATACTCTGATAGTTGACTGTGGCATCTGCTAAGAAACAGAGGCCTCCTAATGTGTCTAAGCATGGGTGGTTGTGATTAATGAAATTGTGTCAGCCATTTTAAAGTTAAGCAGAGATTAAGAGATTTGGGGAAAAGGAACTAGGGTATTTCCTAACAGTTATTGGGATACAAGTCTAAAATTTCAAATAACTGTTAAATTTGTTTACATGGGATTCTGAATACTATGTACATTATATACACTATATTGTATATATATTATCTCTCTCTCACACACACAAATATAATCGGGGGATAGTATTATGTATGTCTATAGGACATTGTTAGAAATTATGTTAGTAGTATTTCACAGATAATTTAAGATTCTTAATTAAAAAACAAACACTGGCAAATATATAGATTTCAACAGCCTTACAAAGAAAGCTCGTAACAACCTTACTGCCAGAACTGTTCCAAATACAGGCCTTGTCTTTCTTTTGCATGCTTTCCTGAGTTTAATCAAGCACACATCTCAGGGAGTGCGGCAAGTTAAATGGTGTCTAGTTTTAGATGTTCACACCTGAAGAAAAAAAGAGAGAAATAAAGCCTAAAACCAGCATACTGTTTTTATCATCACCATAGAACTGAATATGAGATATTGCTACTGATGTGGTCAATAGTTCTACATAATAGGCAATTTCTGTGCTGATAATTGTGTTTGTCATAGACTCTCCTCTTCTCTCATCCTACTAAATGAAGATACTAGACTGCAAATGTTACACATCCACCAACCAGTAAACCAAAAGCAAAAAACCCCTGGTCTCAATAATTCACTCAGTTCTTCACAACTCGGGAGTAATCCCAAATTCATGGCAACAAACTTTATACCACATTCTCTTGAACTCCCTGTGTGGCCTATATATTACAGAAAAACTACATTTTAGGAATATTTTAGAGAGTTTTAAAAATAATTAATTATTGAGATTAAAAAAAAAAAATCATTGTTCTACCTCTAAAGTAATGTGCCGTTGCTCCATGAGGGCTCAGAAAGGAATAAAAACGACTAAGACGGACCTGAAATAGCTTTTCTATGCATAAAATTGGCACAATTTTAAATCCAACATATTGGGGCTTCCACAAAAAATGGATGCTGGTAATTTCCCCTTTCCACAGATATAACAATGTTCCTAGCTCTGCAGGATCACAGAGACTTTGGACTTTAAAGTCAATGTCCACCTTGTGTTTGGCTGTGGCACTCTGAGCATATTTCCCAGACCTAAAGAAGAAAGCTCTGTAGCTCGAAAGCGTGTCTCTCTCAACAGCAGAAGTTGGTTCAATAAAAGATATGACCTCATCCACCTTGCCTCTCTATAGCCATCAATTTTTATGTACAGTAAAGCTGTCACTGGCCTAGGATCGAATACTATCTGTGCTGCCCGAGCTACCCAAATACTAATTGGGCCTTGGGCAGGTGTAATGTGGGACTGGAAGAAGGAAATATTTCTCTGGCAGGTTGATTAAAACAAACCAAAAGAATTGCTTGTATGTCTGAAATTGTTCATGAGTTTGGAGTGTTAGAATAAATCCCAGAGAAGACAGATTAGTGCAGCCTTTCTCAACGACCAGTCCATGGACCAGTGCTGGTCCCTGAGATCTCCCTGACACAGTTTAGGAAGGCAGCAAGTCGGTCCCTCATATTAAAAAGGTTGAGAAACACTAAATTAGTGGGTATATCCAGGGTTCATGATAATGTTGTTATTGGGCTCTTCAGTTTATTGGATGATTCTGCATCTAATTACATGACTATGCAAGGTATCACAAGCTATCATCTCCACACATAGGATATGACAGAGACAGAATCTACTTCCTTCCCCTCTCAGTAAAAAGCAAATTAAAATCTCAATAGAATAGAGACTATATAAATGTGTGTGGAAAGGGATGGATAATACAGACAAAAGGAAAAGGAGGAGGAAGGATGATACAAGCAATGACTGAATCCACAATTTCCCTAGTTGTTCATTGCCCCATTCTCCCCTCCTACAAAACAAGATTCCATACTGCAAGCTGAAGTGGGAAGAAATAGAAATAAGGGCATAGACTTCTTTAAGTGGCCATGTGGATGGGGATCTCTCTAACCACTCTAGGAAAGTGGTCATATTGTCTCAATATTTTCTATGATGAAATCAGTTTGATTACCTTTTCCCCATCAATTAAGAGATTGATACAGCTACAATTTCTACTTCCAGTCCTGTTTTTAATTAAAGAACAGTGCACGTCCTAATCAGTGATATTCTACAGAATGCCTATGTTATAAAAAAAAAAACCAAACAAACAGTAAATGAACTGTCAAAATGTTGGATCAGGATTTAGGAATTTACTAGCATAGGAAGATTAAGATTATTCTAGTTCAAATAAGTACCATGTTTCTCTAATTGGTAGCAGATATAGCATAGGAACTGAATGTGTTGCTTTGAAAATGTAGCATGATTTTGTTGAACAGTTGGTAGGTTTCTAGGTTAAATGTAGCTTAAAAATTAATGATCGGATCCTCAGCTGCCCCATTACATTGATGTAATTGGAAGCTACACCTGTTGATACCAGCTGAGGATCAGACCCAGTGAGAGTCTTTTTTAAGAATGGAAGCTTGAGTCTGCTCTCATTTACCCTGGAGTAAAACCACGTAGTAACTGTACTGAAGTCAGTGGCCCTAGGTTAAACAAGGATATGTCAGATGAGAATCAGGCCCTTGGCCTTTAAACCACTGAGCTAAATAATTTAGTTAATAATTGGAATGTTCTGTATGCCACCAAAAGCCAAGCATGAAAAACAGAACAGTACTTTAAAATGTAAAGAAATTGGTACAAAGCAGCCAGGGCTAAATTCAGAGGTGGTGTAATTTATACCTGCTGCCAGCCCCCTCAACCTGCATATTACATGATCTTAGAACACACTGTGTATGCGCTATATCTTTAGACTCACAGCCATTTCCCAACAAATAACTTACTCCTCTCTATACATCATCTCTGAACTTAGGCTTGGCTAGGCTCAGTGGGCCAAGGGAGCCTAACATGAGGTAACCCACAGGCCAAGGGGCTGAGATAAAAGTATAAGTAGAAAAAGCAAGTTACTCACAGTATGTTTAAATTGAAGTAGGCCACTTCCTACTTTAACATTTGCTTTTGTCCAGCTCATTAATATGTAAAACAAACTTAGACTTCCTTTTGGACTCAGATCCTTTAGACTCAGATGCTCTTATAACTACTTACTGAAGTGTAACCTGCACCCTCTCAATCTGGCCTAAAACATCAAGCAAAAAGCCCCAAATCTTGTTTATGTGGGCAAGATATACTAGTATAAGCTACGGTGTGAATTTAAACCAATATAGTCATATCAGTATAACCCAGGGCATTTTTAATCTTGGTATAAGAGAGCCTTTTTTAGTTTAGCTTATGTCACCTGGGAATGGACTCAAACTAACCTGAAAAAGGCACCCTTATACCAGGATAAGAGTTATAACACACGGTGAGTTATACCGGTATCACTATACACCCGTATAACTGGTAAAACCTCCCCTGCCTCAGACAAAGCCTCAGTTCTCTGCACCTTGAAGTCTTTAAACCATGATTTGAGGACTTCAGTAGCTCAGACATAGGTTAGGGGTTTATTACAGGAGTGGGTGGGTGAGATTCTGTGGCCTGCGTTGTGCAGGAGGTCAGACTAGACGATCATAATGCTCCCTTCTGACCTTAAAGTCTATGACTCTGTGAATACAACCACTTTTCCTCCCACAAACCCACCTCACAGAATCTTTTGCATTAGATCCCACAACATTTCAAAAGAAGTGGCAATTTCCTTAGCATTTCAAAGGATTCCTGGCTGTGTGGTAGTTGTCGGGGTTGGGGCAGGGGAGGGTGGCGTAGGGTGCAGGGAGATCTCATCTCATCATATCTCACTCTCTGTCCAGTCTAGCTGCCTGGATTAGGCTGAGCACCACTGTCTCTTGTTCCTCTTGAATCCAGGCTATCTAGCTTATGATGGGGAGCAGTTCCACTCCTTCCCTACCACTGTTCCTAGGATGTAGGACAGGGGTTGGCAATGTTTGGCATGCGGCTTGCCAGGGTAAGCATCCTAGCAGGCCTCTGCAAATGAGGGCCGCGGGAAGCAGCGCGGGTGAGGGATGTGCTGGCCGCGGCTTCCCGTCACCCCCATTGGCCCAGGACGGCGAACCACGGTCAGTGGGGGCCGCGATCGGCCGAACCTGCCACGTCAACAGGTAAATAAACTGGCCCGGCCCGCTAGGGTGCTTACCTTGGCGAGCCGCGTGCCAAACGTTGCCGACCCCTGATGTAGGAAGTCACTCTCTTCCTCCTGGTTGCTAGAAAAGTGCCGCTCTCTTTCTCTTCCTCTCTACACTTTCTTCCATCCAGCACAGCTGCTAGGAAAGGAAGCTCATTTGCAGTGAGTCTTTCTTCTCCCACTTCAAGTGATCTTGGCAGCTAATTCTCTTAGTGCGAGGTGCGTGGTTACTCAGCTGTGGGAAGATAGGTGCTCTAGGTCTGTCTACAAACACATGAGAGCAGCATTCCACTTTCTGTGGCTAAGATCAGGCAGAGAGCAGTTCAGCAGGTCTAGGAGTGGCCTTGCGACTCCAAGGAAACTTCTTAGTGATTCAACTTGTGGTCACCAGGTTCAGAACTGCTGCATGTTACATTTCTGTGTGTGTACAGGGACTGTCAAAGTATGGTCACAAACAGGTGTCAGAAGGACAACCATCCTGCCCTTCCCATCTTGCTGAATGGAAAGGGTGTCCCAGCTACATCCCAAGTAGATGGGAGAGGGGTCCTAATATGGAAGAGAGCCCTAGTATGGAAAAGGTTAGAAAGTACTGCTGTATCCATAAACTACTGTGTCATTCTATTCTAAGAGACAGTTTGGATTAACACAAATTATAGGGTTTAGGGCCAGATTGTGACTCTTGTACTCTCATTGGTGAGCTGTCACTTACAAGAATAGTCCCATTGACTTCAGGGGGACAACATGTGCAAGTAATTGCTCATCAATGGGACAAAGGGGTACTGACCCTCACACGGACAGCAAAAGGCAACAGGAGAATCTTGATTCCTCATTTCAGCTGAGTCACAGACCCAACATATAACCTTGTGTCACTTGGTCTCCTTATGTTTCAATCAGTTCAGCTAAGTTAAAAATTAGCAACACACTGAAAACCAGATGCTGCATGTGAGCCAAGCTTTCCAGGGTAAATATGCTGCAAATAATACAAATCATATTATTTCAAACTTTCCAAGAATGTGTATATATTAAAATATATACAACATTCCCCCTATATTTCCTGACACTTGGTTCATGGTCCAGAAGAAAAGAAATCCAGCAGACGGAAATTAATAATGCATTAGAACAAACACAAGTGCATTGTTTTCCATGTAAGGAACTGACCCGATATAAAAAAACGCTTGCTCAGATTCTGTGATTTAAAGAAGAATCATTCTTAACTGAGATAATGAATGATGCTTTCAGAAAAAGAGCAAATGCAAAGTTGCCTTCAAAGGGAAACCTCAAGAAGGAGTCATAAATTCTGATGCACATAGTAATTAGTACTAAAGCGGCCAGTTTATGAAAAGCATATTAAATAGACATGGACTTAAATTAATTCCCTGGGTCTTAACAACCTCGGAATTTTGGGAAACTTCTGATCCAGATCAGTGTGATGCAGCTTGAGGCCATTTCTACGATGAATGCTTTTTCAAAGGGACTGTTTTTTTCGAAGGACCATATTCTGCTTTTTGCATACATGCAAACTACCACATGTGCCAGAAAGAGAGAGAATTTGTGCAGTCAAATGTCTCCCTCTTTCAGAGACACAAGGTGGGTGAGGTAATATCTTTTATTGGACCAACTTTTGTTGGTGACAGAGACAAGCTTTTGAGACACACAGGGTATATGTGCACAGCAAAAGAAAAACCCACGACTGACCTGTCCTGGAGCCGAGCTCTGGGACCCTCCCACCACACAGCCTGCACCTGGATATCTACACAGCAATGAAACAACCCCTCAGCCCAACCCCTGTGAGCTTGAGTTAACTGGCTTGGGCCAGCAGTGGGTTTTTCTTGCTTTGTAGACATACCCACAGAGCGATTCTTACAATTGGGAAAAGCTTCTCCAACATCACAGCAAAATGCAAATTGGAACAGATTGTTTAGCATAAGTAGTTAGTGCATATTGGAAAGGACTGGGACATTATCCAGGGTACAATCTGGACTGTTCAACAGCTGTGTCCCCTCAATTCTCCAGCCCGGAGTACCTTTCACACTGCTTCGCTGTGAGTATCCATGCCTGGTCTGCTCACACCCAGCTCCAGCATGTAAATTATCTATACTGTATAAGTGCTATGGCCAGTCATTCTTGAATTACACTGCACAGCAACACCAGCAAATTCCCAGTCCCAGACTTTCCTTCTGAAATATGCATCTTGTTATGCCTAGCCCTCTCCAGGACAACATAAGCTCATATAAAGTCTGTCATTTTATTAATAGAAAATGATATGCACAAATCTTATTATTTCAAATGGAGTTTCCCAAACACTTATATCCAAGCACACTTGTTTAGATAAAAGAATAAAACAAGTTATTAACTACAGAACGCAAGAATTTAAGTGACTACAAGTAATGAGGCATAAAAGTCATAATTGGTTAAAAAGAAATAAAAGATAAAATGCAACTCATATTTAACTTAACAAACGAAGTGAATTCAAAGCAAAAGTCTCTCTCACCATATGTTCTAGCAGTTTTACTGGTTGAATCTTTCAGTCAGGATCCCGCCCTTAGTCCAAAGCTGTTTCTTTGTTTCTCAGGTGTTGTGGCTGCCATGGGTAGAGAGAAAGGGAGGAATATTTTGGGGCATCAGTTCCCCATTCTTATACCTTTTCCTCTTCTTTGAGAATCATCTCCAGCTGGGGTTTAGGAGATAGAAAGTCTGTGGGGATGGGAACCTCCAGCTGTTTCTTTCCAAAGATGTGACTTTTTCCCTCACAACCTTTTTCCTGCCACAGAATGACCACTTAACCAAGGGTTGGGTCCATATGATTTCGTTGACACCTGGCTGAGGAGTCCGTTTGCCTTTTGTCTTTGAGGAACTGGTTTGTGGCTACTTCCCCAGATTTGGAATATTTCTTAAAAACATCATAAAGTAGAATTTTATAACTTTACATACAATGCTGCCACACGTATTTTACCAGGACAATAATGATCAGCAAGTTATTAGTTTTCAGATGATACCTTACAAGGCATAGTTTCTACAAAATTTATCATAATCATGAAAAAAGGACATAGGGATACAGACAGTCACAGGGACCATTCAAGGCAGAGTGGCCCGTTAACACCTCTGCAGTCATCAGTCAAATCCAGTGTCTGTGTTCAGTCCATGATTTTTAGTATCCAGCAGAGTAATTAATTTATGCTCCCAGGCTCATCTTTTGAAAGCATTGTACAGATTTCCTTTGAGGATGATCTCTGATAGGTCAGATATAGAACGATTGCAGGGGATGTGGTGTTTGTGTCTTTTATCATTTTCTGATGTGAGTTTATTCAAGAGTGTAGTGATTGTCTAGTTTCACCCACATAGATGTTACTGGGGCATTTAGTGCACTGGATGAGGTTTATCATGTTATGATAGGCATGTGTAGGATCCATGGATCTTGAAAGGTGTGTTGTGGAGATACATTTGCAAGTTTTGCATCTGTTTTTCTGGCAGGGTCTGGTGCCGCTGGGAGTTGATGTGTCCTGGTCAGTGAGAAACTTGCTTTTGATGATGAGCTTGGAGAGGTTGGGGGGTTGTTTGAAGGCCAGAAGTGCAGGTTCAGGAAAGATTTCTTTCAGGATGGGGATCCCATCGAGCATCCCATGTAGATGTTTGATGGTACCCAGCATGGGTTCAGTGGGTTGGTAGGTTGACAACTAGGAATGTGTGCTCAGAGTGGGGTTTATTTCTGTATTGAAGCAGGTTCCCTTGAGGTATTCAGGTGGCCTGTTCCATGATGTAATCTACTTCTCTGATGGGTTTCAGAGTAACAGCTGTGTTAGTCTGTATCTGCAAAAAGAACAGGAGTACTTATGGCACCTTAGAGACTAACAAATAAATTTGTTAGTCTCTAAGGTGCCACAAGTACTCCTGTTCTTTTCTCTGATGGAACATCCTTGTTTGGTGAATGCAGTTTTGAGTGTGTTAAATTGTATACCCCAGACTTCCTCCTTGAAGCATATTCTGTGGTTTCTCAGTTTCTGGCTGTAGAGAACAGATTTCTCAGTGTGGTTACTGGAGCTATGAAGGTAGGTGTGGTGATCCATGGGTTTCTTGTATATGCTTGTCTGTAGGGTTGCATTGTTGAAGCTGATTGTGGTCTCTCTCTCTCTCTCACACACACACACATACACACACACATTTTGGCTTTTATAGGATGCAAATGAGTGTGTGAAACTATTAGTGAAAATTCTGAGGCTGTTATTAAAAGTTTGGCCCAAAGAGTCAACAAGTATCTAAAAAGGTGAAAAATTAGAGATAGATCCCAGGCCTTAGAGTTTGGATCTAGGTCCAAACCTTTCCCACATTTGGATCTAGGGATTTGGCTTTTAAGTTTGAATTTTTACCCAAACTCCCCCTAAATTTCCAGACTTTGGGTCACATACTTGCAGAATGCTGAATCAGGCTCTATGAGCCCTGGCCAATACCTAGTTGTGTTTGTTCCTGAAGGATTTGGCTAGATATTTGCAAAGTGCTCATCACCTTAGCTGTGAGAATAACTGTTTTTTTGTTTGTTTGCTGGCAATTAAAAAAAAAAGGGTGAAATGAAACATTTTATTTGATCTGAAATGAAACATTTTGTTTCAATTTTAAGCTTTTTTTAATTTTTGAAAATAAAAATAAAGGAAAATTTGAAACTAAAATAGTTTTAAATAGAACCTTTTTGTTAAGAAAACACTGAAACAAATCATTTTGATTGCTTCAGAACTTAAAAAAAAAATTATTTTTAAACCAAAACAATGTGGTGAAGTTGACGTGAATTTGGGAAATGTTTCAGTCAACTTCAATCTGCATCTGGAAATTCCCCTTCCCTTCCCTCCGCCCCCACTATACTGGGTACTGAGCTCTCAAAAATCTGACCCCAACTGTATACACTGAATACCTTGGAAATCTGGCCTTCTGTGCCTGCCTCAGGCACAGTATTTCTGAGATACGCCAGAATTTGGGCCTCTGTAGATTCCTCGTTTCATGCAGGGGCTCATACGCCACAATCTAACCCACAGAAAGATTCGTTCAGTACATAAAAATGTGAGGATAATCACCTGGCATCACAGTCAATCTATATACAGCATAGCTCAGTGAAAAACGGCCAGATTATTTGCCCAAGAATGAGATGCTGGTTTAGAATTCATCTGTCTGCAACCCAACATTGTATTACTGATCAATACCATTAAGGTAGTGAATCGTCTTTGTGCTAAGCCACTAGCACACCCCTATGGAGTCAGCGCAGTTCCTGAATGTTTAGATTCACCAGTCATTGGGTAACAATTACTGCAGCCTCTCACATTTCCTAGAATAACTCAGAGAAACACTGGAGGAAAAAACTGCAAAGTATTTTAAAATGTTAAAATCTGAAAGTTAAACAAAGAGACTATGTATACAGCCCTGCAAGTGTGTGTGATGCTTTACCATATAATATAAAGACAAGGTCCTTGTCTCCCAGGGTTTATAATCCCATGAAGAGCAAGAGGAAAAAGCTGGTTGCATGGTAGATTTCCAGTTGATTTTATTTTAAATTATGACATTTATAAGCCAGACCACTTTACGACAAAGTTAACTGTAACACACACAGCATTTGGAATGAATGAGAAAAAGAACAGATCATAAAATATTTTCCTTTGCTTATATTCATGGTTCATGAACACAACTGTTTAATGAACAAATTATTCTAAGCAAACGACATTTTATTAGACCAGAGTACAGCAAACTGTTATTTCCAGCTTAACTTTGCTACACTTAAACAATTGATTTCCTTTTTATGTGTGAGAAAAACTATAAAATGATGCAATCACCCTCTGGTATTTTAGCTAATATAAATGCTGAGGCTTTACCAAAGTCATTTATCTTTCATAGGAACTTTTTGTTAGGCAGCAAGTCAGGTTTAAAAGTGTTTAAAGGGTCTTAGCTAATTGATCATTTCAGAGATGATTTAAACACAGGTGAAACACCGACAAAGACTTTTAAAGTAAGCTTTCTTAATGGATGAAAAACTATCCATCATACTGCTTACTACTTGCCCTCCGTTCCTCACCATCCTGTTAAATCTAATAAATTCTATTAAAACTGTTAACATGTGGTGTCCGTTAATGGAAAGTGTATAATACACAAAGAATGAAGGGGACCTGAAGTCCCACAGAAGTAAAGGTTTAGCAAAGAAATAGGAACTCTAGTCATTTAGGAGGTCAGTACAACAACAGGGCCAATGTTGCAGCTCTTACTGGGGCCAAATTCTCATTTAAAGTTTTGGTTGTGTAAGGAGAGCAGGGCTAGGTTCTGCCAACGTACTAAGTTAGAAGCAACAGAGGGTCCTGTGGCACCTTTGAGACTAACAGAAGT
>NC_048304.1:34659094-34902913 GCF_013100865.1 Trachemys scripta elegans
CTCCACGGGAACAAACAAAGCGTCTTTGATCACACGCTGTGTGTTACCAATGCAAAGTTATTCGTTTCTTTTAATCTGGGGTTTTTATTCCAAAGGTAATGGCCAATATTTTACTGGGCTTTTGTTGTCTGAGGAAACTATTAAATGTGTGTGTTCAGGGAGTCCTTTGCTCCAGGAAAAGCAATCTAACCTTCTTTGCTGCTCCTCGCGTGACACAAAGAGAATTGGGAGGAAAGTCGATCTCATCTCCTGGTAGACGTGAAACTCCAGTCTCCTTATTTATAGCGTTAGCTGAAACAATGTTGTTTTAGCACGTTTTCTCAGCCGTTTCCGTGGGAATGCGTCTGTGTGAACTGGCATCCTTATATCAGAAAGCGTTCTCGGAGCGGGTTCTGTAGTTGGGAATATTCCGGACAAACTCCCGAAGTCCTTGACCGGGCATAATTGCCACTGGATTCAACGACAGTTCTGAGTGAGGACTGCAGGATTTCTCTCTCTCTTGAGAGCTTGACAGTATTTTAATAGGGAACTGTACTCACTATCAGTTGTAAGGCTAACTTCTACAGCCAAAGGCAGCAGCAGTCTCGCCTCTTCTGCAGTCCTCAGCCGGATAAAAACCCAATGGAAGTCGATGGGAAGTTTGCCCACGCTACAAACCATTGACCAGAGTGCGTTCCCGCATGTCTGGAGCAGACAGAGCGCTCAGAGACATGCCCAAGCAGTGGGGGAAAGTGATTGTGAGCGAACTTTTATCACCAGAAAAGGGGCTCTATACGGGCTTATATTTTTCATTGCACGATTCTCCTATCACCATCAAAACTGATGCCACAGGACCCTCTGTTGCTTTTCATCAAAACTGAATTGACCTAAGAGCTGCCGGTCCTTGCTCTCACGGAAGCTTAGGTTTTTTTTTTTTTTTTTTTTTTTTTGCCAACGACAGCAAGATCTGACCACGGATGTGGAGGCTACAGTGTAAATAGATAATTGGTTTTCTTTCTTTTTTTTTTACAAAGAAAATATTCTTTACTATGAAATTCGTAATGGCGCTTTGAAAATGAGGGTTGTTTCCGTTTCCAGCGTTCCTGACAAGAGAGCCACACGAAGCTTGGAAGATATCTCCGAGTGTAAAAGCATCTGCCCCGTTCCCCGCCGTCCCTTCTTAACAACACTGTGCAAAAGGACCCCGATTTTTTTAGGGCTGTGAAAAACAGGCGCAAAAGCTGGTTCACTCTGTTGAAGCCCCTTTTGCTTGCAGCGAGGCTCTGGTTTGTTCCTCTCAATCAAAACAGCCATAGAAGCCATTAATTTGCATCCTAGGAAAGCTGATAACATGTTTCAAATTAATAATTGTCCATGTCAATTTCTTCTGAGTGTTGTTCTTGGCATTATTACAGGGAGGCTCATTTTCTGGACATAATTAGAGGGGTTCGAACTGCTAAGGATCCCATCCCCCTTCCCCAGTAACACTGTCTAAGAATTACTGGCTTTTAAATGGAATAAAATTCACGCCGAGATAAAGAGGGAACAAAAGAAAGAGAATTGTCCCCAAACCGTGCAAAATAGGATGCAAATTAACGAGCCAGCTGACCTCTTTATTCCCGTGAGGCTGGTTTCCCCGAGGAGGGGAAAGGGGGTGATAAAAGCCAAAGGAAGGCGTCCAACGGAGAAGAGAATCGTGCCCCACGGATGGACGTAGGAGCTAGTTGTAAACAATTAAAAGACGTTTAAACAAGTTAATACAATTAGAAATGGTTTGTTTCCCTTTACATAGAAAGGAAACGCGAAAGGATGGATATCTGCCTACGGGACAGGTAAGCTGACCCATTTCCCCCCTCGCCTGGCTGAAGTGGCTCTGGTTTGCACACAGGGTGAGTTTCTTTCTCACAGCCTCCCGACCCCTCCCCCCAAGAAAAAGAGAAGCAGATTGAATAATGAAGTCGATTTCAATGTGAAACCTCCAAAGCCTTTGCAAGGGAACGATTTAGCAGCGTACCACCCACCTTCTAAGCAGGCATTTTCATACGGACTTCAAGCTATTTAGCCCCCTCCCTTCCGACACCAGGGAAAATAATCAATTCGGGGGGTTACCAAAGTTTGGGATATTTCATGGCCGCAAGAAAGAGTATAACCCCACCACACACACACACACACACACACACACACACACACACACACACACACACACACACACACACACACACACACACACACACACACACACACACCCCCTCTCGGTGTATTATTGCACTGGAAGACAGTTTCCTCGTTTTTCTCCCTTCATCTAAGATTTGGTTAATTTCTTTTTAAATTTAAATATCACACATCTGATCTGGAGACCCCAAACAGCCAGGGGCAGCAGGGGATTTTCAGAGGCAAAAGAACCGATCTGGAGCCGCCTGATGCTCTTGGGGTCAGTTTTATCCCCGATTTTGAAGAGGTGGCAGAAGGAAGTTCCGGGGAGAAACCTGTTGGCCGAGGGTCACCGCAACAGGAGCCTGAAGAAACAAAGGCAGCGGCACCCCAGGCTTGCGCGCCCCCAGGCTGCGCCCCTTACGAACCCCCTCTTCTGGCCTGTGAGGGGAGCTCAGGATCGGGCCCGGGGGTGGGGGTGGTGATGCTCCCGGGTCTAGGGGCGAAGAACGGCCCCCCAAGCTCGCTGGGGGATCGATGTCTGAGAAACACGTTCCCCACCCGCCACCTGCCCCTTGTCGAGTTAATGCCTGGCGCTGTCCGAGGGATTTGCAGCATTTCTGCTGGTTTTACAGATCCCCGAACAAGCTCAGGATCTCCCTTCCCTCCTGCGGGATGGCGGGAGGAGGGGGGGAGGGAGCCCAGAGATGACATCTGCCCTTTGACTTTCTCCAAACTGCCTCCCAATGACAGTTCCTAATGAAATGGCCCCTTTTGAACAAAAGGTAGCAATTTTCAGCCTTCCTGAAAATACTTTGCAGATGCAAACCAGAGCTCTAGCCCGGACAGCACACGCTCCCCAGACTATTCCCGGGGAAGTCGTTTAGTGGCAAAACTGCCTTTAAGTCTTTATTTTAATTACATGATGAGCCTGCATAACCATCCGAAAAGCTAATTATGGGAAACTCGCTGAACTCGTGTCTATTCCAGTTTAGCTCGGCCGGGTATTGAAGGAGTTTGATTGCTATTAAAAGGGGGAGGAATCTTGTACAAATGCACAGTCCCTGCAGAAAGGGAAATTCTTTTAATGTGTCTGATGAGACACAAATGTAGTTCATGGGTTGCTTTTTATAATTTCGATCTCTTCTGAAAAGCAGGACCTTGAGCCCAACAAAAGAATTCCATTCCTTTTTTGACAGTTATATGCTTGTGTGTATATATAACAATATATCTATCTGTGTTTGTGTGTGTATCTCTCTCCATATATATGTATCTGTGCATATGTAGATATAACTACATGTATGTATATCTCTCTATGCACACAGACAGTATATGTTTATCTATCATACACAAACACTTTTTATATATAAAATGTAAATTGGAATACCAAACTTTTGAAGGGCTCAGTGTTTCAAACTTCACTAGAGCTTCACCAATTTACACCCGCTGAGGTTGTGTACACATAACTGCCTTTCCCCGTGAGACACAATCCTCTTGTTATCAAAGAGGGTCCTGAGAGAAGCAGCAAGAAGGAATGTTTTGTATTTAGTTGTTCTCCCTGGTTATATTTTTCCATTTAAATGTTGATTCTTGTCATTTGGAGTTTGATTTAATTGCCAGATGGTTACTGAAGCAACCCCTAAGTCGGCTGTATTTCAGAATAAAATGGTTTCACCATTAAATACTTTTTTCTATGTAATGTAAGGGACCCACCATGTACTCATGGGAAAAAAGGAAACAGCCCTGACAGCAATAAAGACCATATGCAATGCAAGTGGTTCAATTTAGTCTGCACTATGCAGGAGACTGTGAAGGGTTTAAATGTGTTAGCTGAATTTTGTAAGCTGAAAAAAGTGAAGACTTACAAGCAAAAAAAGAAGGAAAAACAAATTTGATTTTTGGACAAACTCTGTCCAGTAAACCATTTAGCCGATGGATACTAAAACAAATCTTTCCGTTTCGTGACCTAACTGAACTTCCGAACCAGATGTGTCGCACACACTTTGTGAGTCCACACACATACAGGTACAGTAATGGATCAGTGAAATTGCGCCAATATAAATGAGGGCAGAACTGAGCCCTGGGTCTTTAAAATGCTAAGGAATATGTGTAAGATTTTCAAGTTATTCCAACACTGCAAAAAAACGTTGTCACAAGATTCAACTCTCTGTTTATGTTCAGTTGCATGTTATAGCACTGAGGTTAATATGTAAGGGCTTGATTTGATCCTGGGCTGCGCTGCGATACATCTTGTAACATTAACTAGGAACCTAGCATGTGCATTTAGTATCTAGATACCTACTCTAGTTGCTGACTTTACAGATATTGAGGCCTGGTCTACACCTAAAACTTAGGTTGACCTACCTACATCACTCAGAGCTATGAAAAATTTTATGCCCTGTGTGACACAGTTAGATTGACCTAGCCCCCACAGTAGACACAGCTAGGTCAATTCTTCTTCTAAGAAAAATTCTTCTGTCAACCAAGCCACTGCCTCTCAGAGGGTTGGAATAAACCCTTCCGTCAATGTAGGAAACATCTACACTACAGTACCAGTGTAGACCAGGCCTCAGACTGGCTCTTAACTATAGCTGGGTCTATATTACAAGCACTGCAGCGGCACAGGTACAGCTATGCCACTGTAGCACTGTAGTGTAGACACTTGCTACAGCGACCGAAGGGGTTTTTCAGTCCACCTCTTCAAGAGGCAGCAGCTAGGTCGATGGAAGAATTTGTTCCATCGACTTAACTGTGTCTAGCTTAGGTCAGCTTAACCATGTCTTTCAAGGGAATGAATTTTTCACACCCCTGAGTGCTGTAGCTACGTCAACTTAAGTTTTAGGTATAGGCCAGGCCTCTGTGTTTGTACACTGCCTAGCACCATGCGGCCCTGATCTCGGCTGGGGCTTCTAGCTGCTACTGTAATAGATGAATACGATGGTAATGTCTGAGTAAGGTTAGAAGGATTTGGCCCCATATCCTTACCAGAGTAAAATCAGCATGATGCTGTTTAAACAAAATCCCCACGTACTTAATCTAGTTAGTTCATTCACCACGACAAATCACCTGCTATTTTCTTTTTTCCTGCTTCCCCCTTTTTATTTAAAATCAAAAAGTCTGAATACAGCAAATATTTATGGTCACTCTTTTGGCCTTTAGGACAGGAGGACGTGTTCAGTGTATTGTAGAGCTGTTATATGTTTCTCAGAATATGGAATGATATGAAAGTGTAAATCAGTAATTATATCTTAAACATTTGTTTCCATAAAACTTTATGAGTAAAGGCTACAGAAATGGGGCCTTGAGGCCCTGATTCTGGAATGAGATCCACCCAGACAGAGCTCTCCACCCAAATGAAGCCCCATTGAAGTCAATCACTGAGCACAGGGATCTGCCCACACAAATCTAATTTCTGAATTGGGGCCTAAGTAAATTACATTTGAATTAAAAAATAATCATAGAAGATACTACTATCATAAGAGTTTGATGATGCAAAGTAGGACTGAAGGAATCAGTTTCAGCATCAGAAAGCTTTGGAAATCAGTTTCAAAACTTTTGCAAGGCAGATTCTGTAGTTAAAAAAATAAAACAACCAACTGTTAAATTAACACATTTTTAAAATTGGGACTTTTGCCTTACAAGAGTTTTGAAGTTCTCTGAATTCCAGTGCTTTCAAATTGGATCTGAATTCTCAGTCCTATTTTGTATCCTCTACCTGGACCTATAGCTGGGAAACATTACACCAGTGTTATTAAAGCAGCAGATTCTTGTAGGAGTAAACAGCTTCATTCAAGAAAGGAGATACAGAAACAATATGTGTGTGTGTATGTGTATATACGCACCTAATATATGAAATATTTATTTCAGATCAGGCAAGAGATTACATGGTTTCCCCCTGAGAACTGCAATGCAAAAGCTCTCATCCCAACCCCAATATCATAGTTTAAACCCTATTTCCTATGAAGGACTCTTAAAATAAACCGACAAAGAAAAAAAAATTAGGCTTGTCCATCTTTATGATAGATAAAGGTGGTGTGAACAAGTAGAAGGGTTTATATGGCTTATTTTCACATTCGAAATTCAGGTCCTGTCTAAGTTAGAAGACTATGCTGGCAGGAGAATTAATGAAACATTGACAGCAAAACAAGTGGAAGTTTTGCTTTCAAGAGGGGAAAATCTGTTTTTTTGTTTGGTTCTGATGAAAGCTCTTTAGCTTCAATGACTAATTAAGCCTTTGTTGAACATTCAACAACCTTGCCCCCTTCAATTAAGGTATTAAATGCTCACAATAAACTCCCTCACAACTCTAACAAAAATAAAGACTAGGGAAAACTACATTTCTGATACTTCTATGATTAAAAGTAAGCAGAAAAAAAACTTTAAAACATCCCAAACTTTCCAGGCCTTAATTATACATCAAAAGTCAACAAAACAGGACATAAAAACATTTTAAAGAAATCTTTTGCAAGGCACTTTTAAGAACTGGGAGCCCCTGCAGCTGCAGGTTTTTAGGTGCATGGCCTAGTTCTGATTAATTGTTGTACTTTGCTTTTTAAATCCCAATTTTTATTCCATCAGAAGAATAATTTTGGCAGAACCCCCTCTCGTAGGTTTCTGAAATCTAAGGCCTTGTCTATACTGGAGAGTGTTTTGCACTAGTGTATGAAGCCTTAAAAGTATGTGTCTGAAGTTGTGGCATAGGGCTTATCACTAAGGAAGTCCGTACTCCTAGGAACTGCAGTGCAGCAGGTACCATTCAGCATATCCAGCTTCCGCTAGCTGATATCCAGCTGCTTGTAATTGGGGGCGACCTTCATGCCATTCAAGGAACATCATTCCCACACTCCTCGCCCCTCTAACTGATGCAGGATAGCTGAAGAGGGAAATTAGTCACAATAATCTCCAACTCACTCATGGCACTTGATACTCAGGAAACCCACAAAGTGGTATGAGTGGAGTGGAAAACGTGACATCACACATTAATTGTAAAAGAGCATTAGGGCTGAGGGAATAGCTCAGGCCTGAGTAATATGTTACTGTTTAACGGTTGAGTAAAATTTCATCAGCATTTAAACATGTATTCCTCCAAAAATGATTTTCTGCAAACACCTGTCCTTACCAGACAGTTTGAATATTTAGCTATCTTTGAAAAATCAGGCTCATAACATGTAATTAGGTTTCCATATGAGCTGCCCTCTGCTCCCTTTATTTCCTTACCAATTAAAGAGCATCACCAGTTCATGCCCCCCCCCTTCTATGCACTTCACTAATTGACACAACTGAAGCATCTCAGTTTTGCCCAGGACTTTTAATAAATGTTAACGTTATAAAGAGAGTAGCCCCAAAACCACAGATGTGTGAACGTTTTTAATCAAACTAATCTTATACTCTATAGAATATCCCACAAGTTTTAAAAATGTGAATTGTATATCAATTGTGTTAATTTGTATTTCTAATATTGGATATACTACACTTATTATGGCATTGTAATTAAATGTTTGTCAAATGGAAAGTAACATAAAGGTGCTTATTATTATTACATGTGTATCAACAGATATATCTCTATGAATATGAGTTTATCCCTCATCACTGTAGTGTCTGACCATTCTCTGACTAAGAAATGACAATGATCTCGCTCTCTCTCCGTGACATCCCCTTTATTCTGCAGAAGTCCAATAACAAAAGAGCATTAACAAACCCTGCATGAACAGTGATTAAAATATGAACTGCCATACAGGTACTGCCAAACAGGTATGGCAATGTTTTTAGTTCATGGTCCAAAAACAACGCTGCATGTACACAACAGAAAGCAGTACTTGGCTGTCCAAATCAGAAGGGTCTAAAGTTATAACTTTTGATACTGACCAACTTGAAACAGTCCTTTCTTTAAGCTAAACTCTGAGTTCTAGTGCAAAGCCCATATACGCATATATTGCACCAGGGGACATATGGGAGGGGGTTAAGAAATCGCTCCTGCCAGCATACAGTTTGTTAGTAGAGGCACAGCTGCTGTGGCCTCTGGAAAGAGGTATTTCAGCCAGCGGATCAGTGCAGTCATGTATTCCCTGATCATACATGCGGCCATCATTCTCTTTTCTGCTCCACCCCTGGGGTTCTCACAATAATTTTTTTGGTGGCCTCAGAGTATGGCCACCAACTCTTCCTAAAATACTTAATTAACTTTGGAAAAACAAATACATCTGCACAGATATATGTCCAAATCATTGTAATCTATCTGTGTAGGGTTTTTTTGTTTGTTTGTTTGTTTGCAGACTCAGTAATAAAGTGAACAGTTGTCTCTATTCTTTATTGAACCTAAACAGAATAGAAACACAAATAAGGTGCTTTGAATGTTCTTGTCCTTTTTCTTGTTTCTTTTGCTTTCTTTGGTTGCTTTTTTTTTAAGACTTGCTAGCTACTAAGTGTGCTGTGAAAAGTGATATTAACAAGCATGCAAATATCACTTTTCACAACAGACTTACTGAGCCCCAGCAAGCCCAGGGACAAATTAAGCCCTCGATGGGGAGGTAGATACAGAGACAGCAGGGGCCAGGGGTGATGGGGCACTGGGGGAGGCAGCAGGGGGGCAGAGGTGATGTGGGCGGTGAGCTTGGGGCCAGAGCCTGTCACCACACAACCAGGGAATGGAGCCCAAAGCCCCAAGCCCAGGGGACAGAACCCGAAGCCTTTCACCTGCCACTGGAGCCTGCCACCTGAGGGCTGAAGCCCGATTCCACTGCCCCTGGGAAGGTGCGGACTCACTGGCTGCCTGTTCTTCCAGCTTGTGTCTCTCCAGAGGGAGGCAGGGCCCAACCATTCCTGGTGGCCCCTGGGGAGGGGCCACTGCTTTGTACCCCCACCCCCATCACCGCCCCGGAGGCTGTGCCCACAAGAAAAGCCCCTGGTGGCTGCATGCGGACACAGTGGCTGCATGAGAGAAACGCTGCCATAGAAAAAGCTGCTGTAGAGTGTAACACCGTGGTGCGCAGAGGGGGTGCAAACCTGTGGCTCCTGTGTAACAGAACTGCAGCAGTTCTGTGGTATTTAGGACTTTCCACATCAATGGAAAGGAGGGGAAGGTTTGGCCTTTTAGGAGATTAGTCAAACTCACCTCTCACAAACAAGGAAATACATATTTTGAAACTGTTAGGTGAGAAGTTAATACACAGATAGATTTATGGTCTACAGGATCAGGGCCTCCTTAAGCAAAGCTCTCAATGAAGTCCCATAAGTAATGAATGGCTGCAGGTGTAAACCTTATATTTGAATCCATAGCCCATGTAAAATCCTAGGCCCAGATTTTAAGAAATGTGTGCACACACTTTAACTCATGCCAAAGTTGCATATTATAATGCCTGATGAGAGTGCACCAGAGTTCTGAGTGTGCAAATCTCCAGGTTGTAGGTAGGCTTTGGAGGCTTTGTACATCCAGGTGGGGTGCATGTAGAAGCCCATGTACTTTTTAAAAGCTGGGCTCTCTTGTTTAACTAATGACAACTATACCAAACTAAAACAATCTGCACACATCTGTATAGTACATGTCTAGCTACCAAATCCATTTCAGGCAAGACAATGAATCAGCACTTATCCCTCCTGAACTGTATGAAATTCCAGCAACCAATTGTAAAAGCTGCATACTTAAAAGATATGCTGAAATCGATGGAAGTGAGGAGTCTAAATACCTTTGTGGATCTGAGCCTATATCACTAATAACAATGTTGGCCCTGATCCTGCCACATGCTTAACTTTACACATGCTGAATAGTCTTATTTACTGGAATGAGACTGCTCTCAGAGCATTAAGTTAAGCATATGCCTAAGTCTTTGCAGAATTGGGGCCCTCAAGTCCTAAACTGAAGAAACTTTATTTCAATGGGAGTGAGGTTCCTAAATACTTTTGAGCATCTGGACCTTAGTCTCCCTAACTCTTCACTTCTTATATTGTGTTTACTTTTTGTATTTCACCCAGTTGGGCTAAATTACTGAGGCCTGCTCTGAAATCAGTGACAAAACACCAACTGATTTCAAAAGAAGCAGGGTCAGGCCCCAAGCCGGTTCAGTGTTATTGTCAGTTTCTAGTAGGTTTCAGTTTCTGGTTCTTATGCACTAGCCCAGATCTGTAGTGTCTGGGTTTGTAGAAGAGCAGGGAGATGTTGAAATCACTTAAAACAAAAAAAGTTTAACTGAAATGTTCTATAAAAAAAAATCATGAAATCATTTCCAGCCATATTAGGTTATGTTAACTCCGCTACCCCATACACATGCACACGCAGTCCCACCACCACCACTTTAATTTATTTATTTTACAAAATCTAAATGCCAGGCCTAAATTAAATAAATTGTATTCCTTTAAATGCCAAGCAGTATATGAAACCATTAAACTGCAGGGCTGTTTTTTTGGGGGGGAAACTTACAAACTTTTGATGTAAAAATATATTTCTTTTCAAAATATAGGGACAATGCATGAACGGTGTCCCTACAATAAATATTATAAGCAGGACTTCTTCCGCCTCCCACTGAAGTAAATGGGACTTATGCATGAGAAAGTTCTGCAGGATGGGCCCACAGAATGTTAACAAAACAGATCAGTCATAAATGCTTAGAAAAAGAGAACAGATGTCAGAAATCTAAATTATCTTTATTTTTAGAAGTTCCTTTTTCTACTGCTGACTGTTCCAAATACCCAAACTGACAGGGCAATAGATCTAGTGTGGTTGAAGATTTCCATAATGGAAATATTAGTCTCCTATATACTGTCTCAAAAATCAATTGAATGTTACCCATTGTGAGGAGAATTAATAAAAGAAGTTAACTCAAATAAAGATATATAGGTCCCTAGATACAGAAATGAAGTTAGTGTGATTTACTGCCACCATCTAGGATAACACTTGGGAACAAAACCATGCCACATGGATTAGGATTTCTGTATGCCATTTACATTCCTAACAGTCTTTATCCATTTTAATCTATACACTTTGGCTGGAGTTCAATGGGTTCTAAAGAGATAACTTTTGTTGTAGGAGTCTCACTCATAAATCAGCTGGTGTGTTTGATATATTTATGTATATGCAACATCATGTGACCTGTAACCATATGTATAATGGTACCTGTGCACAGCTGCAGTACAGAGCATGGGGCTGTGCCTAGGGAAGTTCTGGGGGTAGCAGGCTGTAGTTTCCCTTCTCCTCCCAGTGCCGCTCTACAGTATCATCTGCAGCTGCTGCACCCTTCCCTGCAATGGGGTTCAGCTTATGAATCCATATAGTTGCAGATCAATTACACACCACTGCCCCACCCCCAATATGCTCCCAAAGCCCTCCTTCCCCCGTATGTTAGGGTGGAGGGAGCCCCTGTGGAATACAAGTAGGTAACACATACACAGAGTGCAGGCTGCATCCTGCTCCACCCCTGTACCAGTCCCCCTTCATTCAGGGCCTTCTGTTGTCTTCACCTGAGCCAGAGAATTTGGCTCTAAATGAATTGCACATCACTATTTATATACCCCCCTTTGGTAATTTTAGTATATAAAGGCTTGATCTTGCACTCACTGAATTCAGTGGCAGTTTTGCTATTGGCTTCAATGGGAACAGGATCTGGCCCTAAGTGAAGAGCCGGCTTATTGATTTGTCTGGGCAACACGCAGTAACAAATAGAGGAGCACTAGCTGTAGGAACAGAGTTATTGTTGGATTAGACTCATGAGCCATGAAGTTTTCTTGCCATTTTTCCATTTCCCACCCCCAAAGAAATGGACGAGCATTGAACAACAGAACAAACTGGAGGCCAAAACCATCTATGTGGCAGTCTTGTGCTTCTGCACTACTCTCTGACTCTACACAGCACTCCTCTGCCTGTGTGGGAGCAAGGGTCTGGTGAAGCCATGCTCTCAGGGCTTTGTCCACTGTGTGCTACTCTCAGAACCAATTCACATGATGGGGGGTGCACCTAAAATTGGGACTGACTCCAGCATCATTAGCTTAGGTGAGGAATCTCTGTGGGGCTGGGTATGTCCGAGTAAGATGGCTCTGCCCACTCCAAGTCATGGATCCTGATCCTCATAGATGGGGCAGGTGCTCAGCAGGTGCAAGTTACATCTCTATTGACTTCAATGGTAGAAGGAGGGTAGGCAGGTGAGAACAATGGTTCATCTCCTTTCTACATCCCGCTCCAGCTCAGATCTAACATATTTTCATCCCTGCCAATCAAGGATCAATCTAAATCTTAATCTAATTTCAAGTGACATAAAGGTCCGAATTAGGAAAGATATATTTTAAAGTAATTCACTAAAGGATGGACATTGGTAGGGTCCAATCCTGCACACCCAGAGTTCTCATTGAAGGTTTGAGAGGGCTGGGAATGGACTGGTTCATGATCAGAAAAGCCACCTGCGTGAAAAAAACAACAAATTACCCTACAAATTATAACCCTTGATTTACGTCCAGGTTCCAACACAGGGTTTATTTTTAATTTGAAAATTTGAATGAAGTCATCTGCAAACTCTATGCAAGAACAGAATTTAAACCTTTTTGCTGGGTTATTAAAGAGAGCTCTAGTGTTTTCTAAAATCAGTAAATTTAAACTTAGACAAAATCTTTACAATGCTGAAGATCATTTAAGCAGCTATAATGTCTCACGATTTGTAATAGTGGACCTGATCCTGTAGGATTTCCTCAGGCACCACTCCATGCCTCCACCCCACCCCAAATGCAGCTCAGGCCTTTTTATTCAGATTACACATATGAGCTGGAATTTGCAAAAGCACCTCAGGGTGCTGGGTGCTGGGTGCTTTTAACTCCCTTAGATGTTTGGAAAATCTCCCCCACAGGATGAACCTTGCTATCACTGAAGTCAATAGGCATTTTGCTCTAAACTCAACAGGAGCAGGGTCAGACTTCCAGGTACATCACATAATAAGGCAACATGGACTAATTTTAGATAAAGCACTTTCTACTTGCCATTTCCAAGAGGGACTGGTACAGTTTTCAGTCTATGTCTGAAGCTTAGCATACTTAAGGAATTTAAACCATTTTGCTTTTCATACATAATCTATGTTGCTTCTATTTTATAACTAGAGTTCAGACCTTTTAAATATAGATTTTTAAATTCCAATATATCTAATTATTAAACCATGTCAGTGATAACTACAGATGATTTATTTTGCATTATGTTCTATTCCTGTTTTCTTTAGGCTCCCTTCACAACCTTTTTCTTTATACTCTGTATTTAATTAAAAGAATTAAACACAAACCGACACACGAACCAGCCTAATATCCATTTTAGTCAAAGTCACTTAAATGCCAAGTCTTTGCATGACTAGTTTCAGGATGAAATTAATGTTTTTGGCCAACTGATAAAGTACTAAAAGAACAGGAAGCTATAACAGAAATGGTGAGAAAACCTGAATGACAGGGGCACGAAGAGTAACACTATAATACTGTCATACAAAGAGGGGGAAAACAAAGTGTATTACATAGATGTTGTTTGTTATACAGAATCCGAAATGCAAAAGCAACGTTTACTCAGTTACAGGACTCAGAAAATTATCTTCTAGTTTTCAGCTACAAGGGCTCTGGCTCCCTCTGCTGGGTTTGTGATGTTATAGGCTTCCTGAGCTAGTAGCTATGGGAGCCTGATCCAATGTATATAACAGGGGTAGGCAACCTATGGCACGCATGCCAAAGGCGGCATGCGAGCTGATTTTCAGTGGCATTCACACTGCCCAGATCCTGGCCACTGGTCCAGGGGGCTTTGCATTTTAATTTAATTTTAAATGAAGCTTCTTAAACATTTAAAAAAACTTATTTACTTTACATACAATAGTTTAGTTATATATTATAGACTTATAGAAAGAGACCTTCTAAAAACGTTAAAATGTATTACTGGCACACAGAACCTTAAATTAGAGTGAATAAATGAAGACTCGCACACCACTTCTGAAAGGTTGCCGACCCCTAGTATATAACCTGAATTTGCTGATAAGAGCGCCAAATCAGACTGCATGTATGTATATTATTACCCTCTGGTCTCTGTATTCTCCATCATCCTCATTTGTATAAACTATGGACAATTTTGGAGCTCCAATTATTTTATTGTTATTTATATTACAGTAGCACCAAGAGCCTCATTGTGTTAGACGCTGTACGAAATGCATAGTAAGACACAGTCTCTGCCTCACAGACATTTCAATTTAAATAGACAAAGCTGACGAAGAAGGGGAGGGGAGGCAGAGGCACAGAGTGGGGAAGTAATTTGCCCCAGGTCTCCAGCAGGTCAGTGGCAGAGCGGGGCAGATAACCTCGGTCTCCCGAGTCCTGTGACAGTGCTCTGCTCTGTCCATTGTTTCTACAGCTTTTGGTACCCTTCAAGTGGAACGGCTGTGTAGACTAAAAACTCCAAGCGTCTAGACTCTTTTAATTTTTACACTAAGCAAAAAGATTTGTTTTGAGTTAAAATGTGAGTATTACCAAATGGCTAGACCTTGATCACTTTACTCACATGGGTCATGCCCAAGACTAAGTAAGAGTAAGGTGAGCAGGATTTCCCCTCCGCCTTTTCCCCTCATGTATAACATATGGGCTGTCGTGAGGGACGTTTGGATAAAATAAGAACCTTGTGCTACATTCAAGTTGGTGCTTACTAACTTTTGGACACAATTTACATGTAGGGGCTTGCAGAATACAGCCCTGGTGATTCAAAAAAATTCAGATCACTTCTGCCCCAGCCCCACTATTATTTTTATCTTCCTGGATGCATTCGCTCTGCTGGAAGAGCTGAAATAGTGGGGGAAATTGCTATTCTTGAGGCATGTCCTGCCCTTATGGGGATCACTGGAAATCTAATGGTAAAGCCTGCTCTGGTGGAAGCTTGAGTGCAAGGCTACAGACACAGGAGGCTTGGATGTGATTTAGGGAAGAAACCACACTCCAGAGTGCGGCTCTCTGAACCAAACCAACACATTTCTGGAATATGGCACCATCACTAGCTGTCAGAGCATGTGCCAGATGCTCTCACCCTGGCATTCAGATTTCTTTTTTTAAATCTCAGATGCTATGTCAGGACATGTTTCAGGTTTTTTGAATAACTCTGTGGCGGCAAAGATATCAACCTTTGATAATGTCTTGCGTTCTGTTGCAGTTCTAGTGTTTCAAATCCTTACTTTCCCATGGCTTAAAACCCACCCTGAACACCCGAGTTCTTTGCTCTTTCAGCAGATCATTTTCTGTTCTTATTTATTTTTCAATTGACTTCATTGGGAGCATGATCTGGCCCCAGAAGGACTCTGTTATCTTACCAGAGACCACATCCCAGGCAGAACAAAACTGCATGCTGCTCATTCTCTCCCACTTTTAATAGGTTCATCTTTTCTTGTTCTTGCAGGACACTCTACTCAGCATCCTCCCCAGTTGGCTTTTATTCCTTTTTTGTTCACAGATACAAGGAACTTGTTTATCACTAAAATTCCTATTTAGTTGTTTGTGATCTATCAGACAAAGTAAGTTCCATATGCATACAGTAAGTATTTCCAGGTGCAATCAGAAAAATCAAAGCAATTGCTAGGAGGAGACTTGATGACAAGTGGTTTAGTGCGCTAGCCTTTCACTTTTGGTGTTGCAATTTTCCTTGAGTCACACAGGAATTTAATGGAATCATGCTGTTTTGCTGGCAGCTTTTTCCTTTGTCAGATGGTCAGCATATTGCTGAATTGTGAGCTGTTAGCTCAGACCCCAAAGCCTGCAGAAAGGCCAGGGCCTGGATCCACAGAAGGATTTAGATGCCTACAGCAAGAGTTAGGCACCTAAGTCCAACAATGAGATCCTCAAAACTTCCATTCAGTTGTTGCCTAACCCTGTGCACACCTAACTCCCTGAGTAGGGATGGCTTAGGACACACCCCGCTCTTTGGCGCCGGCTACTGGCTAGTTTAGGCAGCTTCAGGCCTAGCAGGCTGGCTTTTCTGGATCCCCTCTCAGGTGCCTGTCTCACCCAATGCTTCCTGTAAGGAGCCTGGGCACCTAACCCAGCATTTGTGGATTCCACTGGGTGGGCAAGGCATGTAAAAGTTCGGCTCTACAATGCCTAAGTCCCTTTGTGGATCTGGCCCCTACTGATTTCATTGGGACTTTGGATGGGAAGAAGAGTCTGTGAAGAGTGTTGCTGGGGCCTCTGTAATAAACTGAATGCTGGATTGGAATAGCAGGGTGGCTGTCCGCTTTAGGAACATTGACAGTGCACTGAACAGAAGCCAGTACAGCCACTCCCTTTATGATCTGCCTACTCTTTCCAGTGCCAATCGTGCAGTGCGTCCCATGGCTGAGCACCAATTAAAACAATGACAAAACTCATCTGTAGTCAAGATCTGAAGACACATTTCTGTCCAACTCTTGCTGACTGGTCTCATGCAAGTCATCCCAATGGAGCCAATTGGACATCTCAACGGGGTAAGGTGACCAGGATTTGGCCTGGATTTGAGTTTATTTGAATTTGCTGTGTCACAGATAATAGTGTTTACACCGGGGACATCCCATACGCAGCTCCAGTGAAATATGTTCCAGTGGAAAGTCTGTTTGACTAATTTCTGTGAATGCCAGTTTAGAACAGCAGCACAGACGTGTACTACTGTAGAGGTTGAGAAGTGATAAGGCTCAGGAAAATACACTGTTTCAGAGGAAAGTTTTGTACATAGAGGTGATACAGGAAATAAATTGCATAGCTAGAAATGAAAACCTTAACACTTTTGGGACTGTAGCTATCACTTTGGAAATTGTATACTATGCGCCTGATTCCCCTCTCAGAGCAGTTTTACACCTGTGTAACTTCCTTGACTTCAGTGGAGATATTTCTGATTTACACCAGTGTGACAGGAGAACCAGGCCAGATCTGTGCAAAATTAAAGTTCATGGGTGTCTTGATCACAGTGTGCAAATACCTACATGGGGAACAAACATTTAATAAGAAGCTCTTCAGTTTAGCAGAGAAAGGTATAACCTGATCCAATGACTGGAAGTTGAAGCTAGACAAATTCAGACCGGAGATAAGGCATAAAAAATTTACCAAGGAGATGTTGGATTGTCCATCACTGGCAATTTTTAAATAAAGATTGAATACTTTTCTAAGAGATATGCTCTAACAATTATTTTTAGGAAGTTCTATGGAAGAGGTCAGATTAGATGATCACAAAGGTCCCTTTCGGGCCTTGGAACCTATGAAAATCCTGCCTTCTATGTCATTGTTGTTGAGGTAGCAAAAGAGAAAACAGAAAGCTTTGTAACAGGGTTTCCCCAAACCCAGCCTCAGTTTCCACAGGCAGGTAAACCAGCATATCATCGCACCAGCCAATGCATCAATGAAGTTCACACCAGTGTCAATATTTCATTCCCTCTTCCAAGAGATTCATTTTATAATACAAACACAATACAGTACAACATCAATCCAAACAGTAAACCAGGCCCTCTCCTAAGGCCTCTGCCTCAGAGGGTTTCTGCTGTTGCCTACACGGCAGATATCTCCAGCTAGGTGCTTCGCCTAAGTGGCATGGCAAGCTCCCTTCCCCTGACCCAAGGTCTCCTGCCACCACTGCTCCCTCACCACCCCTACCCCAACTATGTTGCTTGTTCACCATTTATCTCATGACTTGGGAGGTAGTTAGTCGCAAATGAGGTTACACCCAACATCTTTAAAGGGGCCATCCCACCTTGTAACAAGCTTCTTCTCCTAACAAAGAACCAAAGCATCATTCCAACTGAATCCTAAAGGTGTATCAAAATCAAAAGTCTCTTTAATGGCTTCTCATAGGTCACACAGCAAACATGTAACAACATACCTTCAACGGTGAGAAACAGTAGAGCCACAGCTAATCTCCAACAGTGAAATTAGCTCCTTAACATTCAGCTCCACAATATCCAACTCTATGAGGCCAAGTATATGGCACTCTGAATGGTTTTTCCTTCCAAATCGTACTAAGTTTCTGCAATTAAAAAACAAAACAGCCAAACAACTAAATAAATATTTGTATCTGAATCAATTGAGCTCTAATTCCTATAGAAACAAACTTCTCTACTGGAGTGCCAGCTTCTTGAGACTGTCTGAACCAGGGCTTTGGAGCTGTGCTCCGGCTCCACTCCAGCTCCAGGCAAAAAACAGCAGTTCCACTGCTCCGGAGCTGCTCCGTGCTCCAGCTCCGGGCTCCGCTCCAAAGCCCTGGATTCGGAATTGCAGACTACAACTGAAAAGCTTCCAGTCTTCTTCCCACATGGATTTGATGTTGATGTTCAACTGACGACTCGGAGCAGTAACTCAACAGTTGCCACTCAGGATTGACCTGTTGTCTCTGGAGGAGCTAGTTCTTCAATGATTGGGCACCAGCGTTTAAATGATAACAGTTCTCTGTCAATTTATGGAAGGGGCTTCAAAGCTGACATTTTTGTAAATACAGAGCCCATCATTCAGTTTGTTGCTTGGGGAAATCCCTTCTAAGTTCTCAGAAATCACAAGATATAAAAACACTTCAATTAATACCATAAGCATTGCTCCAGTCCTATAAAAGCCACTTTATTAATAAATTTAAAATGAGAAAGCAAATTACATTAAAAATTAATAGGGTTTATAGCGCTTTAATTATACCAACATAGTTAGAGTAGTACAATCCTCCCACTAGCATGGAACACAGCTATAACAATATAAATGTGCTTTTACCAGTATAGTTTGTTCCTCTATGGGAAGGGGAATGAAGCTTATAAGCACATTTATCCTAGTATAACGGCCTCCACATTAGGGATTGTACCAACGTAACTGTATCAATTAAAAAAATCACATCCGATAGTAGTTATAGCAGTACAGGAACTGTGTACAGAAGCCTAATTTGGGGTAAAGACGGCATGTTGGGACTTTGTATTTTATTCAGTAATTGGTATTCATGTTTTAATGGATATGATGTAGTGCAAGTATAACAATATGTGATCCATGTTATATAAATCATGAATTGTTAAACTTATTTCCTGTGTTTGTGGGGGAGGGGTAAGTTATAACTGAACACAACCTTAACTTCACAAATGAAGTTTTTTTTCTCTCTTTGGATTATATAAAACTAGAGTGAAACAAGAATAAGGCGAAGTATTTCTCTATATTTTATGATTTACCTGCCCTAGGTAATCTCACAGTTCAAACTTCTTAATGAATTTAAGTTCTACAGACACCTGTTGGAATCAGTGCATTTCTGAGAGCGGGTGTGATTTTTTACAAAGGTTCTAACTGATTAATTATGTCTTCAAGCTTGCAACCCTGATCAAAAGTGCCATTTGCACAGATCTGTCCCAGAGATCACTCGTGGTCGTGTAGCACTGACCCCAGGTTTGGTAAAGCTGCCATGGCCACAAGAAAAAAGGTCATAGCCACAAGCAGAACCACTTTTATATGCTCCTCCGAACTATGTGTGAGAAGGCCATTCATAGTGACAGCATGAGTTAAAACTACCAAAGGCAGCTTTAGCTTACGCAGGTGGCAAATAGCATATATGGAAACGAAGACAGTAAGAGTTCACAACTTGTTACAATAAATAGCGTTCCAATAGGGGGCACTATAGTACATTAGGAATGTAGAGAACACGCCTTTCAAGTAGTGCTTGATGAGAGAACAGTGTATGTGCAGGAAGGAATAAAGCCTGCATGCTGCACTGTCTCGTCTTTGTTTCTTTATGTGTACACACACAACATAGCCTGCCACCAGATTGTTGCTGTTACTCCTTCAGAAGGTGAGGGCAATCTTCTACCTGAACTACCTTAGGTTACTGTCACTACAGTTCAAGAATACAGCCTGCATGATCCATCCATAGGTGACTGTTCTGCTGTGAACAGATAAAGGATCCAGGTCTTTTTGTTCCAAGTTCATTCAGTGCCTGGCACAATGGGGTCCTGGTCCATGACTATGGCTCCTAGGTGCTATGATAATGAATAAATAACAATAACGATACAGCACTTGCTCACAGACTGTGCTACACACCATGTCACTGTTGGGCTTTTCAGTTCCATTCCACTTCAGCCAGAAAGTCGTTGACTGGTTAGTGATCCTACCATTTGAATTCAAGTTAGAGATTTTCTAGCTGCTTTGTAACAGATTGAAAACATGCATAGTAACACACTGTATATGTGTTTATGTAAAAGGGAACTAAAATGATTTGCAAATAAATAAAAAAAATCTCAATTTTAAGATCTTAAATCACTCTATGCCAGATTGTGAGCCTCTTACCTGCACTAGTGAGTAGTTACTCTTCCAGGTAGTTCAATTGACTTCAGTGGAGGAGTAACTTGAGACACCTTAATAGGACCTAATTTTCAGAGGGCAGGTGCTCGGCACTCTCTGAAAATCAAGCCTCTTTAAGATGTCTCAAATTGAGCCCTCAAAAATTGAGAGCCCCCATACACACCTATGGGAGTAAAGGGTACACAATACAGCCCTAATGAGCAAGTCCCACTTCCTCCTCCCTGGTGTGGTGAGATCCCTGGCTGTGGAACCAGTTCAGCTGTGCTGGTCAAGGGGGAGGGAAGGGAACATTAGGGGTGGGGGTGCACACCCCTGAGTAGCACAGAATTCACCTCTTTCATGCAGGTGGATCTACACAATTCCAACCATCCTCCACAGAGCAGACACTTTATTGTCCTGGTAGCTATTGCAGCTTTAGGGACTTATGGATGCATAGTGACCATAGAATGGGTCCACAGTCTGGGCTGAAGAGGATTCCATTCAATCACATGGAGCTAAATGCTGGAAGGGACTTAAAGAGTTAATATTGCAGGTCTTACTATATCCAGAAATAGCAGTGCCTATCTATGTCACTTTCAGGTTATTAATAAAGAAGCATTTACCTCTATTGCAGCTACACATGCTTTTCTGTGCTCCTGCCTGAACCACAGGATGATGCCAGCCAGTGCACAGCCAGGTATTCAGGCGATGTGCAGGGAAGAAGGATTTGGACTCTTACAAGATATTGCACATGGGGAAAATTAACAAAAAACAATCACAAATACTTTTTGAAACAACACTATTGGCACTTCTGCAGAGCCTTCCATTGGAGGCCCTCAAAGTGGAGGATCTCAAAGTTTGGTGGCACATAGGCCTTGCACTGGCCTCTACACAGGGGTGAATTTCACCCACTAATTAATCATATCTCTTATGATCCCAGAGAGTTGATTTGGTTCAGGCCACAGGGAACAATGTAAACCTAAATATTTGACATGGATTTCCCTCTTTACTTAACTGCAGCGACCTGAATTCAGAGTTCTATTTTTCTCCTGCAAGAGCTGATGATTAAAATAAACCAATAAATAAATCCATGAAGAGAACTGTAAGGAAGACAGCTCCTTGCTCTGCATCAGTCACTTGTGATGCTGTCAACTTCTGTAAGAGAAATCCAGGGCTTGGCATGTAAAATACCTTTCAGTTTACTTTTCCAAATAATTGGTTTAAATTTTAAGGCTATGCATGTATCGTGATAGTGGTTTGAGAACCTATTATTTATATTTCAGTACTGCCTAGAAGCCCCAGTCATGGACCAGGACTCCATTGTGCTAGGCGCTGTATAAACTTAAAACATATTATTGCAATTTTCTTTTAAGAAAGCATTTTAGCATTTTAGAAAGTATACCCGTTTAACAGCGGTATATGCAGATGAGTCACACTTTTTCAATTAGAGCATGTCAAAGGATAACATACTTTATTGTTTACAGTGTTTCCTTGTGAGATGAAACAAAGGTTAATTACAACAACTGAAACTTCAGGAAAATGGATTGGTTTGATAGGCTCTCCATATGGGTCTCCTTTTCATGGCAGCATGTGTACCACATCTTAAAGAGGGAGACAGAATGTGTAAGGAAGGCACATTTGAGCAATCAGACTGACACTTTTTTATTAGAGTATATTTATTTTTTATTATGTGCTTTGACAGAAGTCTCATGAAGTGCTATGCTCCTGCTGTAGGGTCAAAGTCTTGTGACCTTCAGGGATTTTAGGGAAAAGGAACATAATTTTAGAGGGCATGTTTATTATTTCTGCAAATGTTCTGTTTTCTAAGCTAAGTGAACAGTTTTTCAGTCTGTACTTTGATGACAGCTTAACTCCACTGGCTCGCTTTCCTGAGTAGATCTTTCCTGCCAAATGTTTTTGATCACAATCTGGCAAACAAATCAACAATATTAATAAATACTAGTGCTGAGTAAATGATCGGCAACAAATAATTTATCAGATTTTTTTAAAGTTTCTCTTGCTGATTGCAGAATACTTGTGAGCAATTTGTGATTTCCTTGCCTTTATTTGTTATTCAAAAGCATTCAGTTTTTGTCAAAACTCTGTGGATTCATCACAAAAAGTCTGTAAATGTTGGTTAGTTGTAATTGTATGGCTAAGTCACACAGTCTTGGTTCTACACCCTGACTTGATGAGTGCTTGAGCTCTTCCAGCATGAATACATATGCTTGTGAATTTAAAATTAAACTCAGGCAAATACTTGCACATGCAGCTTCAAAATTTGTTTATACTGGCACAAATGTTCATGGAAAGAAGATGTGAAAGAGGCAAGAGGACAGGAAAGGCAAACTCATTTTAAAACATAAATATCCCACTTTTTCATTATTTGCTGAGCTCCATTAAAGGCATTTAAGTTCAGTTGCTTTTTTCTAATGACCAAAATATATTTTTGAATGTACTTTTCTGTATCACCTGCATTCTTTCAAATTCTATTACATGGCCACTTTGCAAAGCCTGGCCCAGTTCTGTGTTTAACTGTGGCCCTTGAACACTGTTCCAGCAGCACAAAGACACTGTTGGGCCTAAAAAAATGACCTGAGGGAAACATCACTGTGTGACGTTGCACTCCCTATGATTTTATGAAAATATGCTATTGAGTGTGAATATAATGTAATTGGAATATGCTTCATGCAAAAGGTCTCTTGTAAGGTATCATTACAGAGCTTATAATCTACTGAGTGTGGTCATACTATTTGTATGAATGTATCATTCTTGTATCTGAAACTAGAAATATGAAATATAACTCCGAGGTCCTATTGTAATTATGCAAAGTGTGGGCCATTAATGTGGCTTGGAATCTTGATGGCTCCCATTAACTAGGACAATTGATTGTAGGTAGCGCTGTTTACTTGCAAGCCTTCCTGTGAGTCAAGCTGGGAAGAATGAAGGCTTGGGGTGTCACAGGACATGTCACGTGGTACAGGAATCCATCTTAAACCAGGTGCTTTTCCATTTAGAAGGAAGGGGTGGGGACCCAAAGAGACAAAAGATTCCCGCCTTGTGCCAAAGCTATATAAGGGGGTGGAACAGAACAAAGGCAGCTGCAGTCATGAGAAATCTCCTAGCTACCACCTGAGCTGAAACAAGGACTGTACCAGGGGAAAGGATTGGACCCTGACTAGAAAGGAGTCTAGTCCATGAAAGAAGCTTATTGGAACATCTGTGAGGGTGAGATTTACCTGCATTCAGTTTCTTACTGTATTAGGCTTAGACTTGCGTGTTTTTGTTTTATTTTACTTGGTAACTTACTTTGTTCTGTCTGTTATTACTTGGAACCACTTAAATCCTACCTTTTATACTTAATAAAATCACTTTTGTTTATTAATTAACCCAGAGTAAGCAATTAATTCCTGGGGGAGAAAACAGCTGTGCATATTTCTCTATCAGTGTTATAGAGGGTGGACAGTTTATGAGTTTACCCTGTATAAGCTTTATACCGAGTAAAACAGATTTATTTGGGGTTTGGATACCATGGGGAACTGGGTATCTGGGTTCTAGAGACAGGAGCACTTCTTAAGCCATTTTTGGTTAAGTCTGCAGCATTGGGGGATGTGGTTCAGACCTGGGTCTGTGTTTGCAGCAGGCAAGTGTGTCTGGCTCAACAAGACAAGGTACTGAAGTCCCAAGCTGGCAGGGAAAACGGGCTCAGAAGTAGTCTCAGCACATCAGGTGACAGTCCCAAGGGGGTCTCTGTTACCCAGCCCATCACAGATTGATTTAAAGGGGCTTTCTATTATGCCCTCCATTAGGGTAATGCTGGGGATATGTTGGGGGAGGGCAGAGATATAGTGTGCTCTGTCTACTTTCTGCTGTGGCACAATCCCTATGGAGCTATTGCAGCTGAGCTTAAGTTAGAGCAAATTTGGGGATGCACTAACATACACTGGGTGCTCAGTAGGCCCTGGGCAGGGCTAAGAATACTGCAGGCACAAAGGTGGCTTAGTGCTACTTTCAACCCTTCCCCTGTTCCTGCACTGAACATAGCTCAGGAGGGATGGAGAACATGCCCCACTGCTTTCTTCAAGAAACACTTAGTTCTCTTCTAGTGAGACAGGTTGAGCCAAAGGGCTTGTAATGGGATTGTCACAGCCCTGGCTGAGCTCCCGCTTATGGATGCTCACCAGGCAGCTGTGTTTGCACCCAAGCACTGAATTTGTGTGCTTCTAAACAACCCTGCATTTGGGCAGGCAACAGTCATAGTCTTTCAGGCATATTTCTTGAGTGCAGACTGTAGTATTACTTCTAGGGACTCAGTGGTCCAGCTCTCCTGGGCCCCAGAACCAGTGATGCTGATCCTTCCTCCCCCCACTCCAAGACAGCCCAGTTACTCAAGTACAGCCTCCCCAGAGCACTACCCCCTGGGTACTTTGTTTTATAATTTAACCAATGAGACACATGTGACAGTTGAAGTACATAAGACACCAACTTTGCAGAGGAATTTCTAAACCAATCGCTCCTTACTGTCAGACAAAGCACAGGAGCTAGATCTAGGCAAAATGCAAAACACACTTCCTTTTCCTAGAGACCTCATCACTCTGGAGTCTCCTTTGGGTTTTGGTTGGTGCCTTCAGGAGTCCCAGGTCCCTTCTCCCAACTGAGTCTTGTCTTCCTGGTAATGGAGCCACTTCTGCTTCCTGCAGCAAGCTTCCTCCCTCTAGCTTGTTCAGGTCTGACAGCCAAAAGGTTCCCCTTGCTCAGAAAGCATGTCCCTTTGAGTTTCCTGAACCACCCGAGTCTGTGAAGTTTTTAAAAAGCCAGTTCCAACACCTTGTTTTTTCAATCCTTCTTTTCTGCTGTGGATTTTTCCACTGCTCCAACCCTTCCTCTGGCAGACAACCAAATAGAACTGATTTCCCCCTAGGCTGCAGCATTGTTCTAACGTGCTCCCAATTAGGTGACTGACTCTCTATTGTTCCTAGTCTGGGAGGTGACATCAGCCCCAATAGCAAATGGCTGATACATTGAGACATTCAATGAAACAGCAATTTCATAACATCAGCCAGAATTCATAAGTTTCACACAGACAAATGTACCAAACTGTCATGGGGATATAGTCCCTTTTACCTCTAGGCCAGAGATATAAATCCAGCATAGGTCTGTAATGACTGAAAATCATCACCATCTGAAGGCATGTCTATGTGAATTGAGTTGTTGGTGTCAACCCAGTTCTCTGTGAACCAATTTGCACATCACAAAAATCACCCTGGTAATTGGCATGAATTACATTCTTATTAACAGTCTCAAGGAAGGCGAAGGATTATATGGGCAAGAGAATGAACTACAATATCTTCTCACATTGGGATATATTTCTTTCTGGCCAGGGTTTTGGGTAGACTGGCTAGAGGCTGTGGTTTAGATTACTCCTTGGAAACTTAAAACTGAAATATCGTGAACATTTGTTTTCCTCCATTGTGAGTCACACTGGTTTGCTACTGTAGGGCTGTTCTCGAGCACGTGTGCTGCAGGCTTCTTTCTTTCTTTCTTAAAAAAAAAAAGCATGGAAGCATTTGTTTTAAACAGTTAAACCCATTTACATACAGTGTGGGCTTTGCAAACAGATATTTGAAACAATTGTGGTAGATCACATTTAGGGTGTACAAAGTTGGGTAGTATCACTTGAGAGTAACATGCTTTTCCAAATGAAGAATGAGTATTGTGGAAAAGCAGCGAACAAGGGCCCAGATCCTCAAAGGTATTTAGGCTCCTGACTTCCATTGAAATCAATGGGATTCAGGTGCCTAAGTGCCAGTGAGGCTCTGAGCCAAGTTCTCAATGTGTTTGACTCCCTGCTCTTCCGCTGACTTGTTATATGACATTAAGCATGAAACTTGAATTCTCTGGCCAGGGTTTTCAAAGGTGATTTTGATGCTCTGCGCTTTCTGAAAATCGGGGTCCTTTAAGATGCAGACACTCACAAAACGAAGGCACCCCAAACCTCTAATCACTTTTTTAAAATCTGGGACTCTTCCCCTTCATTTCTCCATCTGTAAAACAGGGATGATACCTACGTACCTGATGGGTTGAGACATAATTAAAGTTTTAAAAGTGCTTTTGGTCCTTTCATGAAAGAAGTTCCTAGAAGTGTTTTTCTTAAAATTAGAGCACAAGGAACATCCATATTTCTGTGATGGCCATCTGGTTTTGAACAACACTTCACCTGATCAGGAGGAAACATTGCATCATGCTTATTATTGTTTATTGATTGCAAAGGCCAAACCACTGTTTTGGGGATCCTGAAATGAAAAGTGGCTGATAACTCTACAACAAGCAACATAAAATGTGTGTAGGAGGGAAATTCAATACACAGTACTGAAAATAAATCAAATCAAATTAATAACTTAAAGCAGTAAGGTTGGCTGAAAAAAATCAATAGGAGAGAAAGGGTGATAGCGTGATAGCAGAGAGGGTTATGTCATTTAATAGCATACAGTAGGTGCCATTTGTCTCATTTGGAGGGAGATAAAAGGTGAGATGGGAACCTGGATTGAAGAAAATGTTCTAGGGCTAGAAACTCAGCTTGTATAAATAGTAACACCATTGACTGAACTGATCTAAATGCAAACAAAATCAGCTTAGGATCTGGCCTCTAGACTCTAATAATTGCAATAGGGCATTCTATTAAATATATTTATCATCTTAATAGCAGCCTCTCTCAGTTATTTTTGTCTTGCTGTTGGCACAGCTTTGCTACATCTGCCCACTATCCCCCTTCTTTTGTTCCCTTCCTGTAATGCTCAGGTTTGTTACAAACAGGACAGATATTGTAGAATGTGTGATGCGTCCGGATAAACAATGTAAACAAAAGGCCGCTAGTGAGACGCAAGAACATCTCTGCAAGGATTGTATTCGCTCTGGAAAAGAACACAGATACAGCTCTCCCCAGTGGGAAAACAGAATTTAAGAAAAAGAGCATAGAATAAAGAACTGCAAACCCAGTGCTTGGGGGCGGAAGGGGGAAAAAGGGGGGAGGGGCGCATTGGGAAACATTTGGTGACTGAAAAATCCTTCATACTGTAGTGTTTAATTATTATAGGCAATGTCATGGAAGTGATATGCAGGGTTTTCAATCATTTATTACATCAGTTGTATCATTTTTCATTATTTTCTAAATATTTTAGATTGTCAAAAACTTCCATTCTCTTCAATCTGAAAAAGGTAAAATCAAAAATTCATAAATCCATACGGTTCAGTGTCAGTTTCTTACTTTGCATGTCTATAGTGCCTTTCTTTTGAAGATCTCAAAGACACTTACAAAGAGATAGGTATTATTTTGTAGATGGGGAATCTGTGGCAGAGGACCTTATTCTAATTTAAGGCCCCATTACATGCCAGAGTGGTGTTAAGGAGCCTAGTAAATGAGAATCAGGCACAGAGAATTTAAGTGACTTGCCTGATGTCACAAAGCAAGTGTGTGGCAGAGGCCCAAGACAAAAACCCAAATCTCAAGGCCCAGCATGGTGCCCTAACCACTACACCGTAATTATAAATAATTTATTAAACAGATTGTAATGTAACATGAGCAGCATGCATTGCTGTGTATCAAAACACTGATATCCTTAGAAGCAGATTTAAAAAAAAAAAATGGTTTTAGCTGCACTCTGATGCCAACTGCAAGATCTGAGAGTGGAATCAGAGTCATGTTCCAAAATGCCCCCAACATTTTTTTAAAAATCTTGGGTCAAAATGTCAGAGCCATTCTCCAACAAGCACTGTGCTGTTCTTTGTTAAAACCGCAACAGAACACTTGATTGAATTGCTAGTGCATCCAAATCTCAAAACAAAAATCTGGTTTGCAGAAATGTTTGGCTTCCAGAATGTCCTACACAAGGCACTTTGGACCAAATTCAACCCTTGTGTAAGTGATGGAGGTTTGCAGGGCAATGCATTGGGTATTGCAGGAGTGTGTGATCGAGGTGCCAGAGCTCACTGAGGAATTTGAACAGTTGCGGCTCCAAACTATGCAGGAGCTATAGAAGGGACCCATGTGCCTATTCTGCATCCCCCAGCAAGACCAGGAATACAATTTACATTGTCTAGAATAAAAGTGTTTTAAAACTATATTTGAAATAAAATGTGCATCATATTCATTTACCACAAGGTGGCATATGTTGATCTAAGACAATTTCCAATCAAGTATATGTCAAAATCCAAATCACTGAGGGCCAAATTCAGACTTGATGTAAGCTGGTGTAATTTCAATGGAGTTGCATCCACCAATATCAGATTTGAGTTTGGCCCCACAATATTAAAGGGTCTGTGATTCTATCTCTCAGAACTTCACCTATTCTGAACTCAAACTCACCCCTGGATCCCCCCTGCTTCTACCCTCTATATTCCAATGAAACTGCTCTCACCAGAATATCAGATGACCTTTTCCTGCCTATATTTCAAGGCCAACACCCCAGTCTCATCCTCCTTGATTTTTTTCTGACTTCGATACTATGGATGATTCTCTTCTCCTTGATATCCTGTCTTCCCTTGCCTGCTGTGACCCCTTCTTTTCCTGTTCTCCTCTTACATTTCTAAGACTCAGTCAGCATTTCTTCTGGTGGCTCTTCCTCTGTGCCATTCCTCCTTCTGTTACAGTCCCTCAGGACTCTGTTCTCAGCTCTACTCAGAGGCATCTCCACAAATACTTTCTCCTTTCCTTCTATGAAGAACACCTCTTCACCCCATTTGCCAAGCCACTTCACTTGTCTCTGCCAACGGCGGAGTCCTGATTTGGAAGGCTCTCTTCTGGAATGCGAGCAGCATCTCCCATGTAGTCCTTGGCCTCTTTAAGATCAATTAGTGCTAACTGTAATGGTGCTTTTCATTATTTTTGCACATGTCCCCCGGGAACTGAACAGGGAACATAAACTCATTTCAATCCTAGGTAGATCTGGAGGTTAGCAGGGATAACCCTACCTCCTGATTAAGGCTGTCAAGCAATTAAAAAAAATTAATTGCAATTAATCGTGCTGTTAAACAATAATAGAATGGATGTTTTCTACATTTTCAAATATATTAATTTCAGTTACAACACAGAATACAAAGTATATAGTGCTCACTTTATATTTTTGATTAGAAGTATTTGCAGTGTAAAAAAACAAAAGAAATAGTATTTTTCAATTCACCAAATACAAGTATTGTAGTGTAATCTCTTTATCGTGAAAGTGCAACTTACAAATGTAGATTTTTTTGGTTACATAACTGCACTCAAAAACAAAACAATGTAAAACCTCAGAGCATACAAGTCCACTCAGTCCTACTTCTTGTTCAGCCAATCACTTAGACAAACAAGTTTGTTTACATTTGCAGGAGATAATGCTTCAACCACCATTCCAGGGGACATGCATCCATGCTGATGACAGGTTATGCTGTATAACAATCCAAAGCAGTGCAGACCGACGCATGTTCATTTTCATTATCTGAGTCAGATGCCACCAGCAGAAGGTTGATTTTCTTTTTTGGTGGTTCATGTTCTGTAGTTTCCACATCGGAGTGTTGCTCTTTTAAGACTTCTAAAAGCATGCTCCAAACCTCGTCCTTCTCAGATTTTGGAAGGCGTTTCAGATAAAGATGCTGTAGCTATCTTTAGAAATCTCACATTGGTACCTTCTTTGCATTTTGTGAAATCTGCAGTGAAAGTGTTCTTAAAATGAACAACATGTGCTAGGTCATCATCCAAGACTGCTATAACATGACATATCTATGGCAGAATACAGGTAAAATCACAGAGCAGGAGACATACAATTCTCTCCCAAGGAGTTCATTCACAAATTTTATTAACTCAATATTTTTTTTAACGAGTGTCATTAGCATGGAAGCATGTCCTCTGCAATGGTGATCGAAGCATGAAGGGACATATGAATGTTTACCATATCTGGCATCTAAATACCTTGCAATGCCAGCTACAAAAGTACCATGCAAATGCCTGTTCTCACTTTCTGGTGACATTGTAAATAAGAAGAGGGCAGCATTATTTCCTGTAAATGTAAACACACTTGTTTGTCTTAGTAATTGGTTGAACAAGAAGTAGGACTGAGTGGACTTGTATGTTCTGAGGTTTTACATTGTTTTGTAAAATCTTTTGTAAAAAAATCTATATTTGTAAGTTGCACTTTCACGATACAGAGATTACACTACAATACTTGTATGAGGTGAATTGAAAAATACTATTTCTTTTATCATTTTTACAGTGCAAATATTTGTAATCAATAATAATATATTTCAATTACAACACAGGTTTCAATTACAACACAGAATACAATATATATGAAAATGTATGAAATCATCCAAAATATTTAATAAATTTAAATTGGTATTCTATTGTTTAACAGTGCGATTAAAACTGTGATTAATCAAGATTAATTTTTTTAATCGCGATGAATTTTTTGAGTTAATCGTGTGAGTTAACTGCGATTAATCTACAGCCCTACTCATGATACAACGTCATTTCCAACTATCATAAAAGAAAGAACCTTATGTTCTCAATATCCCATCTGTCGCTCCATAAACAAGTCAAAACTGCCCCTCCCAATAAGGAACTGGAACCCACTGTAATTTCATGTATCAGGGACTTTTGATTTAAGATCACTTGTAAATACAATATAGAGAACTGACATTTGTTTTAAATACCGATGTTTAAGCTGAGTGCACCTTCGGGCCAGACCACATCAACTTGCAAGTCATCAGAGAGTAGATGCAACAGCTCAATGGAAAGCTAAGAGGGGGCAGTTCAAGCAGATACTAGATGTTTCAAGATTCCAAGGACAGTAGTGATTTAAAAAATAAATTACAATCATTTAAATAGCAGGCTGAGGGTGAGAGGAAGGCGGAAATCCTAGAGATTCTTTCCTGTTACTTTATCCTCATGGACATGTAAAGCTGAGGGAGGCCAGGCAGATGTCTCTTTCTATCTTGCCCATTTTATGATAAAGAGATACTATCAGTTGACTAGAACATTGGCATAGAACAGGGGTTGGCAACCTATGGCACGCGTGCCAAAGATGGCATGCGAGTCGATTTTTAATGGCACACTGCTGCCTGCCAGAGTCCCAAGGACAGGCAGCCAGCGAGGGGCAGAGCCCGCGCTGCCCCAGAGAGGAGCCACCTCAGCGGCCTGCCCGAGGGCTCCCCTCACCCAGCGAGGAGCCCTGCCCGGGGGCGCGGTGGGGCCGCTCACCTGGGCCACCTTGGTATAACTGGCCATGGTGGATTGGCGGCGCGCGGGGGGAGCGGGTTCGCTGCAGATCCGGTCCCGACTCCTGGCGGCAGTAAGCGGGGGCGGTGGAGGTGGGAGAGGCCAGCAGCAGCAGCAGTGCCAGCTGCTGAGCATCCCTGGGAGGAGGCACCCGGCTGCAGCCATGGATCAGGGTGAGGAGCTCGCATACCGCGGGGTCATGTGCTGCCCGGAGCGGCTCCTCCAGACACAGCCAGAGGGGACTCTCTCACCGGGGGGCGCTAGTTGTGCTCGTGCAGTGCGCAGCAGGGCCCCAAGTAGGTGAGCCAGCAGGGGCCGCAGGAGTTGGGGGAGCCCTCTGCCCTATCCCCCTCTCACACACCCAGCCCTGAGCCCTGACCCACCCCACACACACCCAACCCTCTGCCCTGAGCCCTGACCCCTCCTCACACATACCCAGCCTCTGCCCTGAGCCCCCCTCACACACACCCAGCCCTCTGCCCTGAGCCCCGCACCCCCCCAGGCCTGTGCCCTGAGCTCTGTACCCCCCATACACACCCAGCCCTCTGATTGACTCCTTCAGATCCCCCCACGACCCCAGCCCTGACTCTGGCACCCCTACACATACCCAGCCCCCCCCCACCCTGACACCTGCACCCCCCTCACATGCCCCCAGCCCCCTGCCCTGACTCTTGCACCCCTCCACATACCCAGCACCCTGACACCCCATACACCCCTCCAAATCCTGACTCTTGCACCCCCCACATTCTCACCCCCACCCTGAGCACCAAACGGGAGCTCCTGCACCCCCCACACACATTCCCACCTGCACCCCTCACACCAAATGGGAGTTGCCCAGGTAAGTGCCCCACACTCAAATCTCCTGCCCCAACCCTGAGCCCCCTCCCTCATTCTAGCTCCTGGCCAGACCCTTCACCCCCAGCCCTGTGCTCAGTGCACTGCCACCCTCAGTTCAGCGCAGAGAGAGGAAGGGAATGGACCAGAACCAGGGAGAAGGTAGGTACCCACTGTATGTGGGCAGGGCCGGGACCCCAGACTGGCAGCGGGCTGAGTGGTTCCGGCAGCCGGGATCCCGGCTGGCAGGAGCCGCGGATGGAACCCCTGAGCGGCAGTGGGCTGTGGGATCCCGGGGCCCGCTGCCGGACCCTTGCCAGCTGGGGTCCTGGCCGCAGGCCCTGCTCAGCCCGCTGCCAGCCTAGGTGAACAGAACCCCAGACCAGCAGTGGGCTGAGCGGGCCGGCGGCGTAAGATCAACATTTTAATTTAATTTTAAATGAAGCTTCTTAAACATTTTGAAAACCTTGTTTATTTTACAATACAACAATAGTTTAGTTATATAATATATAGACTTATAGAGAGAGACCTTCTAAAAAACATTAAAATATATTACCGGCACGCGAAACCTTAAATCAGAGTGAATAAATGAAGAGTCGGCACACCACTTCTGAAAGGTTGCCGACCCCTGGCATAGAATAATGTTCTCTTGCCTAAGGGTAGAGGCAAAATCCGGATGTTTATTTTCAAAACGTGAGATGTGATCCTGTGACAATATCCTATTACAAAACACTTTATGAATCAGAGAAAGCCTCTAGAAAATGTTCATTTTATTTGTATTAAACCAATGACTGATGGTGATATCAGTTTGTCTGATAAGACTTCCAGCTGCCAACTGCTGAGCACTCTCAATTCCCACTGAACAGCATGCATTGATTTGCTCTGAGAACATCTCAGCTGTTGGTTTCAAACAGGGAATAAATGATTCATAAAAGTGCAATTTGTAAGAGCATGTGAATAAGCACATTTAGGACTAGCTGATATTTTTAGGTCCTGTCCCTCAGAGTTTTCAGCACCTCAAAAGATCAGAGCTTTCGTTTAAAAAAAAATTATTGGCTACAAGAGGGTCAGACATTCAGGAAACTGATTACATGACCCAAATTCTGCTTGGCAGCCTACAGGAAGTTTAATTTCTTCAAGTCATTATGCCATAAGAAATAAATATAAGGTAAGAAATGAATTATGAAATCTATACCTCACAGCATTCTTGCTGAGTATTCTGGCCTTCATCCAGCAAAACATTTAAGCCTGTGAGCACTACACTGAAGTTAACAGCACTACTCACAAGCTTAAAGCTAAGCATGTACTTTAAACTGTTTGCTGGATCTAGAGCAGGGTGCTCAGTGCTTTGTAGCATTGAGCCCTAAACACCAGTTTTCCTCCACTATAATGTAGTTAATTTTAGAGTGAAAATCCTCAATTTCAGTGAAATTTCTTGACATGTAGATTTTACAGAATAACAGCATTCAGAAGAGCTGAAGTGGAAGTCCTTCAGAATGCTAAATGTGCACAATGATCATCATTAATCAGCTGTAGGAGTAGATTATTGAACTGAGCGAAGCTCTGTCTTTTGAAATGTTTAAGAGGTCCATCTGAAGGGTAATAATATGTTTAAAATTACTTACCTATAGTGATGTTAAAAACCCTAAATAAAATTGCGTTGGTAAATTTTCTTCACTGCTGCTCTCACCCCATATTTTTAAGTGCAAGAGAGATATGAAAAATAAACCCAAAATCATGGCCCAAGGGTACAGCTCAACCGGCAAAGCTGTAAACTGAGGAGTACCATGGGATTATCCATCCCCCTCCCCAGCCTGCCACCTAAACCCCATTAGTATTTTATTATTGCATAACATTTTTTAATCCAACCTGACCAGTCATTGGTCCATAATCAAACCATAACTCATGAAGTTCGATGATGTGTCCCTTGCCACTTGTGCATACACCAGTAGTTTTCAATTTGAACTATCTTAAACCGAACATTTGACAAGCCCCTCCTCTTTCTTAGTTTACTCCTGGGGGAATTCTACACCAAAAAATTAAAAATTCTGTGCACAATATTTTAAAATTCTGCATATTTCATTTTTTCAAAATAATATAATCACACCAGTTTCAATTATTTTTGATCATTTATTTCAAAATACCTGTTAGCAAGTTTGTCTGTAACAATACAGACAACAAAAAAGATTCAGAAAATGTTTTTTGACAAATAGATTCCTTACTTGGCATATTAGTACAGAACTCTGAGTAATAAGTCATTTAAACTAAAATATAGAACCATATTTCCTGCACCCCTCAGAAGCAATGCAAAGGTTTGGGGGACTCAGGGGTAACGGAGGAGCTGAGGGAGAGGGAAGTAAATTGCTGGGAAAGAGCCTGGGTGTGAATTTAGAGGGTTGTTGGGTGTGGGGGGAAAAGCATGGACCAGGTTTTTTGGGGAGCAGGAAGGGATTGTTAGGGAGCTTCCCCCATGCAGACCCTGGCTGACCCCCAGCCTCTCCCATTGTCAGGCACATCTGCCCCGTCCCCATATGTTCCTACACCCCCATGTGTCCTTGCACCCCCTGTCCACATGTCCCTCCACCCCTACTCAGACACCCAGTCCCCCATTCCCATATGGCCTTGACCCCCTCCCCGTCCCCATGTGCCTCTGTGCCCCCACCCAGCCATGCCCCTGTCCCTGTGTAGCTCTGCACCCCCTCCCCCATCACCATGTGGTCCTCCACCTCCTTCCCCCCTGGGGCCCTGCCCTGTGCTTTCATTCCCATTCAGCCCCTGCCCCAGTCTGCCCTTTCCCCATTAGCCCTTATGAGCCCCTCTGCGGGTTCTCTCTCTTCCCTAGCTGGCGGGGAGCTGTTGTGTTGTATCGCCACAGCGCCCTCTGGTGAGAGAAAGGTGGAACTGCAGAAGTTATTTTCTGCTTGGAGATGCTGCTGTTCTTGTGCCACAGCGCCCTCTGGTGGGCAAAAGGCAGAATTGCAGCAACATTTCGACAGAAGCTTTTTTCTACCTACATTAAAAATATGCACAGCTCATTAATTATGCGCACACGCAGTAGCGCAGAATTCCCCCAGAAGTATTAGTTGCAGTTTGGATACTAGATATGTCCTCTCCAGATGGGAGATAAATTAATGTAGAAAAAAATCTATACCGCTATAATTGTGATACACAACTGAATTCATGAGGCTTTTTGTTTCCCTTATACAGTAACTCCTCACTTAAAGTTGTCCCAGTTAACCTTGTTTCGTGGTTACATTGCTGATCAATTAGAGAACATGCTCATTTAAAGTTGCACAATGCTCCCTTATAATGTTGTTTGGCAGCCGCCTGCTTTGTCCACTGCTTGCAGGAAGAGCAGCCCGTTGCAGCTAGCTGGTCAGGGCTTGGAACCAGGGTGGACCGGCAGCCCAACTATCAGCTCCCCACTCCCCTAAGTTCCCTGTATGGCAGCTGCCCAGCAGGCTATCAATTGCCAGTAGTTCAGCTGTCTCCCCTCACTGCTATGTGCTGCTCCTCTGCCTTGGAGCTGCTCCCAGGAGCCTCTTGCTGCTGTACAGGGGGGGAAGATGGGGGCTAATGTCAGGGTGTCCCCCTGCCCCCTGCTCACCCCTTCTCCATATAGAGCAGGGTGGGGACATGACAGGGCTCAGGACAGAGGGAGCTTGCTGGCGACAGCTGCTGTCTCACCTTCCTGATCTACTTAAAAAGGCAATGTACTTACAGTGGTACAGTCAGTCAGTACTTAAAGGGGCAATCTACATCTCTCTCTCTCTCTCACACAGGGTGTGTGTCTCTGTCTGCCATGCTATCTCCCCTTCCTCCATTCATGCTGCCTTGTAGAGTGTGAGGCTACATTAACAACGTGTTAACCCTTGAGGGCTCAGCCGAATGCTAGTTCATCATTTAGCAGTGAAGCATTCCCTGGGAAATATTCCACCCTCTTCCACCCTCTAAGTCAGGGGTTGGCAACCTTTCAGAAGTGGTGTGCTGAGTCTTCATTTATTCACTCTAATTTAAGGTTTTGTGTGCCAGTAATACATTTTAAGGTTTTTAGAAGGTCTCTTTCTATAAGTCTATAATATATAACTAAACTATTATTGTATGTAAAGTAAATAAAGTTTTTAAAATGTTTAAGAAGCTTCATGTAAAATTAAATAAAAATGCAGAGCCCCCCTCCCCCCTCCCCGCGACTGGCAGGGCTGCCCAGAGGATTCAGGGGGCCTGGGGCAAAGCAATTTTGGGGGGCCCTTCCCTAAAAAAAATTGCGATACTATAGAATACTATATTCTCATGGGGGCCCCTGCGGGGCCCAGGGCCTGGGGAAATTTGCCCCACTTGCCCCCCACCCGGGCGGCCCTGCCAACTGGTGGCCAGGACTCGGGCAATGTGAGTGCCACTGAAAATCAGCTTGTGTGCTGCCTTCAGCACGCGTGCCATAGGTTGCCTACCCCTGCTCTAACTTCACCACCTCAACCAAGCTTCACAATCATCATTGCTGTGTACAGTATTGTTTGTTTAAAACTTATACTGTGTGTGTGTGTGTATATATATATATATATATATAAAAAATATAGTTTTTTGCCTGGTGAAAAAAATATCCCTGGAACCTAACCTCCCCTATTTACATTAATTCTTATGGGGCAATTGGATTAGCTTAACATCGTTTTGCTTAAAGTCGCATTTTTCAGGAACATAACTACAACGTTAAGCAAAGAGTTACTGTAGGTTTCTCCTGGTTGACAGCAGGCATTGATAGGGTAACCATGCATCCCTGGAAATAAATCTGAAGTGTCCCTGTTTTCAGGCCTTGTCCTGGTGTCCCTTTTATTAAAATAAAGTTTTGTCACAATTTTTGTAACCCTGCACTCTGCTCACCTGAAGCAGCCACTAGCCCAGTGGTGGCCAACCTGTGGCCCGCATGCAGCCCATCAGGGTAAACTGATTGCAGGCCACGAGATATTTTGCGGACATTGACTGTCCGTAGGCACAGCCCCCCCACAGCTCCCAGTGGCCGCGGTTTGCCGTTCCCAGCCAATGGGAGCTGTGGGAAGCAGCGGTCAGCACATCCCTGTGGCCTGCCACTTCCCGTAGCTACCGTTGGCCCGAAACGGCGAACCGTGGCCACTAGGAGCTGCAGGGTGCTATGCCCGTGGACGGTCAATGTCTGCAAAATGTCTCGTGGCCTGCAATCAGCTTACCCTGATGGGCCGCAAGTTGCCCATCACTGCACTAGCCAGTGGGGACCTATACATACTTGGGATCACCCCTTCATCCCCAATTGGTATGTTGCTACACTGCCCTCTTCTGCACTGCAAGAACTCCCAGGAAGCTCCTACTCTGAACAAATCCTCAAACCAATCCTCTCATGAACATAAGGTGGTAGACAAGGTAAGGGACAGGGAACAGCTTGGCTGAGAAGAACACTCTGCTCTCTTCCCCAGCTGCCATAACTCTCTTGTGCAAAAACCTCAAGGGCCACCACCAAAAAACACACCCTCCCACTGGTGTCCAACTTAAAAACCTGCCTGTTCTGTGCATTAATCATATTAGTAAATTGAGGAAAATTCACAGGGACTTTCTCACTCTGTATGTTTCAGCCATCAAGTTGTGCTTGCTTGTGAATATTTAATAATGCACCTGAGGCCCTCAGATCCTTATCCTGCCCTTACTTGAGCCAATCAGAAAATTCTCATTAAGTATAATGGGAAGACAATTGCCTGCAAGACTCAAATGTGACTGGCTACTGGCTCAAGATGTTACAGACTGAAATAGCTCCATAGAGCCGAAGTTATTCATTTGATTGTATTTTTATCTCAATAGTTAATTGAGATTCTCCATGCTGTGACACAGAACATGTATAAGAGAGAGTCTATAGTTAAGGCACTAGCCAAGTTCAATTCCCTACTTCACCACAGACTTCCTAGATAACCTTGAGCAAGTCACTTAGCCTCTCTGTGCCCCAGTTGTCCATCTGTTAAAAAAGGGGACAATATTACTTCCCTACCTCACAGGGGTGTTGTAAGGATAAAGATTATGAAACACTTCCGAGATCTACTCATAAAAAAGTACTCTATGAAAGCTAGGTATGATTATAACCACCTTCAAAATAATTGTGATTGAAAGTATAAAGGCTGTATGGCAAAAATTAGTCAAAGCAAAAGAAACAAACAGAAACTGTTAGGTAAATCAATACATTTTCAGTGTAATTATTAGAACTACCTGTTGTTGGGGCAGTATTTTATGCAAAGATGGTATGTTTGCGGATGGTGTGTGAATACATCAAAAAATTCTGGCTACCACATCTTCTTTTGTTATAGACAGTGTGGGAGAAAGCAGGTGGACTGCAAACATAAATCTTGTGCAAACTGGCCCCAGCAGTGAAGTGCAGGATTTAGAAATACCCCTTATGTGAATAATGTTGCTTTTTGATTAAATGGGAAGTTCAGAAGAGCAAGTGATCCAGTAGGGCAGGGAAAACTCTGGTTTTCTTGTCTCTGGATATAGAAAAACCCATGGTGCCAGACCTGCCCTCATCCTCCACCCCTATATCCCCACCTTCACCCCAGTCCTGTCTGCCCCCCCTGCCCCCCCCCCCCCTTCCCCCCCTCCCCCCCAGTCCTGTCTGCCCCCCATGCTCCACCACCGCTTCCACCCCTTCACCCCAGTCCTGCCTGCCCCCCATGCTCCACCACTCCCCCCCCCCAGTCCTGCCCCCCACGGTACAGCATCGCCCCATCACCCCCAGCCCTGCCCCGCGGTATCTCACTAGTCCCATACGCAGGTGTCCCTGGTCGGCGCATGCGCATTCCCCGCCTCCGGCCGGCTAGCGGCCCACCCCCACACGGCCCGAAGGCGGGGCCGCGCCCCCTACCCAGCCCCAAGCGGGGCGGCCCGGGCCCGCCTCGGAGCGGAGCAGCGGGAGCGGCAGCAAGGTGGGTCTGTTGCCCTCGCCACCCCCTCCCTGTCGGCCGCCATCGGGACCCATCCCCCCCAGCCCCTCCCCAACCCCGCCCCCCGCGGCTCCCCTCATCCCAGGCCTAGCGCCAGCTCCTCCCCCCAGCTGAGCCTCCTGGGCCCCGGCCCCGCCCTTCTCCCCCCCGACCCCCCAGCTTGTGGGTCCAGCTCCGCGGCAGCGGGGGGCAGCATCTTGTGGCTGCTCCCCGCCCCCGAGCTAGCGCTCAGGCGGCAGAACCAGCCACCCATCCTCTGCCCCAGGCTGCCCTTATGCCCAGGGAAGCCCCAGCCTGTGTGGGCAGGGAGGCGTGTACACCGGGGTGCTGTGGGCATCCAAAGCGTTTGGTGATAAAAAGCCAGGGCCAAGCCATCTCCCTTCCCTTCCCCTGGTGCTAGGAGCCCAGCCTGGCAGGCAGGGTACTTACCCCAAGCCTGACTTGTCAAATCATTCCCTGTTCATCCGCCTCCCGGGGAGGGGGATTGTGTGTCTCTCTTCAGACAGGCAGTGGGAAGGATTCACCTAGCTGTCCATCAACCCCCCAGCCTGCCGTGACAGAGTTTGTGGGGTTTGGAATCGAACACGCGCACAGGTGCACACACATACACACTTGCCTGCATAGGGACAGTGTATGAGCGCCCGGACTTGTGGGCACATTCATGCAGACACACTCACACAGATGGAGCCTGATAAATTAGCCAGTCATTGACCAGTTGCTTTATTGGGCCAAGCTGGGGAAAGTCTGGTATTAGAAAGCAATATAATAGATTTTTTTTTCCATTTCTAGATTTAAGGATTCACAGAAGTGACACGAAAAAGATCTGTTAGGGCCCATCTAATTAAACTTTGACTCCTTGGACAGTCTTGTTTTAAACATCCTAAATGTGTGCCTGTGTGTGTATAAGTGTAATTCGAGGTTTTGTTATTGTTCTGTGCCCAGAAAGGCAGAGATCAGCAAGAAGAATGTGCTTGATATTCCACTTCCTAGGGAAGCTGCTGGGCTTTGCTCTTCATAGTTGAGGTAAGGAGATGGGTTCAAGAGCATTTTGGTTGGTGAAGGGTATTCAGCACCAGCAAAAAGCATTAAAGAGCAGTTACACCCAGGAAAGTGACTTTAGATGTGCCGTTGTGCAGCTCCATGCTTATCTCAGTGACATCAAGAGCAAATGTACTCAATGGCTATGTTAAAAGATTAATTTTGACTTCTGGCACTGTTAATTCCACCTGGGCTTCTAAAAACAAACTGTACTTTGTGGCTGGCAACTCATTACCAGGAATAACCATTTTTCAGCTGACCTTTCTGAAAGTGGCTGACAATTTTGTTGATGAAGCAAAAGTCATAGTAGGATCCAGCTTATTCTCCCAAGGGCCATAGAGTACTGGCTGGCTCTGTGGGGTTTAACAGGAACACAAACGTTTGTCATTCAAGTTAGCACACACAATGCTGTAGTGAATTAGACACACCCTGAGCAGATCTCTTGGATAAGAAGGCACCACTTTTATATGATTACTTTTCAGTCTATATCTGTACTTTAAATTGAAACCGGCTGTCCTCTTCAAACTCTGACATTTTCATTCCTTCTCTTGGCAGTTAGTTCCTAGAGTTAACCAATACTTATTTTACCCAACTCTTTTTAGAGAAACAACCTTTAGTCCCTTCCTCAGTTGAATTTGAGATGAAGAATATGCCAACATATTTTTCTTTTCATTTTACCTCAGTCCTGATAGTAATTTTTTATACCTAGTTGTTAGACTCTGTTTCTGTTTTTGCCAATAGGCTGATCTTAACACTTTGTTTATTGGATGAACAAATAAATAACAGAGTGATTAGCTTGCATGTTTATGATGTAGAGTTAATTGTTTTTCTTTTGAACAGCTCCCTTGATTATTATTTCTTAGAAGGAACCATCTGTTTTCAGGAGGCCTGCACCTCAGTCAGTGAAATTGGGCACCAAGTCTGTGGAGTAATTAATCCCAAAGTAATACATGTGAAGTAAGCTAAGTGTTTGCAGTTGCTCTTTATTTTGAAGTAATTTTCTCCATCTAGTTTTTGCATCAAGACATATGGAGGCTCCATGTGTTAGACAGCATGAGAAAAGTAAATGAGAGGGATAATACTTGAGTCTTCAGGGTCAGGCACTGTCAATTTAAGATATAATTAACTAGTTGGTCCTTTCCTATAATTGGATTTCTTGGTTGGCAGCATAAAACCACTTCGATAATATTTCTTCCATCTGTTTTAGTGCAATGTCTAACAATTGTGAAACTGGTTTATTATACTGTATTGGTGACTTTATATAATAGCAAAATATGGTGACGGCTACAAACAATGAAGGATTGATCATGACTGGAAGCTGTAAAGTTTTACAGTAGAATAAATTCTTTGGGTGTTGGGAAGGTGAAGTTTAGTGGGATGATGTATAGAAATTAAAGACTTTTGCATGGTGTGAATAGTGTGCAGGATCATTTTTCAGCTGGGAATATATTCTGGGGGTTTATGGATGAGGAACATTGCTGAAGATTATTATAATGCCATGAACAGTGGAAAAAGCAAAATGATTTTCTTTTAAAAAGACACTTTCAATTCAAATGTCACTCCTGTCTGAAAATGTTTTACTGACAATTGATTCAAGTAACACCTCATGCTATTGCAACTAAAAGATAAAGGATTTTTTTCGGTGTGTGCATTCAACTGCACAGTTATACTTCTAGTCAATTTTCTATGTTTTTTCCTACAGAAAAAGAAGTGAGAAGTACTGTAAAGATTGGAAACTGTAATTGTAAAACCACAAAAATTGGCAGGGGAATTTAGGGGCATGTGTAATACTTGAAACTGTTTAACTTTTTTGATAGTGAATAAATTTTCAAGTTTTTAATATTAGCCCAGAATTCTAAAATCATAAGTTTGAGTCTTTACAGATCTAAAAATATTTCTGTATAACACATTTTAAGCTATAATAATACAGTGAGGCAAGAAAATGTAGTTGAACTTGTTTACTTTGTGCCAGCTAAAAACTGGATGCTAAGCCATCAAGTTATTGGTTCACAGGCTTGTTTGTCCTCTAAGCTATATATAGTATGCTGAACTGCTAACATCTGTTAAGAGAGAGATAACTCAGCTGGTGATAGACATCAGTAAGTAGATCCAGAAAGTGGGATGAGAAATGCAGAGTGCTCAATTGATTTAACTGCTTAGGACTGTAATCACACTTCTTTAAACCATCCACGTAACATTAAAAAAAATTGTGATGTTTATGGCATTTTGTAAATCAGAATATTAAAATTCATGCAATTGCAGAATAGGTTTGCTAATAAAATTGAGATTTGTAAACTCATGAGAGTTTAAATTTGTAAGATAAATTGTATTCCCAGCATGTCACTTCTCAAGCTGGATTGAGACCAAGTGTACATTGGAGGCCACATATGATACACATTTATGTTTTTTTTTTTAAATGGAAGGAAGGAAGGGGGTTTTACTAGACAATTAACATATAAAATCAATGGAAAGTTAATTGGGCAACTAAATCCTGTGCAAATTAACTTTGGTAGATAGGACTCCAGAGATATACCTTAAAACATCTCATGCCATAACCAGGTCATAAAACTGCAGTGTTATTGCCAACTGAATGAGAACGTAACCTGAAACATACACTTTGGAGCTTTCTTGATTTATAGCATAATACATGGGTTCTCCATTCAGTAAAAGTAATAACGTTTCTTTGTTTCAAGTAGAGTGGCCACAGAATTACAAAGATGCAGGCTGTTTCTCTCTGATTTTACCAAAAATTTAGTGATTTCAAGTCCTTCGCTTCTAAAAGTATGGCCAAACACCACCCTGTGTTTGAGATCAATTACTTTGCCATTGGCAAAAATCCTGATTGTGGAGCCAAATTGTAGATCTCTATTGTATATTCTGCACTCATTTCATATAGGAGATCTGAAGAAGAACAGGTAGTAGAAATATGCAATGTGTACCACAGAAAAGGATTTTCCCCTATTGTATAAATTTATACAAGTCTGTGAGTCCATACACCCACCACATATTAGTCACTTTCCAAACAGAGGAAGACAGTCCTTGGACTTATACAATGTATAGTGTGTGTCAATCTATTTATTTCTTTATGTATGTATTATGTTTAGGTTTGCTTTCATAGTAGGTGACACTGCAGACTATAGGAACTCCTACACAAGGAATTGTGACTCACTAAGAAAAAACAAATTACATTATGTGTGATCTAAGGAAGAAGCAAATCAATTAAAAGTTGAAGATAAGCTGCACTGCATTTATATCTTTTTAATTGTTTAATATCTCTAAGTATGCTAATGAATGTTTGGAAGATTTCTTTCCTGGTTTTTATACCTCTTGCAGTACTCAGTCTTAAGGGGGAAAAAAAACCTGCTTCAAGGACAGAAATTCCCTTAATATTTTTCCTGTTCCTCATTAGCGTAGTATGTCTTGAAGGGGGACCAAATCACGTTGTGTCCTCTTAATACTTTGCAAGTATCATTCTCATACATTCAAACAAAGGATCAGATCATTAAACTCTTTCTGGCCAGGTACAAATGGCTGGAGTGGCATAATGGGGCTCTAAAAGCCTTGTATCTGATTGGAGGATGGGGGGAGGCTTCCCCTGGTGCAGGCATTGTAGAAGATAGCTGTAAGGCTGTCTTCAGAGGCTTCTCTTACAAATCATGGCATGAGGGTGAGATGGGGCCAAGAGCAGTGTGTCGAGCCCACAGCATAAAGTGTTTTGACTAATAGGGCAGCTCAAGAAGACAGCTTTAATTTAGGTCCCGAGGGATATATCCAAAATGGTTTAGCAGATACAATCTTAAAACTAAAATTCTAGATACAGAAATAAGAAAGCCTTTCAGTTCTCCATTACTTACAGATGTTTGAGTCCCACCCCCTTCCAGCCGTTACTCATCAGCAAATCTCCAATCCAGGTCTTTGTGATGGTACTTTCAGTCCAGTTGAGGCTCTATAATGGCGGTTCCTAATCTTTTACCTATCATGAATCCTTTTTTGGCTATCCATAAACTTGAGAATTCTTCATTTCATAAGAATTTGTTAATATTAACTTGAGTCCTTAGTCACAGTTCTCATCCACCACTATGCTGTTGAGATACCTCAGGCTGAAAGTATGTTCTAGGGATTAGCCTCACATAAACCAGATAAAAAGATACTGAGAGGCAGCCCACACAACACATGCTTATTATTGAAAAAATAAAAATAAAAGGCTTTTGCAGGCTGACCAGCTTTTCTGCCTAATAAGTTAACTTGCTATGAGTCTGAGAACTGAGACATTCAGGACAAGATTATGGATTGTTCTAGAGGAACAGAGCCCATTTATTACAGTGTTGAAATAAGTATAATTGTAAATAGAATAAAAGCAATGCATTTTTCACAATTGAGACATTTTCACTGAGTTTGATTTCTTCCATTTTTTCATAATATATCTTGAACCACATATAAAACATATCTCTTCTAAACAACATCAAACGAAAATTTTGGAACTTTTTATTGGAAAAATCTCTGAATTTTATTTCAAGAAGACTCGAACGATTATAATATTTGTACTATCGCATTGAATGTCTGTTGCTGCTGCTGCTGCTAAGACAGTAGCTATTGTACTGAAATTTCTACTTGCTCTCTGAGTTGATTACGTAAGTGTCAGATGGCAGAATTGTGATCTAAGTGAGGGACAGTTAAATGCGAAATGTTTTAGAAATTTCAAGTTGCCAAACGGAGACCTAGGAAGCCAGTACTGTAATTAATCTTAAAGTATTCCTGTCACTTAAATGGTATTATCCCCTTTTATGGATGGGGGAAATTGAGGCAGAGAGGTCAACTGATTTGCCCAGGGTCACAGAGTCAGTTAATGTCAGTGCAAGGATTAGAAGGTGGAAGTTCCTGGCTTTCAAAGGCTATGTCTACACTACACGTCATTAGCAACAGTGTACATGTAGCTACATGCTGCAGTGAAAAGCAAGCTGCATCCACACAGCATTGTGTAGCTACATGTAAGTGAAAGTCTCTGGCAGAGGGGATGCAGTGGGGAAAGGCTGAGCCTGCCAGAGCCTGCTTCTCCACTGCCACTGCCTTTCCCTGCTGCTGGAGTCTTTCCCTCCGGCAGGGAAGGGCTCCAGCAGTTGGACACTTCAGTGTTAAAACAGCAGTATGGCGAGTAAAGAGCCTTTTTTATGGCTAAAAAAGCTTGGGCGAGTAAAGAGCCATGTAGAGCATATACTCACGTATATACCCACACCCTTTCGGAGTGTCTTTACTCACTTGAGCTTTGCTTCAGATTCAACACTGCTGTTCATACCTGTCCTGGGGGGCTATGCAGATATGTAGACTATACTCTGCTGAAAAAAGCAGAGCGTAGACATACCCAAAATGGGACTCATCTTGCACTGTACTCAGTTCTAGGGCAAGGTGACTGGTGCAGGGTTGAGGGAAGAGTGTGGAACTGCAATGGAGCAGCTGGAGGAGGGAGGTATCTCTTCCTCCCGTCCCCACCCCAGGACCTAGTAGAGACTGAATTTTTGATTAAATGGGGAGGTTTTAGTTGCGACTTTCCTTATGGTTCAGTCCTCATAGCTAAGAACAGATTTCCTAGAATGTGTTCCTCTTACAAGAGTCATTTAGTCACCCTTATCAATCACAAGTTTAAACCATTTGTATACTCATTATGTAGTCACTCAGTACAACTCTCCATCTTTGGAAATCCTTTGAATTTAAATCCTCTCACTATTGTGCTACACCCTCCCATTATATTTACAACATTCCCTTTGGTGACAGCTTTAATTAATAGTGAAGGAAAGGAGAAACCAGAGGAGGGAATATGGGAAGATAGGACTGTCTGTAGAGGGACAGGGAGAATCTTTAAAAAAAGATTGCACTTGATACAAATACAGTTTCAAGTTTTCTATTGTTTCAGATGATACATTTATCCTTTATCACTAAGAATACATGCAATTTCTGAGTGGAATAATACATTTCAGACGGTGTGGTTGGCATGGCCTTTGGTCTTAGGCCACACTAGGCACCTAACGCATGTTTTTAGCTGAGAACTGCATTTTATTGTGTAGTGTGTGTGTTTGTTAGAGTACAGGACTGAGAGTCCAAGCTGGGTTCTCTTTCCTGAGTCCCGACTCTGCCCCTGACTTGCTGTGCCAACATAAACTGGATCCAAAATTAGAAGTTGTAAACAAGCTTTTATAAATCCTAAAACAAATACAAATGTTTCTCCAATATTTGAAATTATAATGAAAACACTTGTTTATAAACAAACGCCACCCATGAGTCTAAACATCTCAACATTAGGAACCTGAAAGCAAAGCTGGCTTCATTGCTTTTCATTGCCCAAACAGAGAGAAGCAAAACGTAAATGAAGAGCATAGATTACATTTCCAAAGCTGACTTGGAGATTTAGACACACAAGTCCCATTAAAATTAATATTAGCTTTGAAAATCTCAAATCTAAAGTGATAAGTAGATTGGATCTTTAGTGTTGTTAGTAATAGATAACGTGTGTTTATAATGCATGATTTTTAAGTTCCCAGTGTCCCTTTATCCTCTCTGTTTGACTTTCTCCCTCTTATAAAGCATTTTGACATTCTTAATTAAAGGTACAATGTGAGAACATAATATTAAATGCAGTGCAGTTCCAGTGCAGTGTGTCATATTTTATGCTTTAACACAAGATAACTTGAAAGATCCTGTAAGTACCACAGTATGGCACCAAAAATAGATTTATTTTCAATTAGTTATATTATTAGATCAGAGTGACACTTAGAAACTGTGGGGGATACGTATCTTAGACATGCCAAGGATATAATGGAGACAACCAGACATTTAAAATAAATCAGACATTCACATTTGTTCAGTTCTCCTTATCTTAGTACATATTTGCATTTTCAAGATAGTTTGAAGCTTTGATTCTCCCTGTTTTACTGCATTATGGAAGTGTGTTAACTGTGGTGTTAACTGTAGTCAGAATTTTTAAACTTGCAGTTTTCCATTGGCCTAAGCAGATAAATTAGTTGTCTGGGGGTCATGGACAGGTGAATGTTAAGCCTCCTGTAATGCAGCCCTAAGACAGCGTAGACAGTTCTAGTCACACTAGTTGCCAAACATCTAGTGACCAGGTCCTGTTCTACTTACCTAAAATGCTTGTTAATGTGGCTGCATGGTTGGGATAGTTCGGTAGAATTTTCCAAAGTGCTTAGGATTCTTTTTTTATTTGTTTTTGTTTAAATGGTAACTGCTGAGTTCTAAAGGCTTCAAGAGTATTAATTCATTTGCCTGTGGCTGTGCATTAATTCTTTGAAAACAGCAAACAATATGGTTAACCCAAAAAATAACTCCTCAGCTGGCTCAAAACCTCCTAGCCCTAATGAAAATAGAAATGAAGTAATAATTGGTTTGAACAACTAGGTGTGACATTGAACCATGGCGCTAGCTAAACTCTGGCAGGTTACTAGGGCAAATGGTTCTTCAACTGAGAATGACCTACTGAGGAATACAAATCTAGGAAATGCTAGAGCAATCCAGCAGGTCATAACTTTTGCAAGTGGATAGAGCAAAAAGCCAAGCTCTCAACTGGGCTCCAGACCACCAAGTCTTGAACTGTACCTGGAAATCAACAGGTAGCCAGTCTTAAGTTATGTTATCATTAGGAAAATTAATTATTGAAGTGCTCATTAGCTGTCATTCAAATACTAAAATTTCAAAGTTTCCAAAATGCATCAGTTCTCGCTAAGAAGCTCATCTAAATGTTTAGAAATTACCTTTCTTTGCCTTAAATTCAATTAAAAAAAAATCTCAGACTATTTATTCTGTTTCTTCTGAATTCAACTAAAAAAACCAGCTTAACTTCCATCCTTTTCCCCCCCACAAAACACTCCATAAAGATATGTCATTTATTTACCAAGGTTGTGGGTGCTGAGATTTGAAATATCTGACATACATACTATACTAGCAGGTCTCAAACAGTCATGTATAGAGCCACTTCTCTAACAATGGTAAACCATGTGTAGTTAAAACAAGAGGTGGTAGCGTTACTCTAGAGAATTTTACTTGTGCTTGTGTCTTCAGTTTTTACGCCTGATCCTGCTGCGCATGTTCAATTCCCAGTAAAGTCAAAGGGGTGACTGAGGGTGCTCAGAACCTGGCAAATTTGGATCCATAAAGTAGTGACAGTCTTGTTAGTTACAGCTAGGGGCCCCATCGTGCAAACACTTAAGTACATGAATAATTTTACTTACCTAAATAGCTTCATTGACTTCTAAGGGACCGCTTAAGTAAATGAAGTTTCTTACATAGTTAAGTGTTTGCAGGATAGGACCCATAGAGACTGATTTTTCAGATGTGCTGAGCTCCCACAGTTCCACCTGAAGTCAATGGGAACTGGAGGTGCTCAGTATTTCTAGAAAATGAATCCCAAAGTGACATACTAAAAAAGCAAGGGGACATGTTATTAATACTTTCTAATGCGATTATTTTTGAAGTGTGAATATCTGATCTGATCAGGTTTCTAAACAACAAAAGAATTTGGTTCTTGTATATTAACTATCTATAACTTTTAATTTTTAGAAACTGTTTTGTAGCTAGAATTAAGCACACATTTGAAAGAGCCACAAATACAATTTTGCCACTCAAATAGTTAATACTATTTTTATTATTTATTATATATATGGCATCTCAGTTAACTTACCAAGTTTCTGACCTTAAAGTTCGAAATAATGAGCCTCTTCAAATAGTTTTTTAATGGAATTAGGGTTTACTCTTTAACTGTATTATAGAATGTAGAAAACATGAAAATGAGCACTAATAACTTCCTTAGTTAAAGGCCTTATGATTTTGCCTCTCAGCAATTTATTCTATTATCTGATTTGTCACTACTGTATATAGCACCTTCAGTCCTAAAAATGTATTTTAGTATGCATGTTAATTACAGGGAACATTACAAGGGAACAGAATGAAATTATATGTCCTCCAGAATCTGTCAGTTATAAATAAATTATAAGTATGACTAGGGCAATTATTAGGGCATCCCTCATAGTCTATTAATATACTTCAGTCTTCTTTTGTCTGCAGAAATTTTAGGTACAATATCGAAAGTGATAGTAACAATTTGCCATGTGGTTAAAAACATTTACATTTATTTTTGAGTTATGGATCATTTCATTTAATATTTTTCAGCTACAAAAGGGAAAGGAATTGCAATGACATAGCCAAGAGGTTTAAAAAATACAATTAAAATAACTTCCCCTCCCTCCCCCGGTAAATATCTATTGCTTACTTGGACAGTGAATATTTGCCATTGATATTTCTAAAATAAAAAAATTGACTGGACATTGTAATTAGCCATGAAAAAATACAACTTGAATGCAAATTCAGTTTGTGTACACATCAATTTTTGTGTTTGCAAAAATAGCATCTGTGAAAAATAGCATCTGCAATTTAAAGTTTGGCCCTATCGCTCTCCTTATATAAATCTTTGCATAAAGGAGCAGCTGAATTTTTTCATCTCTGAATTTTACTAATTCCACGGACGTTAGCCATCATAAACAGTTAAATCTGATCAGAAGAATGTTTCTAAAAACAGATCTAACAATTTAGCTCTGTTACCAACTCAGTGTCTCCTCTGACCAAATGAAGACAGGTCCTTAGCTGACACAATATTTTCCAAGCTTAATTGGGTTGTAGGCTTAACCCTTAGAACAGTTGTATCCGGATCACTTTGCTTGCATAAATAAAGCAGATCTCCCTATCTCCAAGAAGCTTGTGTGAATATAGGCTACTGTGTTTTTAAGTAAAGGGGATGGGGGCAGAAAGGGGTGTCATGTTATGGTGAACTTTCAACAACTGTTACTTGCATTGCCAGCTTTTTAATAAGAGCTGCAAGAATCAGTGGAAACCTTTTGTATTGTCAACTAATGTTCAATGGTTGAAATTAACTTTGTAAAATACAGCAAAATATTTCCCATACTGTATATTTGCTAGTTGTTTGCTGATTCACTCACCCCAAAAAAATCCATATAGTTAGGCTCTTCCTGCTTTAATTAGGTATGCTGTCTTCAGAAGCACTTGTTTTTTCATTTTGTTGTAGACATATAATGTTTGATCCTGTTAACTTACAGTAGCTATACCTACATTAGTTATATGTAGGCTCCTATGTTAAAATAAGAAAGAAAATATTAAAAGAACAGATGAGATTCCAGAGATTTGAGCATGACATTATTCATTGTGTTTCAAAATTGATTTATTACAGAGTCCTCGTTTAATGTAACTTCATCTGAAATTATCTCTACATTGCCAGCTTTGTGTGCTTCAGTGGTTAACAAGCACATCTTATAAATACCTACCAGAAATGACAAACAGGTTTTGCTGGACAGTAATGGGAGCGAGATGAACAAAAGGAAGAGGAAAAGGATTCTGTTATTAAAATATCAGGTTTAATGTAGCCTGTTTGCCTCAATCCCTTTAAAATTTAAACCAGACACAGAAAGCAGTTTATGGGATGATTATCTGCATAGTCCCTTAGGTATTGCATATGTAGTCTTAGGGGGAAAAATTGATTGTTATTGGCTCCTCCCAGATTACCCTTACAAATCCAATTAACTGTAGTAAAAACTGCAACAACATTTAGGATTCATTTCTATAAACGGGTATTTTCATACAACACGCTACTTGTGCTTTGTCAGATCTGCAGTAATGAAGGGATCAACAGTCACCCAATCTTTTTTCTGGGTAACAGGTAAGGCGTTAAACTGAAAATATTGAAATTGCTTGTTAAAACTAATTTAAAATGAGAAGCTAACTCTCTCCGGTTCTGAGTGTTTGAAATTTGCAAAGGACAGATCTTTATATTCATTTGACATTGCTAAAGTCCAATTTTAAAGCATGTGCACTTGTGAGCATAGTTATATTAAAATTCAGTTGTGTATAGCATTCCAAGCTATAATGACAATCCAATTCACTCTTCTGTATGTAGTTCACCATGTAAATCAGAAAGAGTAGTCTTACTAAACATGAGATGCAAGATTAATAATATGAGTCACCAGTTTTGTTTGTAGAACAGTTAATGTATTCACTTTTACCCTGTTCCTTTATAATTCCCAGTAGTAATTATTGGCTGCCAGCCTGTTCAAGGTAGTTTAAAATAAGGTCTGTAAACTATCGTGCTAGCATTTACTGAAGAAATCTGATAGTGAATTAAATAACACTAATTAAATCAATTGTTAGACCTGTCCATCAGTTTAGCACGAAATTTCTTGCTATTTAATTTATGCCCACCTTCAATTAATACCCAGGGCTGCGACACCTACGCAGTGTTCTGCTGAATTGTATGTAGGCTTGGCAGAATTTGATTTTTATTTTATATAATTTTGTTGGATATTATTGATATTTATTTTTAAGCATTTTTATATATCTTATTGATTTAAATTTTCACAGTTGTGGAAAACTATGAGGAGGGCATCAGAAAATTATTTAATGACAGACATTGAGATTCAAAAAGTTAAAGCTTTATGAACCATGAAGACACATGGTCAACATCACATGTCAAAATATACAAAGTAAATATCCTGTAATTAAATCAACAAATTATATGTGTTTTTACTATTCATTTACTAGTCTATTTGTAATAAGCCTAATTCAAAAGACTAAATCACTGGATTTTAACTCTTAAGTTCTCAAACAGTATTGTTTTTTACTTTGCCTGTTTGCAAAATTCAGTTGTCATCAGTGGAAATATTTTTTGTGTGTGTTTGTACAGTGAAGTTGGTGTTTATCAACATTTACCCATAAACATCTAAACCTTCCAAACCTAATTATATGCTTTTGTTCCTTTTGTATGTTTATGATATACCATAAGCAGCCACAGTCCTGTGTAAACACTGTGCTTAATGATTAAGTCACATTCAGTTCTTACTGAAACAGATGGTGAATGTTGTTTTTCCTTTTAAAAAAAAAAAAAAAAAAGTCCACGGAGGGAGGTACAGAAGTAACATACTTGTCCTAATCCTGTTCCCATTTCAATCACTGGGTGTTTTGCCACAGGTGTAGGATCACCCCACTGTGTAAATGTCATATGGCTAGTCTATATGAAAACAGATGTGTGTTGTTGTTACCTTGACCTCCATTTCTACCCCACCCACCATCTGTTTTTCATCCACCTCTTGTGTCTTGTTGCTAACCTAGTTTGAAAACTCCTTAGGGAATAATATTTTCCCTTTTTAAATTGTCATCACTAGGAATAATGCAACACGGAAATAAAAACATTACTTCTCTGAGCATCTTTACAAATTGTACTAATTTGTATTATTTCTGACAATGATGTTAGGTTGAGTTAGCAATTCTATTATAATTTTTTTTTTTTTAGTGACCTGTACATCTGGCTGAAAAGTCTTCTAATTGGCTACTTGTTAGCATATTTAAAAATGTTTTAATGTCAAAAACTCTTGATTGCATATTTGAAAATACCTGATTTAAAAAACTGAATTTTGACAAGTATAATTATTTCTCATATGGTGGAGAAATTGGGTAAAGGGATTTTTTTTTATGATCACGTTACTGTGACTTTCTTTAACCTACACTGGTAAAAAGTATCATCTAAGGTTACTATAACTCAGGCTTTCTCTACCTTTCTCTTTCTGAGACCCCCTCAACATGCTATAAAAACTCCATAGCCCACCTGTGCCACAACAGCTGTTTTTTCTACATATAAAAGACAGGACCAGCATTAGGGGTAGCAAGTAGAGCAATTGCCCAGAGCCCTACCCCACAGGGGGCCCCGCGAAGCTAAACTGCTCAGGCTTTGGCTTCAGCCCCAGGTGGCAGCTTTCTGCCCTGGGCCCCAGTGAGTCTAATTTTGGCCCTTCTTGGCAGACCTCCTGAAATCTGCTCGGGCCTCAGACTCCTGGTTGAGAATTGCTGCTATAACTGAAAGAGATTAGAGAAAACAACATTTAGAGATTGGAGAAGAAAACTTTGTGCAGTTTACAGAACTTTGTGTTGTTACTTTCCTTCCTTCCTGTGTTTTGGCAGGTAACGACCTGATCCTATACTTGTCCACATGACTAACTAGACAGGGGAGTAGTCCCATTGACTTCAGTAGGACCAGAGTAATTACTCATGTAAGATGTGTGTTGGCAGGAACGGGCCAGATTTTTTAAAGTATTTAGTGCCTAAAGATGTAGAAAGATGCCTAATGGGATTTTCAAAATGGACTAGGCACCTATCTGCATCTTTAGGCACCTACTTTTAAAATCTGGCCCTTAGATGGTTTTTGCCTATTGTTTATGTATGAAAGACAACAGGGGAAAACACAACCACCTTAAAAAAACAAAAGCGGGAAGATATGAATGTATCCACAAAAACCAGCAGAGGGACTGTGGGAGATATGTAGTGTCTGATACTACTGTTCACTCATTAAGTTGATTAGACTTCAAGTTGGGGGGAGGGATAGTTCAGTGGTTTGAGCATTGGCCTGCTAAACCTAGGGTTGTGAGTTCAATCCTTGAGGGACCACTTAGGGATCTGGGGCAAAAATCAGTACTTGATCCTCTTAGTGAAGGCAGGGGGCTGGACTCAATGACCTTTCAAGGTCCCTTCCAGTTATATGGAGATATACCTATCTCATAGATTATTTATTATTAAGTTCATTATGTCCCTTTTATATTGAGGTTGAAAATACTGAGTTTCTTATACATAGAGATTTTAAAATTGGCTACTAACTATGGCCCTGATATTGTAAGTACATGAGTAGTCTCCCTGAACTCCATGGATTTACTCACATGTACAAAGTTACTCACAAGCATAAGAGTTTGCAGGACAGAGGCCTTTATGTATTAATTTAGTTCAACAAAAATATGATAATGAGCCTTACCATGGGGATACTGTTCATGGCGCAGCTGAGTTGACAGAACTGGAGTCCTTCTATTGTAGAAAACAGAAACTTGTCTGCAAGTTTTGGAAATAGGTTCTGTAAGAAAAGGCAATAATTATTTGTATTTTTATGTTAAATGGCCATATTAATTACTTAAGGGATAGTCTTGTTCTCTCATTTCTTTTAGTCAGTGCAATTCTTTTCTGGCAGCCAGAATGTCAAACTTTATCCGTTTTTCTCTCCCTCATTCTCAGGCAAATACTCTGCACAACAGCCAGCTTGAACAACATCTGGGCGCCAGGCAGACCTCCCAGATAGCAGAGATGAGGGGGGAAGGAATCTTCTTCCACTCAAGGCAGAGTGACAGCAAAGCCAGTCATGGGACCTAGAGGAGTAGCTTCCATTGCCTGTGTGGTCCTTCCTTTCCCCCAACAGACATAGAGGTGGAATCACCAACCTCTTTCCTTAGCCACACATACTGTTCCTGTTGCAGACTGATAGTTGTAAATAGGGAGTCCTCTTGTCCCCCTGTGCAGTCTTTCTCAATCTTGGGTCCCCCTTCTCTTCCCCCCCGGTGGCACAAAGTAATCACACCACTTCCTCTGCAAGAGAATTGTCTCTCTGCACTAGTGGAGTACTAGACAGGATTTGTCCTATGATGTGTAAGCCAGACTTCTTGTGCTACATGGTTTTGCTGTGGCTAACTTCAGTGACTTGGAAGTACTGAAGAGCATGGAGTGGGAGAATGACAGGCAGCATCTTATTGGATCATTATCCTAAATGGATCCATGCTTTAGAGTATCTACATTCATATGTTTGGACATGCAACATTTTGTGACTGTTACTGAGAAATAGCATTGAGAAGCTTCAAGAGATGCTTTTTCAACGCCTAATGAAAGCCGTGGTACTATAAAATGGAAAAAAAAATGCTGCTTACAAAAAATAGTGCCTAAAAGAATACCTGAAGTTCTACTCAAGTTGTTTTTAGTTTCTTCAACAATTCATTTGTTAATAATCCAATTCTATAACAAAAATAACTGGAGGATAAAGAGCTACATTTTGTAGTTTTTTAAAAAGACTCTGTAGGTAGGAACACATTGAATAAATGATTTCAGAGTAATGGTATAAATGAAAAGAGGGAGTCTCACAAGATAGTAAGATATGGTGCAGTGACATGATGCTAAAAAATTATTCATTTTGGCTAAGTAGTAAGAAAAGTCTTAGCAGCAAGAGAAACTGGGCAGTGAAATAGACTTGCCAAGAAGGTGACCAAACGTCATCAGGGCAGATATTTAAGAACTAGTTCAATAAGGTATTAGTGAGTGGTGGAATTAGCCCTGCAAAATGCTCCATGTAAATTTAAATTAACCTGATGGTTATTTCACTCTCAGCTAATCTAGTTCAATTCCAGATGACGGCTACTCATCTGTTATCAAATACATATTGCCCAAAATCATATAACCCATACTCTGTCAGTTTATTAATCAAAGACAAATCAGCACAATACAGAAAGAAATATACATTACCCAGTCTGGGGAACAGTTTTGTAGCAATCACAGCTTACTTCTCCAGTCTGTGTCTGTTCCAAAGTCTGAACACAATTCTACTTATACATATACACACATACCCTTGTTTATAACAAATAAAAGATTCCACAAATTTCACTGTATTACCAGGCCTTACACATCTTCTATTTAGCCCCATCTATGTTTTGCGAGACATAGAGATAGCTATACCAACCAAACCTTGTACAGATAATCATCCATACCTGGCAGATGGTGTATATTTTGCAAGCCTCAGAACATACATCTTATTTTCTGACAGATTCTACATGTACAAAAACAGAGATTTTAACAGTTTAACTACTAGTAGTTTTCCACAGTAAGCTTAATGAGTACCGTTCATAGTTCTACAACTTTGCATAAACACAAAGCATTCCAATAATGATACATTTTACTTGTTTAGAGTTAGCTACTTAGTTTAGTTGCATTACACACCTTATCCAATTACCCTTGCAATTACCCTTGCAGTTTACATATTTTAATTAATACATTTGTTTGTGAGAGTTGATTTCACAGTCTAAAGTAAAATTCTATTCCTTATGTAGTGAAATTACCACCTGCAGTCTCAGCTCTATAGGATACGTCTACACTGCGTCTGGGAGCAAGCCTCCCAGTCCAGATCCACAGACTTGTGTTAGTGGGGGCTCACTCTAGTGCACTAAAAATAGCTGGGTAGATGTTACAGCTTGGGCTCCCAAGCTTGGGTGGCTGGGCGGGCCTGAGAACCCAGGCTCCAGCTTGAGTTGCAAAGTCTACACAGCAATTTTTAGCATGCTAGTGTGAGCCCCACAAACACAAGTCTGGTCTGGACCTGGGTTGGGAAGTTCACTCCTTGATGCAGCATAGACATGCCCCTAATTTCTCAAGGAGTACTTTTCCACTTCACCTTTGGTCTAGCCCTATAGAGCATAATGGGATTTTGGTTCAGTTCAGTCAACAAAAGTGTAGATCAACATAGTGACCAGCAGGCAGCCAGCAAAAACTTGTGTTCTTTTTATTTGAGGATCAGTTTTCTTCAGGAAGGGGAGAAAATACCTGAAAAATCTATACTGACTGGCAACATGGAACGAGCAATAAAATAATTGTCTTTGGTGCAATATTTCCCTCAGTCTTTGGTATCAGACAGTGTACCACAATTCAGGAGCCATTTGCGTCCCTGGGCAATACTATATTGCTGTTTCCTTCAGTTAGTCAATCGGTGTATACTATTACTGTACTACAGTTCCATTAGCTATGTTATTTATGCAGACTTAATGGCACTGTAATCTGTGGTTGATATGTGGTTAAATACAAGAAGATGGTCGGTCACCTAAGATTCTGTCTGTCTGTCTATCTAAAGATTAAAGACCTCCTGCTTTGCTGTCATGGCAATAGAGGTGTATGTCACATGGATAATGTAGTTAATCTGATTACTGTCATAGAATGATTGCTTCAAGACCTGACTTTATTAGCTCTGCAAGAGAATTAGGAACATGGCCTAAAATAACGTGCTGGTTGTTTGTTTGTTTTTCTCTAGCATGTGCTAGGATTGAACAAATATAATGAACAAACTGGTGAATAAGGCCTTTAAGGAATAAAACTATATTTTAAATGAAAGAAACAGAAAATGCTAATCTCTTTCCAGGAAACGCCTTCAACTTTGATCCTAACTGCTTAAAGAAAACTGCAGCAGCTAAACAGAGAATCACAAGTCCCTTATTCTCTTTCCACTCCCATGGCGTTTATAAGAATCAAGTGAGCAGTTGTTACTCAAGCACTAGTTTTACTTTAGCATTGTCCTTGTTTGTGTAGCAATGCAAAACAAAATCCGTAACCTGAATCAGTTTACTGTATATACTTACAATACTGTAATGTTAAATATTACTTCCTGTTCCAAATCACAACACATTTCCGCACTGTAAGCCACATTTTGCCCTTGTTCCAAAAAGAGCTATTTTTCTATTTAAAGTAAGTCATAATCCCACTTAGCTTGTTTTAAAAAATAAATGCAGACTGAGTATTGCTCATATTACTAAATTCAGAATAGCTGTCATGTAGTAAATACAGCATACTCATGTTTGAAATGAAATGCTACAGCACTCCTAAAACAAAGAAAATATTGAAGTCCATGGCACTGCTCAAATGGGAAAGAGCAGTAGGATTGGTCTGGGTTCTGGAAAGGAATTTCAGGGATGTCCAATTCCTAGGCAAAAAATTTCCTGGGCAAATCAACCAACTCTTATCGCTGTATTATTTAGAAAGAGCTCATTAGCCTTCTGCAATTCTGTAGCTACACAATTTTCTGCAATACTGATTTTTCTTAAAATAAAAGAGATCCCCTCAAACTTAACTGAAGTTAATTCTTAAAAAAATATGAAATAGTTTTGGAAAACACATCTTCTCCTGAGTACTTCTGCCAATTTTTGCGGTTTTACCACCACATCTTTGTTTTTTATTAATTTATTTTACCATATTATATAAACGAACAACACAAAATTGAATGTATGGTAAATGTGCATACACAAAGTACTGTTATGCACTCCCCTCAAACAAAAAAACATATTTTCCTTTAACCTCATTCAGTTACTGTACTTTCATATGTTAATTGTAACAAAAGTAAGTACAAATTTTCAGACAGAAAACTTTCACAAATATGATTAACTTGACAGTGTCCCTGTAGCGTGCATCTGGAAAATACACTGTTTGTTTTCCATTCTCCTTTTGTATATGGACAAGTTTAGAAAGTATTTTTGTATGGAAATTTGTGCCGTTTATCCAACATCTCGAGAACTATTTTAATTGTTAAATGTATTGTTCAAGCAGCTGCAGCAGAAATAATTGTGTGAATCAGTAGCTTGAGTTAAGTAGCCTTCTAGCTTATGGTTAAATAGCTCTAATAGTAAAATCTCCTATTGTGATGAGCAGTTTCAGTGCCTGCATCACAGCTAGATATTCCCATTATGGACTATGAACAAAAGAGTTCTAAAGAATCAAAATGTGTTGAAGAACTAAGACTTGGTAAGTCTTAAATGAATCCAATCCTAACGGAAATAATATTAAAAAAATAATTTAATGTATTTAGTAAAGACACAAGAATAAAGTGATCAGATTATCATTAGCATTTGACACACACATTTATTTTGTCTCTGGCACTTAAATATCAAAACACTAGGTTAAAAGAGAATTTTGTAGGTTGTGAAGTCAAGCATTTGAAAGGTAAAAATGCCAGATTTATGGTTGCCCCTGCAGCCTTAATTCTAACCCCTTGTTCTTCCATTCTGTGCACTGAGTAAGGCAAAGGTCCTGTGGAAAAAACAGTATGTGATCGTGTAGTTAAAACTGGATCATAATGGGCTCACCACAGCTGTATGCAGTGGGTCCTTGTCTGGCTGGCAGGAAGAAAAGGGGTTGTTGCCCTTTTTTGGGCTTCCTCTTCAACTGGTACCAGAGAAGGAGGAAAAGGGAAAATTTATCTGATGAAGTAGGAAGTGGCTGGACTAGGTGTGTGGAGTAACTACACTTCCAGCTGACTGGAAGAGTAGGGTGGGTATTTATACACTGGACAGTCTGGAGAAGCCTTCTTTCACCGGGATTGGTCTGGCAGCATCCATCCTGCCACCCATGGAATCTGAGTAAGGACCGGGTTTCTTCTTGATCCATTGTGGCCATTATGCTAGTTGCCCTTTTCCTTGGGAGCTGGAAAGGAATTTTTCCCTCACTGCCAGATTGACCAAGATAGGGTGTTTTTTTCCCCCACCTTCCCACAGCAGGTTTGGGACGGGTAGGGTGGGATATGGGGTTAGGTTACAATATTGCAACTTACTATGTAATATTTGGGGCAAATATCCAGTGCAGGTACTCGTTATGGAAAGGCTATGGTTATTGGAGCAAATGGATTGGAAGGGGATTTAGAGGAATGCAGTCCTTAAGGGAGCCAAGGAAAAGGGTTTGGGGCTCTGACATCTGGTCCAATGAGGAGCCAACTCCCCTCCTTTACTAGCCCCCTTAACCCTCCTGTGAGGGGAGGGCAGTGGGGGCCCAGCAATGGGATGCCTGGGATCAGGTTGGGAAGGGACAGTGCTGACAGCAGCCCTCAAAATTAGGTGGAAATTATTAAGGAAATGACCACCAGCTGCACTGTACAACTTCTTGCCGGATACTCCGGATATTTTAAGTGAATAAAGTTGCAGCCTAATTAAACCATGTCCATTTTCTCCTGTCTTTCCTCTGCCATCGCCGGACAATGCATACTCAGAAGGGGCATAGTTAAGACTGTATGAGCAGCCATAAGTCTGGTATTTTCAAATTTTCAAGTGCTTGACTTAGCAACTAAATCACATCCTTTTAACAGTTTTTTGGACGTAATTTCCAAGGGTGTTGTTTTTGTTAGAGGAAAAAGGTAAAAATAAAATTATATTATGTACAATTCAACCAACATGTACCATCATCTGGTGTGAACCGTGACCATCAGCACTGCAGTGCAGACTTTGGCCACTTGCGTTACAGGACTGATTGTAGTAGGTGGCAGCAGGAGGAGGGGTGAGGTGGTTGGCTGGCTCCATATTCTGGGTCCAGGGGTGATGGGGGAGAGTCTAACCCAGCCCAACAATCATTCCTTCCTCCCACCACAGTGGTACCTCCAGAGTGGAGAATGGGATGGCTAGAGGAGATAACTGGGGAGTCCAATCTGGCTGTCTCTTTTCCCCTATGGGGAGGTTGGGGGACTCTTGCCCCCAGGTCATGCCCTGGGGATAGGAAATGTGATGTCTTGGCCCTGTGCTGGATCAGTGGAGCCCAGCCTGGCTTGACTCAGCTCTCTCCCCATTCCCTCCGTCCTGCTACTACAGCTGCGCTAGCAGCTCCCAGGCATTCCTAGTACAGCATGTGGTGGTGGTGATCCTGCTGCTTTAAACGATGGGTAGCATGGACCTAAATCTTTAGAATGTTTGTGTGTTCAATTATAATTTTGGCAGGCTGCCAGAATTTTCCTGTGGAATACAAGTGAGAAGGGAGAGGGTGATTTTTTTAAAATAGTTTATAACTCAACTGAACCTGAATGGAATTTTATGAGACAAATAAAAGGCATTTCTTTAGCCTGCTGGCTTTCCCCTTGCTGAATTCCAGAGACCCATTGCAATCAGTGAAAATGTTAGCGCTTCTGAAAAAAGGGCACAAGCAACTCTTAAAATGGAAAGTGCTAGGCTACCTAAATATAGCTGGCAGCTACCCATATAATGAAGGAATTTGCGGCTAAAACAACAAAGTCAAGGGTCAGCATAGAAAACAGTTCAGATACAGGTAACTAACTTTTTTCTTCCTTATTATGCAATGCACTTCTTGGAATCCTTGAAGATTCTAAAAGCTCTTTGTTAAGGTGCTTTCACTTACATGAAGGTACATTGTGCCTGATTCTTATTGTCCTGGAAACACAGAAAAAAAGAGAAGATGTGGCTTAAGTAGGCTGCAACTGTATTAACTCATCTGGGAAGTAACTGGCAGTAATCCGTGCAATATTTCCTTCCTTAATCACTTCCACCTGGTAGAGGGTTGCCATCAGCCCTCCACAGCTGGTGGTTGCTGGCACCCCACTGCCCTCCCTTTGTATGAGAGTTAAGGGGCTGGGGAAAGAGGTTGTCTCCTTGCTGGAGCAGACATTAGGAGCCCTATCTCTGTTCCCTAGCTTTCTTAGGGGATGCTTCCCCATTAGCAGGGCCGGCTCCAGGCACCAGTTTACCAAGCAGGTGCTTGGGGCGGCCACTTCAGAGAGGGACGGCACGTCCAGCTGTTCGGCGGCAATTCGGCGGATGATCCTTCACTCCTGCTCGGAGCAAAGGACCTTCCGCCGAATTGCCGCCGCAGATCGCGATCGCGTTTTTGTTGTTGTTGTTTGGCTGCTTGGGGCGGCCAAAACCCTGGAGCCAGTCCTGCCCATTAGGTCCACTTCCAGTTCTGGTTTATCAGTGACCCAGATCCCCTATGGAATGAGTACCTGGCACTGGACTCCTGCCACACATAGGCACCAGCAATTAGCATGACTGCCTCCTCTCCGCCAACCCGGTTCCCAGATGAATGGTAATTTCCTCTCTCATGTTGGCCAGAAATACATCCTCTCCTCATCTGGCAGATGTACCCCATTGTCACTGAATAACAGACATAACCAATATATTTTCGTGGGTAATTACCAATCCTCCCCATTCCCCCTTTAAAGGATCTACTACCCCTTTTTTCCCCGGAGTCCAGACAAAGCACTGCCACCTTGAGATTGCAGGGGTTGTATTTGCACTAAATCCATTTTACACTGCTCTGTCATTGAAGGGACCTTAAAATGGGTGTAAATGTAACTTATGCCCACTCTAAAAACCCTGAACAATGCCAGAGCAGTGTAAAGTGGCTTTAGTGTAAATGAGAACCAGGCCCATTGTCTTCATTGGGGATATTTCTGATTTACTCCATCATGAAATCAGACAGTGCTACATGTTGATAAATGCACAGTGAGGGTGTTTTAAGTCTTTTGAATTTTTAAAAAACAATTATACAAAAATATGGCTAAGTTAAACACTGGGTAAGGAAAAAAAAAAGCAATTAATGCCTTACAAACACATAGCCTTCTCACCCCCACAACACCTTCTTAGTAATTTTCCTGTACCTTGAGGCAGCTTGCTTAGTGCTGTTGAATCCTAAAAACATTGTTTCAGAATTTGGTACTCAGGCTTGTCTGCATGGGAAAGTTTTACCTGTTCTACTGATATAACCTCCTCTGTGGATGCTCTTCTTGTTGTTTAAAAGTGCCTTCTTATTTATTTAAACCACTTCCTAGCACACGTAAGCTAAATGGGAAAAGGATACTCCAACACTAGGATAAGATTCATAGACTCATAGATTCTAGAACTGGAAGGGACCTCGAGAGGTCATCGAGTCCAGTCCCCTGCCCTCATGGCAGGACCAAATACTGTCTAGACCATCCCTGATAGACATTTATCTAACCTACTCTTAAATATCTCTACAGATGGATTTCAGAGTAGCAGCCGTGTTAGTCTGTATCTGCAAAAAGAAGAACAGGAGTACTTGTGGCACCTTAGAGACTAACAAATTTATTAGAGCATAAGCTTTCGTGGACTACAGCCCACTTCTTCGGATGCATATGCATATGTAGTCCACGAAAGCTTATGCTAGTGTCAGAGTATCCTTTTCCCATTTAGCTTACGTGCATATGCATCCGAAGAAGTGGGCTGTAGTCCACGAAAGCTTATGCTCTAATAAGGTGCCACAAGTACTCCTGTTCTTCTTTCTACAGATGGAGTTTCCACAACCTCCCTAGGCAATTTATTCCAGTGTTTAACCACCCTGACCGTTAGGAACTTTTTCCTAATGTCCAACCTAAACCTCCCTTGCTGCAGTTTAAGCCCATTGCTTCTTGTTCTATCCTTAGAGGCTAAGGTGAACAAGTTTTCTCCCTCCTCCTTATGACACCCTTTTAGATACCTGAAGTGTCCCTATGGGAGTTTATACTGGTATAACTATCGGTTTAAATTCACACCTTAGCTTATACCAAAAGGCCCTTCTCCACGTTGTCAAGATCTCAGATACCAGACTTCTAAGTGGAGCAGTGTCCCGCAAAATATGGTTTCCATAATTGCCAACATGTCAAAAATAACCTGAGGTTTTGAGGCTCATCACCTGATTTGTATGCTTAATTATGGTGATTACACACGCTATTGTAGATAACTGCACACATTCATGGGTGTCTCTTGAAAAAAATACAAAAATACAAAATACAAAATAATCTAAAATTGTAAATATGAAGTTTCCTATCCAAAAACAGTGCTGCCACAATGATTTAATTAGCTTCTCCTGGAAAAAAAGCATTTTTGCAAGATTTCTGTTCTACAATCTTGTACTCTAGATCTAGAGAGTTTGATGAAATCAAGATGGCAGTGCATTGAATATTCTAGGACCTTTGTTGAATGACTCATATTCGTATAAAGGGTCCAGCCCTGAAGTCCTTTTCAGCAGAACTCCAAAACTAAAACTGCAGGATGTATGAGCTTGAATTTTCTGGGACAATCTATCACTTCCTGCATTTAAATCCACTGTGTAACAATGAGTACTACGGCCAATATCTAACTGCCCAAGGCCTCTGTCTCACTTTATACTGCATGCAACTTGCTCAGCTATATTTTTATAATGCGTAGGTATCCTCCAATGATTTTTTTAAGTCTCCCCTGATATGTGTACAATAAACATGTTGCTGTTTCAACAGGTACTGCCATGGCTGCAGGGGTCTTGCTGCAAAATGAATTGCCTTATTGTTCATTGGTAAAGAGCAGTGCATATCTTGCAACTATGAGTTCAGGTAATCATTTTCTTTAATATGCCCTTTAAAAGAAAGTTTTTAGATGAGTTTTTTGAAAAGGAATCATCTCTGAAAAATAAAAGCCATATACATCTGTTATGGCTAGGTTGTGGGGATAATGTGTGTGTATATGCAGTACAAATAATTCAGTGTGTTACTCAAACATGACTATGACCAGTAACCACCTTGACATGTTTCCCTTCCATTTCGCTTTCTGTTTCTGTTAGGTTATAAATTCTTATGGACAAGGACTGTGCCATCTTTTGTATTCGGGAAGTGCTTAGACATTGTGGGGTGCCACAAAAAAAGATAATAAATAGTAACAATTTTTACAGGCAATAATTATGATTCACCACTTTGGCTGAATACCTCCAAATGGCACTGAAGTCAATGAGAGAATAATGACATTCAGCATTTTGCCTCCTTCAGTCTCACCAACTGCTGGCTGCACTATAACTTTTTTGAATTTGACATATATAGAAGAAAAATGTTACTGACTTATGAAGATCCATACAGAATTACATCTAAGGAGGCAAAATAACTGATGAGCAAAAGTTTGATATAATCAATGGATGTAGCCAGCATTTGAACCATCTCTAAAAAAAATATCCCCTTAATCACAAATGATACTTAAACCTCAGCACCCAAGAATTATCCAAACAAAAATAACTCCTAAAATTCCAAACATTAAGACAATTGCAAGGCCTTGGAAACAGATTCAGAAGTAAAACTAAAAAAGCCTATAATTACCCCATAACAGACACCCCAAAAACTTGCCTTAGCAGTCCTTCGGGTCTAGACATCCACTTAATTCAAAGTGCTAGTTTTTCTTTTTTGAAATTGATAGTAACATATCAGATTTAAAAAAAGGGTTTGTAGATAGCAGTAGCCCAGTGGGATGAGGGGAATGCTATTTTGTAATCCTCAATTAGCATGTGATTGGTTGAGGAAGGCATGGCTTGGTAGCAGACACTCATGGGTAACAGCCATGGAGCAGGCTTTAATACTTTCTCTCCTTCGTGACATCAGCATTAGGGTTGGAACAGGGTAGCAAAGGCTCTTGGGCAACAGCAGCACCCAAGGGACTAGATTTTAGATGTTCCTCTTCCCTCCTGCCATCACTGGCAAGTGGTAGGGCTGGGAGCAGCATGAAACCTCTCTTGTACCCTTAGTAGCCAAGTGGTACATCTGTTCAAAATCTAATAACATCCTTCCTGTCTGCACCTAGAAGAAAGAGATTATTGCCTGAGGTTTTTAAACTGGAAAAAAACACTTTTACTTACCCGGTTTTGTCATGCAAGTTCCACTTAAAGAGGTATCGACTTCCCTTGGTGTATGTACGCAAGTCCCAGTGACATCAGATGGTAATCGCATGCCCAGATTGAGATTAGAACATGGCCCTAAGAGAGGGCAACAGGAGTAACATGCTTATTGGGTCAGGTTATACTGATTTTTCTTCTATCTTTTCTTTTCTCTACTCTGCTCGTCAAGATCTATAAATTGCACTCTAACAGAGAACTGACAAGATGACTATTATTTTAAATGGTTTTTACAGCCCTTACCCCTGCAAGTGACGGTTTGGCCCTGTGATTTTGAGAGTGCTGAAATCTTTCTGGCCAGCTCAATCTCCCTCTTTAGCATGGAAGCAAAGAGGGAGGCAGCTCATAGCCTGATACCTATCGCTTGAAACTTGGAGCAATCAAATTCTATGGCTACTTCTCCCAATAGTCTGCTTTACCTCAACCCAGTAGATCCAAGAGCTTTGGTTAATAAAAACCTCTGCTCTGAAAAAATAAACCTTTTGTTTTCAATAACAAATTGTGTTTTGTTAGTGGATATGAATGGTCCATGAGTGAGCAGTCTGCAATTCATCAGTGAACAATTTCAATAGCAACACACTAATCCCAATCATTACAGAACTAACAATGCATTTTGGAGCAGCTAAGTGGAGGGCAAAAGATGGCAATGGACTGTCAAACTAATCAGTGGGGGAGTATAGCGTATTTACTTACAGATTTATAGAAAAGCAGTACCCCAAACTACATTTTGATTGTATTTTGGTATATAATATACTGTGTAGTATGTTCTGAATGTACAATAAGTGCAATTTACTAAAATACTCATTTTGTTTTGGAAAATCATCCCAGTCCAGTTGCAGAATTACCTACTTGAAATGCAACTATTCTCATTAGCAGTGGAACAGTTTGTCCCAAGCAGAATCAATTCATATAGAATTTAGCTTCCACAAGGGTAGCTGGCATCAGTGGCTTCATTGTTTGTTACTATGGAGACTGCTCAGCCTATCCTGAATAGCTGTTAGATCACACAGAAAGATACACATCTCTGTGTAACTTCAGCATTGAGCAAGTTGGATTTCAGATCCAGTTTGTTTTCTACGACATTTGTAAAGTGTTGCAAGGGGGTGATCGATCATGGAGGCTTCACCCAGGAGGCGCTCAGCTGTGAATATTTTTAGCAACTTTTTTCAGGGTCGGAGGCATTCTTCCTCTGATCCCTTTCTCCGCATACTTCAAAGGCGCCGGAGCTCAGTTGTAGAGGTCCTCTCATCATCCACACACCGTGTTATGGTGGCCATATCATCTGTAAGCCCTGCAGAGCTGAATGCAACTTTTCCTGAGAAAAAAAGTGAAGTATTTTTTTAGATTATTGCCAAAAATCATACTTGGGTTTTATAGCTATGTATTATATAACGTGTACTAAAGGTGTATAATCTTATTCAGATGTTTAGATGTATATAAATATATATGAAATATTTAAAATCATTTTATAGTGTTATTGTTTTATTATATATAATTGTATTTACTGATATCTTACTCAGGGCTTAATCTGTGCTTTATTTTTAACTTGTAGAGCATTTCAGTTTAAAACCTTGGTTTCAGAAAATAATTAAAGCAAAAGATAGCTTAATATGTGTTTGTGCAGGCATGCTGTACATTTCTAGATAAAAGGTGACCGTGATATTTGCTTCATCATGGAGGATATCACATACCTAGAATTTCATGAAGAAGGAAACTAAGTTGATGTCATGAATAACAGCACTAATATAAGCTTCAGCGCTAATATAAGCAAAGAATGGTATTTTTATTGTGAATCCTTGCTGCTTAAATCTCTTGAAAAATCTTTAATATACTATAGTTTTGTAATTTAAACATTTAAAAGTTTGCTGTATTATATTTTAGGGTAGCGATGATAGTTTGCTAATCTTATGTATTCTGTTTTTCTTTCTGTTGTAGGAAATTCAAGGCGTCCAACCGCAAAATATACTAAAGTAGGGGAACGTCTTCGCCATGTCATTCCTGGTCATATGCAGTGTTCGATGGCATGTGGTGGACGTGCTTGCAAGTATGAAAACCCAGCTCGATGGAGTGACCAAGAGCAAGCCATTAAAGGACTTTACTCTTCCTGGTAATATGCAGTACTCAGTTTCACTAAGCTTAATTGTATTAGCTCCAGTAGAGAATTTAGGGTAATAGATTTATATTGCATTTTTCTACCAAATATAGACTGCCAAGTTAAGTACAGTATGTACTGGAATAAAAGGTTAGTTAAAAATTAATACTTAGCAGTAAGCCGTAAAGGGCTCCATACAAAGCCCATCAAAGTCAATGAAAGACACACATTGTCTTCAGTGGGCTTTGGCTCAGATCCAAAATAATAAATACCTGTTTACAGATTACATGAATGTTCTAAACTACAGACGTTTTCCCTTGAAATTTAAATACAGCTGTTAAAATATGCTCATTGGTTTAGATTAAAATGAATGAAAACATTTTATTGAAGATAAAATAATATTATATCAATAATAATATTGAAAGCATTTTTTCCATCTATATGGTCACTGGAATGTATTTTTAAATTAATATTGACATTTTGTAAAAATGAGTTAAGAAGAAACATGTAAAATGTTTCTGAATAGAAATACAGAAATTATGATCTGGGTAGCCATTGTCTACTTAAGTTTTGTATCATGCTCATCACCATGGTATTTGAGCACCTCTCATAATGGTATTTTGTTATATAACTTAATTGTTTCAGTGGGATTTATAAAGCATGTAATCTGATGAAAGAATTTTCAAAAAAGGTATAAATGCACATTGCTAATTATAGATAGCTCCTGAAAATGGAAAAAAGGTGTATATTTTGGTAGATTACCCATGAAATCATCACAATGAAATATCCATCCAAATTATTAATTTATTTTTTCAGGATAACAGATAATATATTGGCCATGGCTCGACCCTCAACAGAAATTATTGAGAAGTATAACATTATTGAGCAGTTTCAAAGGTAATGAATTTTATTGGTAATGAATTGCTCTAGATCTTACTGATATAATCCCTGATCCATTTTTTCCCTCCTACTTAGATTTGGATTGTTGGTAAAGATCCTTTAATTTAGCAATATGCAGGTAAGCATCCATTCTGCACTTAGGAGAAATGTATGTTTTAGAAAATAAGGGTTAATGAAATTATTGCTGTATATAATGTGACTATTCTGTTCGTTGCTTAAGGTGTGACATAAAAACAGTAATTAACCTTCAGCGTCCTGGGGAGCATGCTAGCTGTGGGAATCCGCTGGAACAAGAAAGTGGCTTTACCTACCTTCCTGAAGCTTTCATGGAGGATGGAAGTAAGTTCACTCCTGCTGCTTTTCCTCATTAATTATTGAGTACAGTACATGCAGATTTTCTGTCACACAGCTTTTGGATTAAGAGCAGTTATATAAGGAATACTATTCACAAAATATAAAAAAATAAATTTATCAAAGTCCAACCTCGGATAATACATTGCTCCCTCTCTCATGTTACTGTTGAGTGAGGTATGTGGTTGGTGTGTTACATTTCAGTAGAATGAGCAGCTAGAGTAGATAGAAGACTATGCCTGGTAAAAAGATAAATGGGAAATGAGCAAAATAATATAGAGCATATTAACTGTGTTTCAGACATGTTTGTGAGTAATGTTGCACTTTGCAAAATGTCTGTTTCTTTGATTTGAAGAGCTTTGTATCAGCAATATCTTTATTTTTTCATACTGCACTGAGTGTATCTGCTTAAGAAAGTTAAGAGCCATTGAATTAAGATTTGCTTTTATGCCCAAACAGAATGTTACACTTTTCCTATATATAGCTCAGTAATTTTAGTATGAATCACTCAGTTTTGTTATACCTTTTCCATTCCAGCTGAGCTTTAGTCTGAAACATCTTAACTACCTCAGCATGTCCATGAAATTCTCACAGCAAGCTCTTTCTGAAATGTGAAAATAATCTGTTTCAAACAAATATATATAGTCAGGCCTATTCGGATTATTTTTATTTTTTCAGTACTTTCATTTAAGACTAGTCATTTCTCTTCTGCATATGGAACAAAAGATTTAACATTGTGTACTAAAGAAAACAATTCTCTCTCTTTTTAGTTTATTTTTATAATTTTGGATGGAAGGATTATGGCGTGGCATCTCTCACTACTATACTGGATATGGTAAAAGTGATGGCTTTTGCCTTGCAGGAAGGGAGGGTAGCTGTTCATTGTCATGCAGGACTTGGCCGAACAGGTATGTGTTCAACTTAAAAAATTAATGTGAACTTATTTTCTGTAGGTACAAAAAAATGGCAGATATACAATTTAAACAAACCTATAATGATTTATATTTATCACTCTGAGGAGGTATACTGTGAAGTGATTAAACTTGCAAACAAAATTTATTTGTAAAAAATAAGAGTCATTCTGTCATAGGCAGCAAGAGGACAAAGTTAACAATTATGAGCTGTGAACCAAAAGATTAGAGAAACTTTGAATCCACGTAACAATCTCCCAGCAATATTGAAACTGTACAGCCTCCTCACCTAGGCAGCTGCTACTCCACATAGTCTTCAATTAAGAAAATAATTCACCTTGTGCTTTTCTGGTCTTGAATAGAGTTATCTGTGGTTACCCTCCCAACTCAGACCTTCGGTCTTTGGAGCTTTTTTCTTTTGGGTTTGAGGATGTTAAAGGTTGCACTTACTTCTGACCCCTCCCCAAATATGTCTCTTTGCTTGGCCCCATCTCTGCAATAGGCACCATTGCTCCATGTGGGTGTGAGGAGTTTGAAAATGATGCAACTGTGCTGCAAACGCAGTTGAGAGAGAAATTGGCATTTTTTTAAAATGTGGAGGGAGGCTGAGAAAAAACCTTTAAGCACTCAGAGATGGCATTTAACAAAGTTAATACAAGCTAAGGGGAGATTTAATTTCTTATTTAAAAGGGGTGAAAAGCCCTAAACCTTAGTCTTCCACGGAGTAGCCACCTCAATTTCAAATTCTCTTACATCCACCGAATGACCGCAATGGCTGACCTATATCAAAGTAAGGGAAAATGGCTAGGAAGGAGATCAGTGAAACAGCTGCAGGCCTCAAATCCTTGCAGCCAGAAGAAAAGATCTCATTTTGGAGATCTGAGATACAAACAGCTGTATATGCAAGAAATAATAAAATAGGGAGGCTTAGAAAGGAAAAAAAAAATCCACCTGTGGCTGCCGGAGCCTCTCAGGGAACAGGGAGAGCAAAAAGCTAGGTGCTATGGCTCACCAATCTCCTTTGTAATAATGATGCTTCTACATTTTGAATAGATTTTAGATTAATCGGGGGGAGGTGGTTTGAGCATTGGCCTGCTAAACCCAGGGTTGTGAGTTCAATCCTGGAGGGGGCCACTTAGGAATCAGGGGCAAAATCAGTACTTGGTCCTGCTAGTGAAGGCAGGGGGCTGGACTCAATGACCTTTCAAGGTCCCTTCCAGTTCTAGGAGATAAAATATCTCCATTAATTTAATTCAAATTTAATGAATTAGCACCAGTGTGTAGCTATTAGAGAAAACGGGCTTTTCTCAGGTATGCTAATAGCATAAGGTATCCCCCTGATTTATGCATATAGAACTTCCCCTATAAGGACTACCCTTGAAATCAATCAATGGGAGTCTTTACTTTATTGGGAGGTGAATGAGGCCCCATGTTGTCTGACAGGCACATACTTTGTCAAGGCTATTCTTATGTTAATTTCTTAATTCATTTGGGAAGATTTCCACACGTACTTTTGGGTGCATGTACAAAATTGAAGTAACTTATAACAGAGAACATAAAAAGCCAGAAACATGACCTCATCCCAAATCCACACATTAGTGACTCCCTCCTACCACCTAGTGTTACCTACTGATCCTTCTGTCCCACAAAAGCTTGGAACAGAAGACTAGTTTTAGAGCATGATTTGAAGGCTAACATTCTGGTTCTGGTGGGCCAAAAGTGGAAGTGAATTCCAGAGAACCCTTCACTGAAAATGCGATTTACATGAGTATCCTTTTACTGGTGGATAAACTAACAGTGGGAGTCAAGTTTAATTATTTCCCACTGTACGTACCAGGTACAGGATCAACTTGGGCAGCCAGCAGCAACAGGGGAAACATAAGAGACTGGAAAGTGGTTGAGATTCAGGGAGGAAAAAGCAGCAAAAGGAAAAGGAGATGGCACAAGAATGGTCAGTGTTGGCCATCTGGGGTATTACCAGTAACCTAGTACTAAAGCAGTTAATCTGTCTTATCGAGACAAGTGCTTATCTAGTTCTTATTGCACTCTGATGCTTGTATTATGATGCAAAAATTGCATATACACTTAGTTAGACAATAGCACACTATGAATTGGGCATAAAAATTACATCCTTATGTGTGTGTATTAATTTTTATTTTATAATGTATTAACATGTTAACCATTTGTCTTTACATTTTCTAGGTGTTTTGATAGCTTGTTACTTAGTTTTTGCAACAAGAATGACTGCAGATCAAGCAATTCTTTTTGTTAGGGCAAAAAGGCCTAATTCTATTCAAACCAGAGGTCAGTTAGTGTGTGTAAGAGAATTCACTCAATTTTTGATCCCTCTAAGAAATGTGTTTGCTTGCTGCGAGCCCAAAGCACATGCAGTTACTCTGTCCCAGTATCTGATCCGTCAGAGGCATCTGCTCCATGGCTATGAAAGTAGACATCTCAAGTATGTGCCAAAACTTGTTCATCTAGTTTGCAAGCTGCTGTTGGACTTGGCTGAAAACAGGCAAGTGATAGAGGAGGAATTGTTAGATATACCAGATCTCTCTTCTGAAATTGAAGAGGCTGTTTCTCAGTTGGACTCTACACAGCTAGATAAAGAGTTAACAAGACAGAACAGTGACACATCAGAGCCATTCTCCCACTCAGTAGTGGGAAATGTCACTTTTGAGACCCAGGATTCTGTTCTCTCCCATGAGCACAAATATGATCCTCTTTGGAAGAGGCGGAATGTTGAATGCCTTCAGCCTTTGACTCATTCAAAAAGACGTCTAAGCTATAGTGACTCAGATTTAAGGAGAACTGCATTTCTCTTGGAACAAGGAGAAACTCCATGGACAGTGCCTGCACAAGTACCACTCTTTGACAAACTTAAGCAGCAGAACACTAGGGAACATTTTCTCTCTTCAGGCATTCAAACTCCTCAGCTGGATTTAAACAAAGAGGCCTTAGTTCGTAGTACATTTATTTTCTGGAGTCAAGGTAAATTCAGTTTAGATGGACAAAACAATTTCTATACAAAAAAATCGCCAAAAGAAGTGCAGCGTAGTAAAACCTTTTCCTCAGGTTTTGAACGTGTACACAATGACAGGGAAGCAAGAACACCAAAATGTAGTTTTGCAAAGGAAATTGGTCACAGAAAGAAGCGAGAGACTAATGTGTATGGCAGAAGAATTTGTGCATCTGAGGACTCTGATAATTCTGCTTTAGAAGAAGAATCATCTATTGGATATGAAAGTCAAGATAGTAAAGACCTATTGGAAGCAGTTCCATACATTGTTTTGCAATCAGAATTAAGTCTGGAAGCACGAAGAATTTTGGCAGCTAAAGCCCTTGCAAATCTGAATGAATTTATGGGAGAGGAGGAAGTGAAACAGAAGGTAGAAATGTGGCAGGTATTACTTTTTCTAAAATATTATTCAATATTGTGTATTTATTACATGTATATTTAAAGTATAAACAGCAGCAAAAATTCCACTGCTAGCTTGTGAGAGAAGTCTCTGACACCTGTATAAATTATACACATGCTCTGATATTGAAATTGCCAGTCACCTAAATAAAAGGCTCTTGCTTCAACAAAAATATTATATAGTCAGAGGCTTGAGGTTTGACAACAACAACAACAACAAAAAACTAGCAAAATTTCACTTTACTGTTAACATCTAACAGAAAGGTAGAAAAATTCTTTCTGTATGTGTTTATTCAGTCAATTTAAAATCAGTTGATAGCTATAGTCGTAACATTGTTGGTAACATAAAAGTGCCTCAAGATTTTAGGTTAGAGCCAGGTCAGAGCTTTCTCACAGCTTGTCACAGGATTTTGTGTGTAAATGAGTAAGAGAATTTAGTAGAAATTTAACTACTTAAAATCATCAAAACCATATCCTCCTGAACCCATTTGATTTGAAATAGGAATCAAAAGCTGTTTCATATATTCCACGTATAATTGGAGGGCACTGGACTGTACAGTGTGCTATTCGTGTTGCCGTTTTGGTCTAAAGAGCCACTTGCATCGCAGCCAATTAATGTTGACAGTTTTGTAAAACAGTACCAGCCCTGATAGAGTTAACAAGGGTCTGAGAGGCCAGTTGGGTTACCTGGCATCACCTACAAGAGGGAGGACCAAGATTAATTAAGAATGAAGCCCAGCTAGGGAAGGGCTGGGATAGCACTATAAAGCCAGGAGGGATAGCAGAAGGGAGGTGCAGTCACTCCCTGGGATGAGGGAAGTTGTCAGGGACCAGGAGGAGAGTAAGTCCTGAGATTCTGCCCTGGAGTAAGAAGTCTAGCAAGTCGGCTCCCATGGTAAAACCAGAAACAGGCAAGGGAAGGCAAAAGGCTGGGTAAGAGGGAGCCAGCAATTGGGACAGGGACTGATTAGACCTGGATTGCTGGTTTTAAGGTCTCTCTGGGCTGGAATCCGGTGTAACTCATGGGTTCCCCTGCCAGCTGCTGGTATAGTGGCTCTTGAGCCCCAAGCTGGGGTTGGACACCATCTTAAGAAGGCATTTGGAAGTGGTCCTGTTGGACTTTGTAATCCTGGAAAGGGGTGGACTAAACAGTGACCTCGCTGGAGGGCCAACGTACCAGAATAAAGACTATTGCAGAGCGAACAGAAGGGGTGACCTAATGCTGTGAGATCTACTTTCCCAGTTCTAGGCAGGAGAAGGTACAATGAGTGGGAACCCCATTATAGGAGGAAATATATTCATGAGGCTGATAAATGTCTCTTTTGTGCACAAGTCTAACAAGTGCTGCTAAAAGCAAAGAAAATCTTAGCAGAAGTAAATAGATGGTGCATTTTTATTTTTGTTAGAAAGAACTGAATTCTCGAGATGGAGCTTGGGATAGAATTTGTGCCGAGAGAGATCCTTTTGTCCTTTGCAGCTTGATGTGGTCCTGGATAGAGCAACTAAAAGAACCTGTTATAACCAAAGAGGATATTGACATGTTGTCAAAAAAATGCACAGAATCACCAGAAACTCTTAATTTACTAGCAAAGGTAAACACTATATATGTCAATTCATTATTTTACTGAAAAGTACAGTTTATTAACTCAAGCTTTGCATCAGTGGCCCTTAAACAAGGAATTTACATTTTTAAAGGTAACTTGCAATAAAACAAATTTCAAGCTCCATAAAAATCAAATGAAAATGTATCTTGATAGTTCACAGTAAGTTTTAATCAATGCTTAGATGCTCTGGTGATGGGTGCTTTAGAAAAATCCAAGATAGATAAAATCTTAGAGCTCTAGTCAATAGAAACTTGATTTCCATGTGTGCTGGCTGGAGGTACCACAGCCTGCTGCAACTTGAAATTCAGAGAGACAGAAGGCAAGAAACTCTTTCCCTTTAGCTTTCCCTAACACCAGGTCTGGCAACAGTGCTTAATATTGACCACATTATAGTCCTATGCATCTTCAAAGTGCTGTGCAAACATCTAATCCTGTAGCACTGAGAGGGTTGGTGCAGCGGATGTGAGGAACTGACAAATCCAAGTAGTAAATGCCTCAGTAGCCTGGCCAAGTTCCATTACATAAATCAAAGTTCTGGACTTCCATATTCTCAAATCATGATGGGGAATGTGTCATTCTGCTCTGAAACATTTGCATTATGTTTTCTATAAAGGGATAAATATATCCTTTTAGCTATTCTCCCTTTTCAGAACATTTCCTTATGAAGAGAGTTTGTGTTCTAGAATTCTCAGTCACATGACAAATCTTCCAGTACTTTGGGTGTTCTTTTTGTTTCTGGATTATTTGTGTAGAAAGTAGGGCACATTCTAATATCCCCCTCTGCTCACAGTTACACATTTCCTCGAGCAGCAGGTGGCGATTGCCTTCTCTGCAGTCCACTTCCATGACATTCAGCTTCTCTCAGTTCAGGGTTTTGAAATGTCATGCTTCTTCCTGAACTCAGTTCATCAGGGTTTTATTATTTTGGCTGAAGAAAAGATAAAGTAACCACTTAATTCCTGAAGGTAAACTAACCATCAAAATTAATTATTTTATCTTACCCATTTGTTGTTTATCTTTCTACATTAGTTGTTGTAATGTATGTTTGCCCTTAAAAGCTGCCTGCCCAAGTGGAGATTATCTCCCCCAAGATCTGGTGGCAAGCCTAATGTGAAAGAGGAGATCAGCTGCCTTCAGAACACCGTTTCCCTCATCCACCCAGACACTTTTTTTGGTACCCCTCAGAGACCCTTCTGTGGGGTTGTGATCCACACTGGAAAGGGAGTTGGGCAGGCCAGGGGTGGGAGTGGGATGTTAATTGAGGAGAAAGGCTTAGGAGTATATACTTCCCTGGGCCCTATAGTCTTTCCTAGGAAAAGATAATACAATCTGGCGCTGTATAATTTTTTGTGCCCTTTCACAATAGGGATTCCCCAAGTTAGGGGGTGGAGTCTAAGTGGACAGCCATGGGTAGGAGAGTCCATAGTACCATGCATCTATTGGAACGGTACTGTCAAAGAGTGTGGCTTGGGAAACCTTGGGGGGGGGGGGGGACGGGAGAGGGGGAGAGGAAAGCCTGTGCATGGATAGACCTGATCTCCTAGAAGTTTCAGAGGATCCATGGGGTTTGTGTCACAGGGCTACCCATGTTCTGCAGGAGAACTGTTGCAATAGTTGCGCCTACAAGTTTTACCCCAATTGTGGTCTCAGTTGTAAGAAGTGAGTGAAAGTTCATAAAATGTCCCAATAACCTATAACAATAAACATTGATGGAGAAAAGGTGCAGAAAGGAGACAGACTGAATTAGTCCAAACAAAAAGGCCTACCGAAACAACTCAAGAATTGTGTTACGATCATGTCTCATAACAAGAGAAGCATGGGACCAGATATCAGTGAACCAAAATTGTTGGAAATTAGGCCTAATTGGTGGGCAAAAAAATAGTATTCTACTCATCACTCCCTTTTGGAGTCCTTAAAAGATTTTGAAGGAAAGTTGGGATGGACATAAACGCTGGATGACTGAAAGAGAAAGGAAGGGGAAGAGTGAGTTTCATCATGGTGATGGCTGCCATTCCCACCCTCTCCTGAAATATCAGGATCCAGAGTGACACCACTGTGCCTCCTTCATCCTAATCCTGAGAGATGTTCTGATCATACTGGCCCAGAGAAAGGGAGCCAGATGACATTGGCACCTTCAGTAACTCTGGCTAAAGACTGTCAACCTCCCTCACTCCCGTTGTCTGTCCTTTTCCTTTCCCTCCTTATTTCGTCTCTTTCCTATCTCTTTCCTTTTTCTTTCTGTTTAATAAGAGCTGGGTTAGCTGGTCAAGACTATATTTCATAACACTCCTGTAAGCCTGTGGCCAGAAAGAGGCAGCTAAAAGCAATTTCCTGAACATCCCAATGCTAGTACAAGTTTACCAGGTCTCAGAAAGGCCATGTGCTGTGGCCTTTATTTTTTCCAGCAGTGAGATTACAAGCAAAAGTTGACACCAGACTCTGGTGACCAGAGACAGAAGCTGCATTTTCTATCTTTGCTATTCTTCTCTCTTCCCTCTTGTGTGTGTTTGTCTTGTTTTGTTTTTTAGAAAATGGGATCAGACTTTAACAGCAACAACAACAATTCCAGCCCCTCTGAATTAACTTCTTTTTTTCCCCAAAAAGGACAGTTACCATTTCTATCATCATCTTAAAGACTTTCAACATGGGTTTTTCTTTCTAAAAATTCTCTACAGTTAAAGGGAACAAGAGAGGTCATTAAATGAAAGCTTTAATACTTTACATTTCAAATGCTGTAACAGTTTCTCTCCCCACCCCACCCCACCCCACCCTTGTTTTTTTTTTTTGGTGTGTATATCTTTAATGGTGTATTTGCCATGGTACTAAGCAGGCTTAGGTCTCTGTATACCAAACCCTGAACTTTGCTTGAAACTGTTTAATATTGGACTGTTTCAGGGTATGTTGACACCTTTGGCCCATATATTTCATCAAAATTAACACAACAGAACCTCTCTTCCCATTATTGAACAATTATGTAAGAACTCTGCAGGAGAATCCTTGTGGAATTTATTCCCCTGGATTTTATTGCAAGTGCGGGTAATGTGGTCTACAGTTCTCGGAGTACTTTTAACAATTATTTAAATGTTTTCCTTGAAAATGTTTCCTTTTTAATAACTTTATATTTCTTTTACCCACTAGGAACAATATCAGACTATTCTTTGTATTTTCCATTGTGTAGTGAATTTGCAGACAATACCAGCTGATGTGGAGGAAGCCTTATTTACCCGGGCCATTAAAGCTTTCACTAAGGCAAGTAGCAACTCGCCCATGAAATTGTGATTGTGTTGCAGATTATGGAGGATGAAGTAATAGTCTTAGCCAAAAATTTTACTAATTCATTAATAGTTATTATACTGACACTTATCTGCTTCAAAGTATAAAAGTTTTGTCATAGCAAATCCTCTCCAAAGCACAGAAAAATACTCCACACAGGTCAACTGTGGGTGTTGAGTATTGAATGGAGTAAAAATAGTGCCTTCGAACAGTATTTCTTTATTCTCTGGCTTCATTTTTATGTCTTGCTAGGCCACTTCCACTGGATAGAAGTTGAAGTTAGACTATTTCAAACTGGAAATAAAGCACACACTTTTAACTGTGAAGATAATTAGCCTTCTTTTGTTTGAGTCTCCCCCAGTACCAAGGTGGAGATTTACATGGCTAAGACTATCTCTGGGCTTTAAAATCTGCCCTGCTTTTGAGCAGCTATAGCTGTGAAGGATGGACATGTTAAATATATTTTTTGTTTAGGAGAGTAACAAATTACAGACAAATGTTCAATTTACAAATCATTTTCTGAGCACACGCAGAGAGCTTATGCCATGTTTGTTTAAAAATGTTTGATGCAAAAGTCAAATCAATGAAGAGCTTTTTGGACTCTGAAGGCTCTTCTTTAAAGCAATATGCTGCTTTAAAATCAGTTTGTGTCTTTGGAGGCTTCTGACACTGCAGCTAGGACAATGGCTACTGCAATAACTATATGCAGAACATCCTGGCTGCAATAGTAAGGAATTCCAAAAGAGGTTCACATCATAGGAACATAAGAACAGCCATACTGGGTCAGACCAATGGTCCATCTAGCCCAGTGCTAGATGCTTCAGAGGGAATGAACAGAAGAGGGCAGTTTCGAGTGATTGGTCCCATGTTGTCCAAGCCCAGCTTCTGGCAGTTGGAAGTTTAGGGACACTCTGAGCATTGGATTGTGGGTGACTGAGGACCTTCCTTTTGAGGGCCACGATCTTTTCATCTTGAAGACTGATTAGGTGCTTCATGCATCGAAGAACTCGAGAGCAACCTTTTGATCTTTTGGCCTCTGTATTGCATACCAGAGGAAAAAGGAAACAAAACCTCTGACCTTCTCAGAGAAACAGAGATTTCCATCTTCTTATTCATACCAGCAAAGAACTTCTGAATTGTACAAGGGAAAAAAAACTCTTTTAAGAAGAGAAAAGCCCTCTATCTACTATTAATGTGCATTCATCATAGGGCCAAAGATTGCGGGTTTGATGCCAGGGTCAAGAGTTGTGAGCTAGTTTGTTGAGAATCTATGCCCTTTCTCCCCTCTCTTTGGCAGTTGCCTTGTTTGCAGATGCATGGGCTTCAATTAGTACCAACCAGTGGGTCTTAGAAGTTATCCTGCAAGAGTATTCAATTCAGCCCCAGTCTATGCCAATTCTGCATTCTCTTCCCTGTCTCTTTTCAGGGACACTTAACACAATAGTCTGGTACAGGAGGAGATAGATACTCTTCAGGGTGTGATTGAGATGGTGCCTTTAGGGTTGTGTGGCAAGGGCTTCTATTCCCACTACTTCCTCATTCCAACAAAGAAAGGAGGGTGGTATTCTATATTAGATCTCAGAGGGCCCAACAAACTCATCTGGAGCTTCAAATCTCAGATGACCACCTTTTTCTTCAGTAATTCCTTCTCTAGATCCCATGAACTGCTTTGCAACTCCTGACTTGCAGGATGCTTACTCCCATATGGCAAAACATCCAGCTCTCAGGAAGCTTCTTCATTTCATGGTCAGTGGACATTATTGCCAGATCAGAGTCCTTCAGTCTCTCAACAGCTCTGAGTGTGTTTGCCAAATGCTTTTCAGTGGGAGCAGCTATGCAGAGGAGACAAGGCATTCACATGTATCCCTATCTCATTGACTTTTTATGGCTTTTGGTAGCAAATCTAAAGGTCATGCTGTATCCTCTGAGGCTCTTGAAGTGGGTTTCAGACTATATGAAGATATCCTATGCATTGAATAAACTACCCCTTCCTTCTAGCGTTAGGGCATACTTTATTAGAGCTCAGTCTACATCTGTAACTTGTTTCAGGGGAATCCCTGTTTCTGAGATTTGTAGGGCAGCTGCTTGGAGTTCTGTTCATACATTTACCAATCAACGTTTCATTGTGGTAGCCTCTAGATCAGATATCCAATTTGGCAAGGCTATCCTAGTTATTTTAAATAGGACTCCTATCACTCACCTCCTTGAGAGGTATCTGTTAGCCAGTCACCTACAGTGGGAACTATGTGGACAAATGCTTGAAGAAAGAGGTTACTTAACTGACAGCAACTGGAGTTTAAAGTGCTTTCCCCTCCTCCCCCCATGGATCCCACTTCCCCCCCCAGATACAGAGTCCTTTACCAGATAGTCTATACTAGTGAAGGAACTGAGTGGTGGTTGGGGCCGCTTTGCTCTTTATAGTCTCAGAGGGGCATAACTGAAACTGTTGGCTAAAAGATTCTTGGCTTGTATGCATGGGCATGCAAACCTACACTGGGATCTGTGCATACAAAAGCATAGTAAATTTCAGTTACTGTAATGTAAGTCACCTCTCATTGTGTTTTGGCAGGCCTCAAGCAAAAACCAGGTAGAATATTCATTTTCTGCTCATGCTTTTTCCTTGGGCATATTTCAGCCTCCCTTAGGGGAAGTTAAGCTTCACTAATAAGGCTGGCATCACTGTTTGATTCGGTTTGGATTCCCCTCCCCCTCCCCTACCCCCACTTCCACCCCCACTCCGATAAGTCTTCCCTCCTCAGTAATTAAGATTAACATTGTCCTCAACTTTATCTAAACTAACTAAGATGCTTTTTTCCGGCCCATGACCTAGTGATTATGGAAGAGTTGTGTATGTTGTTCCTGTAATCAATTAGGGTGGTGCATGCAAATTATCTAAGTATCGCTGAAGGAATATTTGGTAATATTATAATTTTACAAATGAAGGTCATTTGCACTAACTATAGAAACTATAGCCCCAGTATTTCAGAGCCTCAGTGTGTATAATGTATAGAATAGAAACCTGTTCTAGTCAGATCAAAATATGGTTTAGGTGAAATAAGATTAGAAAAGGAGTAACAATGTACACTTGTTAAGCCCACACACCATGAACAGTAAAGCTAGTAGTGTGCACAGAATTCTGCATTTAGTGGGTCAAATCCTCAGCTGGGGTAACTTGATGTAGCTCCATTGTCAAATACTGGTTATTTTTTGTAGGGCCCATCCTTCCATGCCAGTTATCATGGAGGGCAGAGGAAACATGCAACATGTGAAATCTATAACTATTACTGTTTTGTCCCCCTGGCCAGGAACTAAGGCTTCCAAACCATTACCTGTAGATCATCCAAGAACTGTTCACATGGATTTGTCTGGTCTCCAATCTGCCTCCCAGATTCACCATTTTCAACTAGACCCTGGATAGTATGGTTTCATAACCCATGCTCTCAAGCACTCCATGTGCTGCAACAGCCTTCTGAACTCCCCTCACATGAAGGAGAAAGTAGTGCCAATGAATAGAACTCAAATTGTATTTGTTTGTGCAATGTTCTCTTGCAGGTTTGGGTGGAGTGAAAGAATCCAGAGCCTAACAATTTCTCCCAATCTTCCATGTCCATGGAACTAGAATTCTGCTGGGTAGGGATACAAAGGGGAACATGTAGCAGAAATGAAGTCCCCTCCCCCGTTCCATGGATGCATGGTCTCCATCCACATACACAGGTGGTGGGGAGCATGGGATATATACATATAAACAAGTGATTATAAAAGCAGACATAAAGGTTTGTGAGGGTTAAATATAGTCATACGGTGGGTTCGGGTGATGGTGAACTCAGAGCATCTTTCCTCTGATAAAGTATTTGAAATAATTTGAAAAGAAGGATCATATATAACGCACAGCCACGATTCAGCTAGTAGCCATTCAGACTGTAGACATGAGCATGACATCTCTCCTCCTAACTCTTTTATTTCTAACTGCCATTTTGTTTTAACCTGTCAATAGATAGAACTGAAGTACTCTGCGATAGTTGTTCAGACCTGTAGTGATTTATGAAAAATACCTGTTTCCTGGTTTAAAATAAGTATATGAAAATGCATCTGGTACTTTGTATTTTAAAATATGTATTATTTAGTGTTTTCTGTCTGTATTGTGCCATGTCATACAGTACTGTAAAACATTAAAATTAATTTCTCCCTTTTCCTAGATAAGTTTGGATTCTGAAAATGGACCACAGGTTTACAACACTCTGGGAAAACTATTTAAACAAATACTGGAAGCAAAAAGAAAGGAGGCCAAAAAAGAAACAGATAACCCCTCTTGATGTTTACACAGTTATGCTGGGGATTTCAGTGGTCCTGTCAAATTATCTTTCATTTACCAGCTACAGTATTTTGTGCTAATTGGCATGTACTGACCAAATTTTAGTTTTAGTTAAAGAACTTTTTTAAAAAAAGGGAGCTGTAGTGAGCCTTATTCCATTTACAGATTTAAAAGTTGATATTTTAATGAGCTGCTACTGTGTGATTGTAATGTAGCATTTGGTTTGAAGCAATATGCTTTTATATTGTGAACTCTGTTTTAAAACTATATTTATTGATTTAGAAGTCTCATCAATAAGCTATATTTTTTTATGTTAAACAGTTGCCACAATGTCAGTGCCATGTTATATAATGATTTAATGTATTAATATTTATGTATTAATGTTTACATTAATGATATTTCATTTTACTTTACAGTGAATAAATACTGACAACATTCTGATGTATTTATTGGGTTCTTTGGAAATCTTAAAATAAGATTAGTTGTAATAGTAAAGAAATTTGTAGGAAAAAAATCCTTTATAAATAGGCTGTAGTAAATCACCACATGTCTTAATGTTGTTTTCTTGTGTGTCTTAAAAAAAAAAAAAAAAAAAAACCCTAACAAGCATTTAACTTTTCAGTGTATGTTGCTTATTTACCAACTTTTATATATTTTTTAGGTATTTTAATATAAAAGGTTTCTGAAATTTTATTTTTAATGGAAAGTTGAATGTATGTTAAGGTGCTTGAAAGGAAAGAGTAATCTTTTCCAACTGGCTAAAGAAACCTATAGATGGTTACCTCATTTGAAAAGTTATTTAAATTTGAAACCTTATCCAAAGGCCTCATTCTTTACTCACGCTGAGTCATAACTTACATGAGTAACCTATAAAAATTAAATCAATTAAAACCTTAAATGTAAAAAGTGTATTGCAGATGCTAAAGTATTGTGTTGCTTTTTTGTATCTTTGAATGAGATGTCATTTTCTATTTCTTTTATTAAAGACATCTGTGTATATTCCAAAAAACAATTTCTGTTTATGGATTAGGATTCAGGTTGGTTCCCCAATTTGCAGGGTTACAGCTCATATGGTAAGATAAGCTTAAAAAAATCCTTTCCTGTTCTAAAATATTTAGCTATACAACACCATCAGTGACTGCATATATTCAGTTAAAAATAAGACTGTTTGCTATGTTAATAATTTATAAATGCTAACTGCAAGATAACTCCATAAACCAAATTCAGAGCCAAGCAAAACAGTTCCTGTCTTTATAGAATGATCTTAAAATGTGTACATGTGAAAGTAAAATACTGTATATGAATCACACCCAAAAAACTTTGTAAACTAAAACTCTAGAAAATCACCAGTTAAGGCAATACTAACATCCAGAATACCCTCAATTTACATGCCTTTATCATCGATATATAATACCCAAGTGCATTCACAGGTTTCACAGCTCCACAAGAAATTATTTTCAACTTCCAGCGTTCAAAAACTTATAAAGTACAGATCCAATTCCTCAGTATCACATGCCTAGCCTTCATTCCAAACTCAGAATGGTTTAGGTTGTAGTAACAAATTAGTTATTTTAAACTTAAATGTCTATTAAGTTTAAGTTTAAATAAGTCTATTCAACTTATGTTCATTAGTATCAGAGGGGTAGCTGTATTAGTCTGTATCCACAAAAATACCTTAAAGGTGCCACCAGACTCCTCGTTTTTATGTTCATTAGCTATATTAACCTTTCTGAGATTGATGTTAAGGTTAGGCACGTGTTTGAGGAACCAGATGTGTGCACTGTGATTGGCTGTACGGTGGCTGCAGGCTTGCTGGCCACACCTAGAGGATGGTTGGAGGAGTGTGGCTAATTACCACTGTGCCCCCTACTGAAGGCCCCAGGAGTAAATTGAGGGGGCACTGGGTGGAGGAAGTGTAAGTATGGTTACTGTCTGAATGCCCACGGCAGAAATGGAAGAGATGAGATGGAGGACAAATTTTGGGGGAGTAGGGCTCTATTTGGGGACATGGGGAGGGAATCATACAGGAGCAGGAATCGGGTGGAACAAGAGGGAGGACAGGTCCTGGGAAGCAGGGCTCAGTCAGTTGGCACAGGAGGAGAAGAGGAGGGGGCTTTAGCAATGTGGCATAATGGGGTAGCTGATGAGGGAGCATTAGGGCCCTGTACCATGAGCACAGTAAGAGTGACACTGTGTCAGGTAGGATGCGCAGCGAGCAGGGCTCTGGTAGGTGAACCTTTGGGTTGAGGGGAACATAGTTCTGGAGAGAGAGGGCATACTGTGCACAGCACAAGCTCATGCAAATCTCAGGTTGAGCAAAGACCTGTATGAGTACAAGAGGGTTACATTTCTAAATGTTTACCTGTATGAAAATGTGTGCTTGCCCTGAATTTTATGTGGACTCTGCTGTTGGGGAGAAGGGAGGCAGGCAGAATGTAGGGGTGGGAACATGATACAGTAGGAATAATGGGGAAAAGGGTAGCTGTAGATGTACAGTGGCAGAGATTGAGGTGTGGGGGGTGTAGGCTGTAGAAGAGTTGAGGTTATTTGGTGGTGCATTGGGGATTATGAAGTAGCAGAATTGGTGTGGGGGGAAGGTTTAGGACAGTGGTGGGATTTAAGGAGACCAAGGGGTCATGAGCTAATAGGAGTACAGCTAGTTCACTGACCAAAGCTCTGCTTCTGAGCTAGGCAGCCAGCCAGCCCTAGAACAGAGCTGCTAAGAGGCTTCTGGAGGGGTTGTCAGCTAATTAGCCCACGGAGCAGCTCAAGGCCTGCGTTGCATCTCCTGTTCTAGTACTGGGCCATCCTCGATCCAATCCCTTTCCCTGTTGGCTTCAAGGAGGCAGCAGAATCATGCAGCATTTTCTAAAAGGTTAATTTACTGACCATTTTACAGCCCATTTTCCGGAACTCAATTTCAATACCTACCTTGAGGCGAAGCTTTGTGGTGATAGGAGATTTTGTTGGTCAGATGGAGGGAAACAAACATGAGATAATTAGCAAAATAGCCAATTTTTAGGTCCTTAATTTTCAGAACTGATCATAGTTGCCAATAAGAAAACAGTGAAAATGTAGAAAGTATAACCCTTATGCTAGCAATGGGGCAGCAATGAGGGCCAGGTTCAAATAGCTAGGAGTCCTTCATAAAATGAACAAACACGACAGGCTTGAGCCCGTCCCTTACCCACAATTTTTAGAATCACTAACTGCCTTCCCTCTGTGCTCTTAACAGGCAGTACTTTCCCATTTACAAGCACTGAAGCTAAGATGAAACAAGGAAAATGTTGTTAGTGGGAAAGGGGACACAGCATCAACTTGGGAAAACATAGCAACACTGCATGTAACTAAATGACAAATCAAGCACTTCCCAATGGGAACTTTGGCAGTAGTCCATTAACTCTGCCTATTGGACACTCACACTGGGTAAGCAAAGACGACCAACTAACCTTTACCCCATCTGTTAAATGTTACCTCCTCTTCCTGCATCTGTTAAATGCCATGATGGTTTGGTGTCAGTGGATATCATAGTTGCAGAGTCCTGAGGCGCATCTGAGCGGACTTGTCTCCAGTCTCTTGGGAAGTGCTGCATGGTCCTGAGGCTCCCCCACCTAAGACTGATTTCAGTTTTAGTTAGTGGTGGGTTGAAGGGACCTCACTGGAGTTCAAAAAGCCTTCTCTAACTTGTACTCGGTTAAGGATTTTATCTCTCCAGTTGCAAAGCTCTCTGTAACAGCTCTTGTAGTGAAATCCTCAGTCTACATCATGTTTTACCTGAAAAATCCCTCTCCAAAACCAGAATTCTCTAGAAAGAAAAAGCAGGAGCACATAGGACCTCTGAACAGAAGCCTTACTCATAGCTAAACTCTTTGTTCTCCCAACTTATAACAATAATTTTTTAAAAAGATTTCTATTTTCCCTTTGAAATCAGTTCCATTACCCTAACAATTCTGACTTTGTTTGCAGTGGTGGTCACTCTCAAAATGTTACAAGAGGAATTCTGGATAGAAACCATATGCAAATGAAGGTCTTGCTCTGTAGCTATCCTTCCTCCTGTTCACTAGCAGATGGGTGCAGAGACCGACTTACTCCAGCATCACAGGCCACAAGGCTTACAAAGCACATGGGGGGGAGGGGCTTATTTACAAGGTAGCTTGAAATAGGTATAATCTGATGCTATATGGCCTCAACACTCCATAATGCAGTGGAAGTGATTGCTAAGTGGGAGAGGGTTAGGCTTGCAAAGTTGTGATTTTAAAACTAGCTACTGGGAAATCTCCTGGCCCCAGTCAGCCAATGACATCTTTCTAGTTTTCACCTGTGTGATAAAGGAGATGCCTGGCTCTTTAAACCTTACAGCAGTGTGGGCCCCTTTGGGGTCTCCCTCCCCAGGGGACACTTGCAGGAAAGCAGGCACGTGATACCCTGCTTCGCTTTGAGGTGCCCACAGCTCAGAGTGCCCCAGAATGCACGGCAGGGCCTGGAGCCAGCAAGGGAAGTTGCCTAAGCCCTATCCAGTGTGGAACTTCCCAGCAGCCTGGAAAGCATGGTGGTGAAAGACCACCCCGAGTCCTGGGTTGAGGCTGGGGAAATTTGAAGATCCTGAGAGGGGGTTGGGCTGGGCAGTTCCCTCCCCTCTCCTGGCTGCCTGGGGTGTGTGGGTGTGTGTGAGAGAGAGAGTTGGGTCTCCAGGAGTGAGTCTGGGCACGCATGGTGCAGTTGAATTTGTTTTGGTTGCCTGGAATGAGCTTTTGGAGGGTGGGGGGAGCATTGACTGGGTTATGGTGTCTCGAGTGCATTGTGGGGAGGGCTGACTCTAGGTTTTTGCCACCCCAAGCCAAAAAAATTTTTGGCTGTCCCCCGTCCCAGCCCTGGGCTCCTTGCCGCACACCCCTGCTGCCCCAGCCCTGGGCTTTCCCCCCCCCCACACACACCCTGCTGCCCCAGCTCTGGGCTCCCTCATTCCCCCCCACCATTGCCCCACACACACACCTCCTGCCGCCCCAGCCCTGGACTCTCTCCCACCCCCACCTGCACCCTCCTTCCACCGCAGCCCTGGGTCACTGGTAACTTGGTCCCACGGCAGGTCATTCAGCAGGAATTTTAGATGTGCACAGAACACAGACAGGATTGGTTCCCGCATGGTTACAGAACTGCAGTAAAGTGGAACAATTTTCAGCTTGTGTGATTGGAGGATATCTGGATCCATATTATAAGACTGTCCTACATAAATGAGGAAAAGTTGAGGTGCCTTTATTATTCTTTTGTTCCACTCTTTCTTTCTATGGGGAATTTGCCAATGCAATATCACTGTCTTCCTTTTAAACAAACATATGAACAAAAAAGGCAATGGCTGTTGAAAATAGCAATTCCAGTCCTAATAACCACTGGGAAGCATTTCTTGCTCAATTTTATCCTACTTTTTCTACAGCAAGTTACAGTGGATCAGTATATTTGATTTGGGAGAAATGAAGTAACAACTGCCTAAATTAAGCTTGAGCACTCCTGAATTTTGAAGTGTTCAAATCTGGAAGGCAGGTGCTGGGGGATGGGGGGGGGACTGTGGCTCTGTGGGGGAGCACGGCAGTATGTATGCAGCAATGTGTCTGGCACTGCGTGGAGCCAGACACGCTGGTCTGAGTGGCATGGTAAGGGGGCTGGGGGGTTGGATGGGGCGGAGGTTCGGTGGGGGCAGTTGGGCAGTCAGGGGCAGGGAGAAGGGGGGGTTAGATGGGTCAGGGGGTTGGGGGGGAAGTCAGGGGACAGGCAGTGGTTGGATAGGCATGGGAGTCTCGGGGGTTTGTTAGGGGACAGGTAGGGGGTGGGGTCCTAGGGCAGAAGTTGGGGGGGTCCCAGGAGGGGGCAGTTGGGGACAAGGAGAAGGGAGGCTTAGATAGGGGGTGGGGTCCCGGGAGGGGGCAATCGGGGACAAGGAGCAGCGGCGCTTAGATAGGGGGTTGGGTCCTGGGGGGCCATTAGGCAGGGCCGGCTCCAGGCACCAGCTTCTCAAGCAGGTGCTTGGGGCGGCCACGCCGGAGAGGGGCGGCACGTCCAGGTATTCGGCAGCAATTTGGCGGACAGTCCCTCACTCCGCCTGGGAGTGAAGAACCTCCCGCCGAATTGCCGCCGCAGATCGCGATCGTGGCTTTTTGTTTGTTTTGTTTTGGCTGCTTGGGGCAGCCAAAACCCTGGAGCCGGCCCTGCCGTTAGGGGCAGGGGTGATTAGGAGACAGGGTTGGATGGGTTGGGGTTTCTGTGGGGGGCAGTCGGAGGGAGTGGATGGTGGCAGGGTGGGGCTACCCTCCCTGTGGAGTGCCCTATTTTTTTAATGTTAAACTATGGTATCCCTACTCACCGCGCAGCTCTCCATTCACAGCAGGCTGCAGCATGAGGTCTCAGCTACCTCACTCCCTCCCCCTCTTTCCTGTTGGTAGAGGCCAAGGGAATGCTGGGAAATGTAGTTCTTTCCCTGCTCCAGGGCTGGCTCTATAGGCAGGGAGCTAACCAAGGAACTACAGCTCCCAGGGCCCCCTGTTGGTTCTCAGCTCCCATGCTGGATCCTGCCGCCCCTGCAAATGGGCTGCCCCAAGCACGTGCTTGCTTTGCTGGTGCCTAGAGCCGCCCCTGATTGTGGGAGGAAGAAGTAGAATTGCTTTCAGGCACCAGGGTTCCTGGGAGCTGATTGGACTTTTGATTGCTGTGTATTGGGGGCAAGGGATGTTGCGGGAGGTGAATGGGTTTGGGTTGCTGGGATGCATTGACAAGAGACGGTGAATTGTTTTAGTCACTGAGGTGCATGCGGGGGCGCTGAATTGCTCTTGGTCACAAGGGGTGCAGAGAGGAGGGTGGTTGAATTGCTTTTGGTTGCTGGGATGCACTAACATGATTTGGTCACTGAGGTGCACTGTGGGAGGAACTGAGATGATTTTGGTCGGGGGGAGATTGTGAAGGGGCAGAGCTGAGGTGATTTTGGTCACTGGGGAGAAAGGTTGAATTGGTTTGGGTGCTTGGTGGGGGAGCGTCCAGGACGCTTTTCACAGTCTCCCTTTTCTCATGCTAGTGTGCTGGGAGATACAGTACTTAACACACGCTTTTCCCTCCATCTCAATGTGCCTGCTGGGAAGTTCTTCATGCTCCCCACCCCCCAGCACTCAGGCAGGGATATGGGAATGTGATAATGTTCTCTAGCCAAGATGTGTGTGCTTGGTGGGAATGAGGATTAGGTTGATCCAGCCAAACCAAGTAGTCTCTGACAAGACAGCTGGGATTCTGTACAGGAATTGAGGTGCCCAAGAAAGCTAGAACTAATGTATGCTGATGTCATGGCCATAAAGCAGCCAATCCATCTTTAAACTTTTTGTGTGTTTGAGGTTAGGATCACCAGATGTCCCAATTTTATAGGGACAGTCCCGATTTTGGGTTTTTTTTCTTATATAGGCACCTATTATTCCCCACCCCCATCCCGATTTTTCACACTTGCTATCTGGTCACCCTATTTGAGGCTTGTATTGATGGTTATATTCTTGGTTAGAGGAGGGGAGGAAAATAGCTACTGTTGCCCTCCTGGGAGATGCTTTTCTTGTTTGGTGTAGAACCACTGATTCTTAATAACTATCACATACTATGTGGAGGAGAAAGATCTAGAAAAATATTTAGATTTCAATTTCTCACTTTATTTTATATATGGATTTTCAGTATGGGAGAATGGTGCTGTTGGAGCTGATTTCTTTTAAGAAGGCAGCTTGTAAAAACCTACATTAGAACCCCTGCACTTGAGAAAAAGTACAAAATGGATCATTCAGGAGCACAAGTGATGAGCCTTGACTTGTGAAGAAGGCAGCAAAAGCGAGCCTCATTTGGAGAACACATTTCCCTTGCTACTTCCTTTATTCAGCTCCACGTGTCTCTCGTGAGCAGAGTGCTGCTCTAGGGAATATTGTTGAATTTTTACACTTGTCTTTTTCAGGATGTCCACCTCCCTACCTACAAAATAGCACGTGAATGCAGAGCTGAGCCTGCACTATGCCTCAGATATGAAGCCTGCTTGTTCACACCCTGGACCTGTCAAAATGCTACGTGTGTGTCTACGTGCCTCTTAGGCAGGGGGAAGAATGATTTTGCTTAGGTCTCATGTTTCATTTTGAGGTATGTTGTGAGATTTAGTTAGCTGATGTTTCTGAAGCACTTTGAAGATGAACATTGTGATACGTGCTTCTTCCTTGTGCTTTGTTGTTACCAGCAGCTCAGCAAGAGCACAAAAAAAGGGAATGAATTACAGATGGATCTGCTGATGCCCCAACTTCCCCAGTTTACTGCAACGTTCACAGTTGTAATGCAATGGGAACAATGGGGAGTGAATGAGAACACTTTCCAAAGCTCAGGCATCCTTACAAATTCAGCACACATATGTAGGGAGGATGTATGAGGAAAAAGGCAAACTCCAGTAGCAGAGCAAAGCAGAGAAAAGCCAGAGACGGAGGAAAACAAGTTCTGTTATATTCCAGTACAGTACAAGACAGTAATTGCACCAGGAAGCTCACAGTATATCAGCTATAAATAAAACTTTTCCATTGCAGATCCTGCCACCAATTATATGGGTCTCACAGGAGAGATTCCTTATTGATGGACATGCAGCCCAATGGTACAAGATCCACAGGAGATGTTTTCAATAGATGAAGCTATGGCTGGTTGTATGGGGGTTTACAGAAGCTTAATTGGGACTGAGGAAAAAGAACAGGGCGGATGTGGAGGAGAACATAGGAGACATCATCTAAGTAATGGAAGCTGCGGGGTTAATCCTTGCAGTAGAAGATAGGAGAAGATGATGAGGAAAGTGGGGAGAGAGAATTTTCTAAAATTGATCTTACTGCTACCTGGGATCTGGGATGCAGGTGTTCTAGCATAAACCCAGATCAAAACAGCTGGTGATGAGGAAATCAGCCTTTGTCAGTGTTTCTGCACCTTAAAAAAAGAAATGGAAAGGAACATGCAATATTATAATCCTCCCATAGGAATGATGACTCCTGTAGCCAGGCACTGTTATTTAATATTTCCTTGAAACTTTGAAATGCATGGGGCAGTGTGAAGAAAACATATCAGACATGGGGTGGTCACTGACCTTTTCTAGACTTTAGCCTACAAATACCTATAGCTGGAGCCTGTCTGACAGCTGTTGTCATCTTTAAAAGATAATCACTAAAGAACTAAAACTACTAAGAGCTCAAATCACTGAGTGCTATGGGGGAGCCTGAAGATATGTTGCTGAGTGGCTGGTGGAGCAGAACAGTTTGTGGGATGGCTGGAGCAGCTCATGGGACAGCTAATGGAGTGGACAGGAGCAGTTGCGGGACGGCTGGAGTGGCTCACGGGCCAGCTGGTGGAGTGGAGCAGTTTGCAGAATGGCTGGAGCGGCTCACGGGACACCTGGTGGAGCGGCTCACAGTGAAGGCTGCAGCAGACCCCCATGGAGAGGCAGGGCAGTCGGCCTCGGACCATTTAAGGTGCCCCTTAATACCCCCGTGTGCCCCTGCCCCAAGGTTGGGAGGTAAAACTCTGCAGATAAACTTTTGAACTCTGGGGATGTACTGACCAGGGACAGAAGACTTTTGGGTTGTTGGACTTTTGGGTGATTTTTCGGTTGCTGGACTCAAGAGACTTTTGGGACTTGGGGTGATTTTTTGGGTTGCTGGACTTAAGACCCTGAGGGGAAAAGGACACTACCAAACTTACTTGGGGGTGGGTCTTTTGCTAATGGCACTGCTCTACAGCCAAAATGCTTCTGAAATAAATGTAGTCAAACTTTACTAATTCTGGGTCACTGAGAACGAAAATGATGCTTAAAATTGTTGATTGGCTCTAGTTTTCAAGATATGCTATTGGGTCAGTATATACGACCCTTGACTTGGGAATGGCGGAGGATAAGTGAGTTATAAAGGGAAGGGATCTCAATTTAAACCAGAAATGACTAAAATACATCTTTGACTGGATCTATGAATAAATCTATGACTGGGTTTGGACAGTACTTGCTTTTTAGGCAAAACAATGAATGATGCAATCTGAGGTATTGCGTCATACATGATATGAATTGCATCATGTTATTCCTAGAAGTCATGGATGATGCAATCATAACGAAGCTTACATCACTCTGCTGAACAAATTGCCCTATATCAGCTCTAGAAATCATACAGTGTCATGCTCTCTTATTTGTCAGTGTTTGATTTTGCAAAGGGACACATTTCTGTTTAGCTAAAGTGAGCAGAGATGCCTCGTACTTGTGTGAACAGTGCAGATAACTTCTGCTATGTTTGTGGTGAAGTGACTTTTGCATCACAAAAGCGCAGTATAACCACTATGGTTAAGAAAGCCTATCACCTTTATTTTGGCTGCAAAATTGGAGATCAGGACAAGAGGTGGGCCCCACACATGCTGCAACACTTATGCAACAAATCTTCGCCAGTGGTTGAACAGGAAAAGGAAATCTATGCCTTTTGCAGTGCCAATGATTTGGAGAGAGACAACAGATCACACCAGCAATTGTTACTTCTGCATGGTGCCTCCAGTTGGGAAAGGTGTGTCAAAGAAGAAAAAGTGGACTGTGCATTATCCAAACATTCCATCGGCTATACGCTCAGTACCCCACAGAGAAGGACTGCCGGTTCCTGATGCACCAGAATCATTCTCACTTGAGTCAGATGAGGAAGAGGAAGAGGATGAAACTTCTGGTCCTGAACCATCAATGTCACAGGACCCACATTTTCTCCCATCCTCCTCCTCTGAACCACACCTCATAACACAGGGTGAACTGAATGACCTTGTCAGGAATTTGGAAATACCCAAGAGTAAGGCAGAGCTGTTGGGCTCCAGACTACAGCAGTGGAATCTCCTGGAAGGTGATGTTAGGGTTTCCATGTTCCATGACCATCAAAAGGATCTTGTCCCATTCTTCTTCATGAAAGGTGATTTTGTAGCCTGCAACAACATCGATGGTGTGATGGCAGCCTTCAACATCGTTCACGATCCAGATGAGTGGAGACTGTTCATTGATTCATCGAAGACAAGTTTTAAAGCTGTTTTACTGCATAATGGCAATGTTTTGCCATCAATTCCAGTTGACCATGCAGTCCATATGAAGGGAACCTATGACAACATGAAACAACTTTTGAGGTGCATAAACTATGACCAACATCAGTGGCAGCTTTGTGGCGATTTGAAGGTTGTTGCTCTCTTGCTTGGTCTGCAGACTGGATACACAAAGTACTGCTGTTTTCTCTGCAAATGGGATAGTCGTGCAAGAGATTCCCACTACATCAAGAAAGATTGGCCACTCCGACAGTCATTGGAGTCTGGGAGGAAAAGTGTTCAGCATCCACCACTTGTTGAATCAAGGAAGCTTTTGTTACCACCCTTACACATCAAGCTGGGTCTGATGAAGAACTTTGTCAAGGCCATTGACAAAACACAAGCAGCTTTCAAGTACCTCCATGGAAAATTTCCAAGGTTAAGTGAAGCTAAGATAAAGGAAGGTGTCTTTGTTGGTCCTCAGATTCGTGAACTTCTTCGAGATGATGCATTTGACCATGCACTGCGTGGCAAGGAAAAGACGGCGTGGAAAGCCTTCCAGTTAGTGGCAATAAATTTTCTCGGAAACAACAAGGTTGACAACTACAGGTTGTTGGTGGAAAACCTCCTCAAGGCATACAAAAGCCTTGCTTGCAACATGTCACTAAAGATACATTTTTTGCACTCTCATCTAGATTTTTTTCCACCGAACTGCGGAGCAGTGAGCGACAAGCACGGCAAGCGATTTCACCAGGACATTGCAACAATGGAGAAACGCTATCAGGGCAAATGGAGCCCATCAATGCTTGCAGACTATTGCTGGACAGTGACAAGAGATGCTCCATTTAATGAATACAAGAGACAAGCCAAGAAGCACCGAGTAGACACTGAATAGGACTAAACTATGTACATAATAGTTTTTTGCCTTTTGTTTCATAATAAATTTTATTTATATAACCTTTTTGCTGATTTTTAAAGTGTTACATAAACAGGACAGATGAAATATTATCATCTAAAGCAACCATAAACACATGAAAAGACCTAGGTTTACAATTTATGATTAAACCTTTACTATCTACACAATATACATAGACATAAAATGTAAAAACTTAAATATCTTAGAAACAGTAGCCAATCAGTTGTTTTAATTGTCATATTTGAATTCAGCACATCAAAATACATAATAAATAGCACATTTTATCTCTGAAACAGACGACTTTTCAAAAATTGTAGACCAGTGTGGTTTGTGTTATGAATCCTGTTTGTGGTGTTTCCCCAACATAATGCTGCATTGTTTCCCTCCTTTATTACATTCAGAGGGGAAGTATTGCCTCTTAGAGGTGCCCAGGGGGTGGTATGTACAATGTAGAGACCCCCCCAATATCTCACTTTTCCACCGTCTCTTACAGAAGTGACTAGGAGTGGACTAAGGCAGAGGCACTGGGGAAAAGCCTAAATACCTCTCACCTTTTCAGAATGTGACCGAGAGGATAACAGCCACAAGGAAAATAATATTCTTTCCTTTAACTACAGACAACAATGGCAGAAGCCAGAACAAATAGACACATGGCCCTTTGAGAGACAAGTAGCTTCTTCTTTGAGTGATTGCTCATGTGTATTTCACAATAGGTGTGCGTGCTCACCACGTGCACTGGTCCGGAAGTTTTTCTCCTAGCAGTACCCATAGGAGAGCACCCCAGCGACCCCTGGAGTGCCGCCTCCATGGCGCGGTATAAGGGGCGCTGCACGCTCCCCCCACCCTCAGTTCCTTCTTGCCACCAGTGAAGGTGCTTCGGAACCACTCTGCTCCAGCTTTGCTGTAGCTCATCCCTGAAACGGCTTGTTCATTCAGTGTATGGTACCTGCAGTTAATTAGTTGTTTAGTTAGTTTACTTTAATAGAGTGCCCGGGCCAGGGCATGCCCCGTGCCCTGGATTTGAAGTTGTGCGACACTTGTAGGCAATCTATGCTACTGAGTGAGCTGCACACGGACTGTCTACGCTGTTTGGGGGAAACCCATCTCAGCGATCGCTGCAAGATTTGCAAGTCGTTTAAGCCTCGGACCAAGAGAGAAAGCGCCATTAGGTTCCGGGCTATCCTGATGGAGTCGGCGCTGACCCCGGCTCTGGTGCACCGCTCCGAGTCGGCACCAGGCATCATCATGTTGGTGCGCAGCGACCCTCCGGCACCACTGACTAGTCAGCACCGCTCCCTATCCACAGGGCATGCCAAGAAGGCTAGGAAGAGGCCTTCTTCACCACCGCACCGGAGTAAACCCAGGACAGAGGCTAGACCCATGTTGGGTAGTCCTCAATCCCCACCGGCCTCTAGGCCTCCGACTCAAGTCGAGCGGAGTAGCCCAGCCCATTTGGAGCAGGCCTCCCCAGATGTCCGGATGCCCTCCACACCGGAGGCCCTGCAGGTGGCCTGGGATGTTATGTCCATGCCAGTACCAGGAGCAAAGTCAATGTCGGCCCCACGCTCCAGAGGCAAGCCGCCACTGGGATCTCCGCAGTCACCCCCAGCTCAGTACTGGTCTCAGTTGAGGGAATGTTCCCGATGCCATTCGCCACCCAGTGACCGTTCAGGGTAAAGTCCACGTGGATCGCCCTCAATACCCACCAGGCTGTCTGGTTGGGTTCCGTCTAACCGAGACTCTCAACACCGCTCCACCTCGAGGAGAAAACACCAATGGGAGCGAGGCAGACGATGCCAAAGGTCCTCATCTCAAAGGGGTTATCGCAGCCGGTCACGGCACGAACGTCGATGTCGACCCTATTTGGCATCCCGCTCCAGGACCCCGCCACAGCACTGCCTCCACAGCCCTGGGGGTCGATCACTGGAATGTCGCCGTTGCAGGTCCACCCGCCAGAGCCGATCGCAGAGCAGCTGTTACTGATGGTACCAGTTCTCCACGTCAGGATCATGGTCCCATGGTCAGGCATTGCTCCTGGCGCTGCCGCTCCTCCCAGTCCAGGGACAGCGCTAGGTCATATGTCAGCCCAGCCTCCCTTCGTAGTCATCTATCGATGGGCCAGCCAGGCCAAACAGCCGGCTCCGCCAGTGCCACAGCAATTCAGTGGGCACTGTGGCCCCCGACACAGCCCCCCGGTGTGGGCTTGCTAGTGTCTCAGAGGGACCATCGGCCTCCCTCTCCAGACCTCCAAGGAAGGAGTCGGTGGGACGTACATCCTCGGCACTGTGCCCGGAGACCGACCAGGTGGTGGACCCACCAGTGCCGGTGGACACCCACAGTACCGCGCCGGCCTCCTCACCCTCTCCAAATGAGGTGATTACAGCCCCTCCTCCCTCCGTCCTGGAGGAGGACTTCAGGGCCCATCAAGAACTCTTAAAAAGGGTGGCATAAAGCCTCCACCTCCAAGCAGAGGAGATGGAGGAGCCCTCGGACTCCCTGTTTAATGTGCTGTTCTCCTCGGCACCGGCAGGGTGGTCTTGCCTCTCCATGAAGGGGTGGCGAAAATTTCAGATGCCCTGTGGCAAACCCTGGCCTCATTGGCCCCCATCTCTAAGAGAGCGGAATGCATGTTTTTTGTACCCGCCAAGGGGCATGAATACTTATACACCCACCCTGCTCCTAACTCCCTTGTGGTCGAGTCGGTTAACCACAGGGAACGGGAAGGCCAGCCAGTCCCTACCCCAAAAAATAACGATTCAAGGAGGCTGGACTCTTTTGGAAGGAAAATGTATTCATCCTTGAGCTTCCAGTTACGGGTGGTGAACCACCAGGCTCTCCTGGGCCGGTATGAGTTCAATCTGTGAGGCTCCCTGCCCAAGTTCGAGGACTCCCTCCAAGAGCGCAACAGGAAGGAGTTCAAAACGTTGGTGGAGGAGGGCACAGCGGCTGCCAGGGCAACCCTGCAGGGAGCTTCGGATGCAGCAGACACGGCCATACTGTCCATGACCTCCGCGGTGTCCATGAGAAGGGCGTCATAGCTCCTGCTCTCTGGGCTGTCCAGCGAGGCGCAGACCTCCCTACGGGACCTCCCATTTGGTGGCAAAGCTCTGTTTGCGGAACAAATGGATACAAACTGCATGGCCTGAAAGACTCACGCACGACTCTCCAGACTCTGGGTCTCTATGTTCCGGTTCCGGTTAAACCTAAGTTCAAGCCGCAACAGACTCCCACTCAGGCCACCCACCCCAAATATGAGACCGCTTATAAGAAGTCGCGGGACAATAAGAGGCGCCCACAGAGGGAGTCTCGGCCTGCCCCCCAGTCTGGGTCCTCCAAGGGCAAGCAAGCGGGGAAAAGGTGGTTTTGACAGGATGCCCGGGGGCACCCAGCCAGTTCTCATTATCAGAGGGGTAGCCGTGTTAGTCTGAATCTGTAAAAAGCAACAGAGGGTCCTGTGGCCCCTTTGAGACTAACAGAAGTACTGGGAGCATAAGCTTTCGTGGGTCAGAACCTCACTTCTTCAGATGCATCTGAAGAAGTGAGGTTCTGACCCACAAAAAGCTTATGCTCCCAGTACTTCTGTTAGTCTCAAAGGGGCCACAGGACCCTCTGTTGCTTTTTACAGTTCTCATTAGGGATCCACACTCAATAAAGCTTCCCTTCTCCAATCGGTTGTGTGCTTTCCTACCAGAGTGGTCGTGGCTGACCTTGGACTGATGGGTCCTCAATACCATCTCCCAGGGCTACACCCTCCAGTTACTTCCTCCCCGCCCAACTACCCTCTGTCCCGATCCCTCCTGGGGGACCCCTCACACGAGGCTTGAGCAGGAGGTGGGGTGGCTCCTAAGCCTAGGAGTGGTGGAAGCGGTATCCAGGGAGTTCAAGGGCAAGGGGTAATACTCCCGCTATTTCCTTATCCCGAAGACCAAAGGGGGGCTCAGGCCCATCTTGGACCCGGGAGGCCTGAACCAGTACATGGTGAAACTTAAGTTCCGCATGGTCTCCCTGGCCTCCATCATCCCCTCCCTGGATCCCGGGGACTGGTACACCACCCTCAATCAGCGGGACGCGTACTTCCACATTCATATATTCAAGGGGCACAGACGCTTCCTCCATTTCATGGTGGGCCAGGAATACAACCAATTTACGGTCCTCCCATTTGGCCTGTCCACTGCCCCCAGAGTATTCACAAAATGTATGTCGGTGGTGGCGGCCTACCTCAGGAGCCGAGAGGTCCAGATCTTCCCCTATCTGGACGACTGGTTGGTCAAGGGCAGCTCCTGGTTGCAGGTGCGGAATCATGTGGCGCTCCTTCTGTCCACGTGCACCCTTTGGGCCTGTTGGTAAACAACACCAAGTCCACGTTAGTCCTGGTTCAACGCATTGAGTTTATTGAGGTGGTCCTGGATGCCTCGTCAGCCATAGCCTGCCTCCTACCGGACAGGTTTAAGACCCTGAAGGGGCTCATCGACACGGTCACAAGGTTTCCGGTGACAACAGCCAGAGCGTGCCTCCAGCTCTTGGGTCACATGTCAGTGTGCACATATGTGGTCCATCACACCAGACTCAGGATGAGTCTCCTCCAGCTCTGGTTGGCCTCGGAGTTCTCCCAGGCCAAGGACAAGATGGACAAAGTCGTCACGGAACCCGAGCCAGTGATCACCTCCCTATGGTGGTGGTCCTCCCCGAGAAATATGCTCCAAGGGGTCCTGTTCAGGGCCAGGCCCCGTCGCTGGAGCTGGTGTCCGACACATTGGACATGGGATGGGGGGCCCATGTGGGGAACGTTCAGACCCAAGGTGTGTGGTCAGCTCAGGATCTGACTCTCCACATAAATGTCAAGGAGCTCAGGACAGTACAGCCGGTGTGCATGGCCTTCCACTCGCCACCTGGAGGGCTGGGTGGTCAGGGTCCTCACAGACAACACGGCTTCGATGTTCTACAACAACAGGCAAGGCAGGGCCCGATCCTCTGCCCTCTGCCGCAAAGCCCTCAGGCTGTGGGATTTTTGTATAGCTCATAGACTCATAGACTTTAAGGTCAGAAGGGACCATTATGATCATCTGGTCTGACCCCCTGCATGCTGCAGGCCACAAAGCCGTCCCTACCCCTTCCCTTGACTCTGCTGTTGAAGTCCCCAAATCCTGTGGCTTAGTGACTTCAATTGGCAGAGAACCCTCCTGCTAGAGATCCCTGCCCCATGCTGCGGAGGAAGGCGAAAAACCTCCAGGGCCTCTGCCAATCTACCCTGGAGGAAAATTCCTTCCCGACCCCAAATATGGTGATCAGTAAAACCCCGAGCATGTAGGCAAGAGTCTCCAGCCTGACCCTTGTTAGCCATTATACTATTTACCTGCCATGGCTCGGTATTCCTTGGCTAAAATCATGTTTTTCCATTAAACCATTCCCTCCATAAACTTATCTAACTTAATCTTAAAACCAGACAGGTCCTTCGCCCCCACCGTTTCCCTCGGAAGGCTGTTCCAATATTTCACCCCTCTGACGGTCAGAAACCTTCGTCTAATTTCAAGCCTAAACTTCCCCACGGCCAGTTTATATCCATTCGTTCTCGTGTCCACATTAGTACTAAGCTGGAATAATTCCTCTCCCTCCCTTGTATTTATCCCTCTGATATATTTAAAGAGAGCAATCATATCCCCCCTCAGCCTTCGTTTTGTCAGACTAAACAACCCAAGCTCCTCTAGTCTCCTTTCATATGACAGGTTTTCCATTCCTCTGATCATCCTAGTCGCCCTTCTCTGTACCCGTTCCAGTTTGAGTTCATCTTTTTTAAACATGGGAGACCAGAACTGCACACAGTACTCCAAATGAGGTCTCACCAGCGCCTTAAACAACGGAAGCAGCACCTCCTTACCCCTACTAGATATACCTCGCCTAATGCATCCCAAGACCGCATTGGCTTTTTTCACCGCCATGTCACATTGTCGACTCATAGTCATCCTGCGGTCTACAAGGACCCCTAGGTCCTTCTCCTCCTCCGTTACTTCTAACCGATGCGTCCCCAGCTTGTAACTAAAATTGTTGTTAGTCATCCCTAAATGCATCACCTTACACTTTTCACTATTAAATTTCATCCTATTTCTGATACTCCAATTCACAAGCTCATTCAAGTCTCCCTGCAGAATTTCCCTGTCCTCCTCCGAATTGGCAACGCCTCCCAGCTTCGTGTCATCCGCAAACTTTATCAGCCCACTCCTGCAATCGGTTCCGAGGTCAGTAATAAATAGATTAAATAAAATGGGTCCCAAAACCGAAACTTGAGGAACTCCACTGGTGACCTCCCTCCAACCTGACAGTTCACCCTTCAATACGACCCGCTGCATTCTCCCCATTAACCAATTCCTTATCCACCTCTGGATTTTCATATCGATCCCCATCTTTTCCAGTTTAACCAATAATTCCTCATGCGGTATAGTATCAAACGCTTTACTGAAATCAAGGTATATTAGGTCCACCGCATTTCCCGTATCTAATAAGTCCATTACTTTCTCGAAGAAGGAGATCAGATTTGTTTGGCACGATCTGCCCTTCGTAAAACCATGTTGTAATTTGTCGCAATTGCCATTAACCTCAAGGTCCTCAACTACTTTCTCTTTCAGAATTTTCTCCAGCACCTTGCACACTACAGATGTTAAACTAACAGACCTGTAGTTACCCGGGTCACTTTTTTTCCCTTTCTTGAAAATAGGAACCACATTAGCTATTCTCCAGTCTAACGGAACCACCCCCGAGTTTACAGATTCATTAAAAATTATCGCTAATGGGCCTGCTATTTCCCGCACCAATTCCTTCAATATTCTCAGATGAAGATCATCCGGTCCGCCCGACTTAGCCCCATTAAGGTGTTCAAGTTTCGTTTCTACCTCGGATACGGTAATCCCCCATCCTGTATCCCCCTCTGTCACGCTGCTAGTATCCCTAATACCTTCATTGGCCTCATTAAACACCGATGCAAAATATTCGTTGAGATATTGTGCCATGCCTAGATTATCCTTAATCTCCTCTCCGGCTATAGTCTTCAGCGGTCCCACTTCTTCTTTCTTTGCTTTCTTCCTATTTATATGGCTGTAAAATCTCTTACTATTGCTTTTAATTCCCCTCGCAAGGTCCAACTCTACATCATGACATCTGCCTACAGGGCTTCCATCTGCCGGGCGCCCGGAACGCGCGGGCGGATCGCTTGAGCAGGGATTCTCCTCTCAGCATGAGTGGTCTCTCCATCCAGAGGTGGTGCACAGACTTTACCAAGTGTGGGGAACTCCCCAGGTGGACCTGTTCACAACTTGGCAGAACCGTCGCTGCCCCCGGTTCTGCTCGGGGTGGGGGGCTGGGATGGGGCGCTATCTCCAATGCCTTCCTCCTGTCCTGGTCAGGCCAGTTTCTCTATGCCTTTCCCCTGTTCCCACTGATCGGCAAGGTCCTGGAAAAAATAAAGAGGGACAAGGCCCGGGTCCTGATTGCCCCAGCATGGCCCAGAGAGCATTGGTACGGGACCCTCACAGGCCTGGCGGTCACCCTTCCGTGGCCGTTGCCATCCAGCCTGGACCTGCTCTCCCAAGACCAGGGCCGCCTCCTCCATCCCAACTTAGTGGCACTCTACCTCACAGCGTGGCTGCTCAATGGTTAGGTAGGGAGGAAAGGATGTGCTTGGAAGGGGTTCAGCGCGTCCTCCTAGAAAGCAGGCGGCCCTCCTTGTGCCAAGCCTACTTGGCAAAGTGGTCTCGGTTTTCCAGATGGGCGGACGAGCAGGGCGTTTCCCCGGTGGCCGCCCTGATGCAGCTTATTCTGGACTACCTCCTTCACCTTAGAGCCCAGGGCCTGGCGCCCTCGTCAGTCAAGGTGCACCTGGTGGCCATATCGGCCTTCCATCCGCTGGTGCACGGCCACACAGTATTCTCCCATGCTATGACTGGCCGGTTCCTTAAGGGGTTAGATTGCCTCTTCCTGTATGTTAGGCCCCCTGTCCCACAGTGGGACCTAAACTTGGTGTTGGCCCGTCTCACGGGGCCCCCATTTGAGCCGCTAGCCACATGCTCCTGGTCACACCTCTCGTGGAAGGTGGCCTTCCTGGTTGTGATCACATCGACTAGGCGGGTCTCGGAACTCAGAGCCCTGACCTCCAAGCCACTGTACACGGTGTTTCATAAAGATAAAGTCCAGCTCCGCCCACACCCTTCGTTCCTCCCGAAGGTGGTCTCCACCTATCACATGGGTCAGGACATTTTTCTGCCAGTCCTCTGCCCCAAGCCACATGCGTCCAGTGAGGAGCTGGATGTGAGATGGGCTCTGGCTTTCTACCTGGAGTGGACTAAGCCGTTTAGAAAGTCCTCGCAACTGTTCATCGCCTCGGCCGAGTGCATGAAAGGTTGGCCGATCTCCACTCAGCAGCTCTCCAACTGGATCACCTCGTGCATCCGTACCTATTATGACCTGGAGGGAATCCCTCTGCCATCAATTGTGAAGGCGCACTCGACTCGGGCGAAGGCTTCGTCGGCTGCCTTTTTAGCCCATGTCCCCATTCAGGACATTTGTAGGGCTGCCACATGGTCTTCAGTTCACACGTTCACCTCGCACTATGCGATCGTCTCCCAGACCAGGGATGACGCAGGGTTCGGCAGGGCTGGGCTCCGTCCCGAGTGTCTGTGAACTCCTACCCACCTCCAGCAGATACAGCTTGGAATCACCTATTGTGGAATGCACATGAGCAATCGCTCGAAGAAGAAAAGACAGTTACCTTTTCCGTAATTGGTGTTCTTCGAGATGTGTTGCTCATGCCTATTCCACATCCCGCCCTCCTTCTGTAGGAGCTGGATTTTATAATGTACTATGAGAATTAATGTATGATTTGATTTCATCCTGTCAGCCACCCTTTTTGAATAGCAGAAAGGAATGACAGAGCAGAACAATCCTTATGACTGATTATGGTCACCCTTTTGTTTTGGGATAAGTTATAATGTCTACTATGGTTTCCTATATGTATTACAATATAGGCACTCTAGTTAAATATACATTTCTTTGTTTTAAGGTTTTAGTAAGTAAGAGACAGGATTCTCTATTGTGTCTATGGGTACATCTACACTACAGCGGGGAGTCGATTTAAGATACGCAAATTCAGCTATGTGAATAGCGTAGCTGAATTCGACGTATTGCAGCCGACTTACCCCGTTGTGAGGACGGCGGCAAAATCGACTTCTGCCGCTTTTTGTCAGCAGCGCTTACTACCACCTCCGCTGGTGGAGTTAGAGCGAAGATTCGGGGATCGATTGTCGCGTCCCAACGGGACGCGATAAATCGATCCCCGAGAGGTCGATTTCTACCCGCCGATTCAGGCGGGTAGTATAGACCAGACCTATGTTAAGTAGATTAGAGGAACATTGAAGGCGTGGGTCTCAATGTAAATTTTCTTGGTTATTGATTGTAAAACTTAGCAAGATTTAATTTGCAATGCCTTTTTGCTTGATATAAAATACTACTGTTTGCATTTTCAATCTGTTTGTGTGAATGAGGAATGTATGCATCAGGAAAAGATAAGGTGTGAAGGCCATTGTTATAGCCAGAGTCAAGGAAGAAGGTGTGAAGAGACTTAAAGGACATCAAAGAATTATCAACGCACATCCATAATGAAGGGCAGATTGACGACCCTGAGGTGAAGGCTGGCACCCCTAAGGACAATTGATTAAATCGGAACAAAGGACAGGATGACCCTCTCGAGGTGTATTGGAATATTTACACCAATTAAGAAGTAACCGGTCACAAACTGACACAACAAAATCCATAGGCTTCAACAGAGAAAAAAACCTATAAGAACAGGGTGGTTGACCATGGGACTTTGGGTTCATCTTGCCACACTCCAGGAGCATCGGATCGCGACCAAGAGAGCCCCGCTCCCCTCTGGGACCAATCTGGCTGGCCACTAGATTGATCCAGACTCTGGACTGGTAACTATAAACATCACTGCAGGACTCTCTCTCTCTCTCTCTCTCTCTCTCTCTCTCTCTGTGTGCTTTGTATGAGCATAACACTTCCCCTATGTCAGAGTTGTCTGGCAAGAAGGAACTGAGGGTGAGCAGAGCACGCAACGCCCCTTATACTGCGCCATGGACGCGCCACTCCAAGGGTTGCTAGGGGTGCTGCCCTACGGGCACTGCTAGGGAAAAACTTCCGGCACCACTGCACGTGGCGAGCATGCAAACCAATTGTGGAATGGACATGAGCAACACATCTTGAAGAATGCCAGTTACGGAAAAGGTAACTGTCTTTTCCCACCACATTGATGATATTATGATTGAGAAAAATCATCTTGAAACCCAGCTCTTTTGCACTACCTCTCTGGATTGTGCAGTGGAAGTTAATGATCCATTGCACTTTTTAAAATCCAGCAGAAGATAATTATAGTGTCTTGGCCCAGCATTTCCTTCTCACCACAAAAACAGCTTCTAAAGAAAGGAAGCACTAAAGAGAACTGCAATACTCACTTTAAGCCGCTTTCTGGATTAAAAGATCGTACTCAGACGTCACAGGGTCAGTCAAGAAGCCGAGAGCTGATAAATTGCCAGAAGCTGGAAACCTCACCCTAAAAAGAGAGAAAAAGAAATAAAATATTTAGTAGGAGCTGAAAAATCTCATTCCGTGCCCTATATATACCTGGAACCTGTCATACCAGCTAGATCTTAATGACTCCTCACTCCTAATAAAGTACAGGAGAAAAATGCACAGTCTCTCTGCCCACAGTGGGGCAGAAGCAAGCAAGCAAAGGAGTAATGGGTAGGTGTAGCAGGGTGGTCACCCGCTCCGGCCTTGAAGGGGTTAAAACAGCCCTGGGAAAGGGCTGCCCCAGGGAGTCAGAAGGCTAGGCTGATGGGGGAAGCAGCCACAGCTGGGACCACGCCCCGATCAGGCCACAGCTGGCCCTATAAAAGGCTGTGGGCCAGACACTCAGGCAGTCTCTCTCTAGCTATGGAGAGAGATGGGCCTGGCTGCTTGGGAGCTCAACAGGGTACCTAGAATGGAGCAGGGCTGGGGAAAGGGCTGGGGAGTGCCAGGCTGGAAAACCCCCAGGCTGCAGGCCTTGGTAAAGGCCAGGAAGGGTACTGAGGTTGCAGAAGTGCAGCCCAGGGTAGGCAAAGGCAGTAGATCCTAACCCCCTTGCTGATCCTATTGGGATCCAGGAAGTGTGCCCACTGCTAAAGGATTCCCCTCCCCCCCAGCCTAAGGGGGGATCCACAGGACCTGGAGACCAAAAAATTATGGGGAACAACTAATAAAAGAACAGGGACAGGTGTGTGGTCAAAGGGTCAAAAGAAGCGAAGCCCCCTTGCTGATGATGAGTGGTTTATAGACTGTAGTCTGTCCCAGAGAGTGGGGGCTAGATGATCACTGACAGTAGCCATTGAGGCAGGGTGGGGATAGAGGGTTGGGGGTTCTCCTGGGAGGAGAGACCCAGAGACTGTGGGGTACTGCAGAGGGCAGAACCCTGAGGTAAGGGGCACTGGGGTCCAGGGAGGATATGGGAGCCTGAGGCAAGTGGAATATCGGCCAGCACAGGGCGCTCTGCAGCTGGAGAGCTAATTCCCAGGATGACCAGCAGAAGATGCTGTGCCAGTGAGTCACCGCTTTGCTACAGTAGGCAGCAGCAGATGCCTACTGTATCTTGCACTGTTTGCATTCTTGCAGGGCAATGAGTGAAGACCAATGACATGCATGTCCTTCCTTCTAGAGAAACCCACAGGGGACAATCCAAGGAACCTGTGGCATAAAATTCTAATTCCAACCCCAAAGAATGAACAGTCACAGACCAGATGTGTTTGGAAAGGAGGAGGAATTGGGCACACAATTCTAGCTATGATGTAACAATACATTTCTGTTAACAGTGGAGTTATCTAGTCAATAATAAAAGGCAGCAGTCTTCCATACCACAGCCAAGGAGTAAGGGAGCATGTATAAACATTGCAGAGATATTAATAGTGTGGCAATAGCAGGCAGGCAAAGTATTTAGTCCCATTACATGAGAATGGTCGAGTCTGGGCATAGGTCAGACAATGCCTTGAGTGAGTCAGAGTTTGGTGCCTCCTCCCAAAGCCTGTAGGGTCTAATTGTTCTGAATTTTCATCTTCAGGAAGAAGGCTACCTCATTGCATGCCAATGTAAGGGGACTGTTGTCCCCTTACTAAAACTCAGTGGGGGTGTTTTGGTTGGCTAGTTCCCAGTACCAAAAGAAAGAAGAAGGGTCAATGGGAAATTAGGACCCTGAGACTGACAGTCCCCAGGAATGGGGAGAGGCCAATGCTCCAGGTCAGTCTGATTGACAGGGCAGGCAGGCTAATGAGGTAGTCAGGAGGCCGGGGGGGTTCCGTCCTCTGACTGAGCTGGAATTGCCTGGGTCAGACAGGGTGAGGACAAGGTAAGGAGAGAGCAGGGGCCCAAGCTGAGCTGGGGAGCACCCAGAGCTGTGCCGGCCAGAGAAGCAGCCCAGGAGGAGCAGGTCAGTGCTGGGAGCAGAGCCACAGAAGCAGCCCAGAGAGCAAACCTGTGCTGGAAGCAGAGTTGCAGCAACCAGAGCCAGAGGGGCCAGAGAAGCAGACCAGGGAGCTGGAGGCAGAGTGCTGAGGCAGAGACGGGGAGCTGGAGCTGAGGCTGGAACAGTCAGGAGCCAGGTGCGGTAAGCAGCTGGGGAGAACGAGGGGGACCCTGGGCAGCAGGCCCAGCACAGGGAGACTCCCCCAGCCAAGAGGCCTTTCAGGCCAAACTTGGAGGGGGATCATAACCCCAACGGGGTGGGGGCGATGCTGGGAAGAAGGGGTCTGCCAGCTAAAGCCTGAGGTGTGTGGCCACCGCCAGAGCAAGTGTCCGTCATGCAGCATCCTAGCAACACAGCCAGGGCCTGAGAAGGAGTCTTGGGACTTGTGAGGAACAGACTGAACTTCCCTTACATTCCAGAGACACTGGTTGTGGTGTCCCTGTGCCAGAGCGGGGTTATGTATTTTCCTTTAACCTTTCCCCTTTTTTTCCTTATTTTCTAAAATTGATTGCTGTTTAATAAATTGTATTTGCTTTGAACTGTATGAAATGATCAGTGGGTCAGGGAGGTGCCCAGTGCAGAGAGAGCACCCTGGAGTGGGGACACCCTAGCCCCTTCCCTAAGTGATCACGACAAGGTTGAGACCATTCCCTTGCTTACACCTGCACACAAAGCCCTGTACAAGCACACACACCAGGGCCGGCTCTAGGCACCAGCAAAACAAGCTGGTGCTTGGGGCGGCACATTTTTAGGGGCAGCATGGCCGGCGCCAGAATGCCGCCCCTAAAGATGTGCCGTGGCCGCCCTAGCTCACCTCTGCTGCTGCTGCCACGGCGCACGAAACAGCTGATTCGCGTGCCGCTACTTGCCCTCCCTCCCAGGCTCTCAAACCTGGGAGGGAGGGGGAGATCCCGAGCAGCCGTTTCGGGCGCCGCTGCTCCCCCTCCCTCCCAGACTTGAGAGCCTGGGAGGGAGGGGGAGACTCCGAGTGGCCGCGGCGCGGCGCCGCTTCTCCCCCTCCCTTCCTCCCTCCCTCCTAAGCTTGAGAGCCTGGGGGGAGGAGGCAGGGCTGGGGATTTGGGGAAGGGGCGGAGTTGAGGCGGGGCCGGGGGTGGGGTAATTAAATAAGGGGGGTCAGCCAAAATTGTTTTTGCTTTGGGCGGCAAAAATCCTAGAGCCGGCCCTGACACACACAACACTCCCATCTCTGGAATTCACTCAAGACAGAATGGATGAGACTCCCAGTACTCACTGGGTGGAAGAGGAGGGGCAACTCTTATTCAGGGAAGCCCCAGCCCAGACCTCCGAGGCAGGTGTGGGGCATAACAGGGGTCTTCAGCTGCCTCCATGTGTTAGTAAAGAGCTGAGTCTTAGGCTAGGTCTACACTACCCGCCTGAATTGGCGGGTAGAAATCGACCTCTCGGGGATTGATTTATCGCGTCCTGTTGGGACGCGACAATCGATCCCCGAATCGACGCTCTTACTCCACCAGCGGAGGTGGGAGTAAGCGCTGCCGACAGGAAGCCGCAGAAGTCGATTTTGCCGCCGTCCTCACAGCGGGGTAAGTCGGCTGCGATACGTCGAATTCAGCTACGCTATTCACGTAGCTGAATTTGCGTATCTTAAATCGACTCCCCCCTGTAGTGTAGATGTACCCTTAGAGAAAAGGAATTGAAATATCAGCAGCTGCAAAGCAATCCCCCTTTCAGCCCTGCCAATCTGTAATTGATCCTTATCTGTATTGATCCTCCTCCCTTCCCTACTAAAATGGGCATTGTTTTAAGGGAGGCAAAGAGGGCCCCATTGCTGAGGCAGAAGCAGTGGGCAAAGAACTGCAGGAAGAGGAGCAACAGGCTTTATATCTTTTACCAGTACATTGTAGAGATTGTAGAATCTCCAAGGTAGAGACCTGGGTCTTCATCCTTCTGTATAAGGCACTGTTGGAACTATACATAGGAAAGCATGGGGGCTATTTGCAGTAGATGTGACTGTTAAGAGGAGGAGGAAGAACCAGGGATATTTGTTGGTCAGACAGTGCTCCAGGTGAGAGAGAATTTGGTGCCTCCTGACAATGCTTGAAATAGGAGGATCAGCCTATATTTTTTTTAAAGGTGGCAGCACTATTCCTTGTATGCACTTGAGCCTTTAGAGACCCCTCTACCCACCATCCTTAATGTAGCTTGACCTAAGAAGAACTTTAATACTCACTAAATGGAGGAAGGGGTTGGGATTACATGGCCAGACTGAGCCTTAAGGGGGCCAGTGACTGGCTGTGAGATTCCAAGTTCTCTGATTGTGTAGACAGTGTCCTAAAATAAGAAAAATAGATACAAAATATTATTCACAGCTGAACATTTCTCATTTCCACCTCTATCCAATATGCTATTATGGTCTCTAATAACAAACACATCTAAACCCATCTGTCAGTAAAACCTATATGTTTCCTTCTCTGAGACTTCTAAAAACATTCATGGTTTTAAAAGGGGTAAGTTCAAAGCATCTCTGTCCTGGCTATGGCTGTTTAAGCAAATAAAGAATGGTGGCTAGGGGAACAACAAAAGCCAATGTATCCAAAAAAATGTGTCCAATACTCAGTGTGGCAACAGAGTTCACATGAAACATCGAAACAAGTAGCTGAAAATAAATGTAATAGGTACTAGGTCAGGGGATTCAGGACGATACGTAACAGATCCAAGTTTCAACTCTATGAAATAGCTGTGAACTCCATCTGCCATAGATATGACTGAGTCTTAGATCCCCTGTACAAAAACTATAATTAAGTAAAAAATAGACAAGACATTCCCCATAACTGCCATCATCCAAAGGCAGGGATAGGGGAGAATATGACAAATATTCCATAGATATTACAGGGCAAAGCTAGATGGGACAGAACAGACTATTTGCACTGCAAGACAATGTTAACATGAGGAGGAATTATTGGGGCCTATTGTTGGTCAGACAGTGCCCTGAGTGAGACAGAATTTGGTTCTTCTCACAATGACTGCAGAGAATTAGTTGTCTCGCATTTACATTTTAAAATTGGCAAATGAATTCCATGTCTGCATCCAGAGCCCTGTATATATACACACACAAACACATACATCTTCCCCAACATACTCAAGCAAAAACTGAAGGAATGCTAATACTCAATGATAGATCATCCATTCTGTCCTAGGAAAGCCTCATACAACAATAGGAGGTGAGCATCAGACAATATAGGGGAAATCAATGGGTGGTCACCCATTAAACTGGACCATGATGGAGCACTCATCCTAAAGTGACATGAATGAAAAGAAATATTAGCATCAGCTGAGCATCTTCTCCCGTATCTTTCTGCACATAAGCCATAATTAAGGATAAGATTATATCAAAGAGGTCATGGATTCTGTGACTTTCAGAGACTTCCATGCCATTTTCCACTTCAGTGCCAGGGCAGTGGGACTGGAGCTGTCAGTCAGCCGGGGGCCCCACAGCTCTGAGCTGCCAGCTGTCAGCTGCCATGGGTGGCAGGAGGTGTTGGACTCCCCCCTCCTGCAGTGGGGCTTGGGCTCTCATCCCTCGCCCACCGGGCTTTAGTCATCCCCCTGTCAGCACCCTCCCCTCCCTCCCCCCATTATTTTTAGTAAAAGTCACGGACAGGTCACAGGCTTCCGTGAATTTTTGTTTATTGCCCATGACCTGTCTGTGACTTTTACTAAAAATAACCAAGACAAAAGCTTAACCTTAGCCATAATCTATATTAATAATGTCCCATGATGACCCCATATCCCAGTAAGATTATTAATTTACCTCCCTTCAATCTTCCAGTAAAATCTGCATTGTTTCATCAGCAGAATTTCAAGTCTAATTTGTGAAACTGGGCTCCAGCATGTTCCTACGTTCTCACACCACCTAACTGGGTGAGAGAGAGGAACAACAGGGAGCTCCATGGTGACCTAATCCCTATCTGACTTTCAGCCACCTTACCAAGTGCTTTGTTCCATCAGATATTGTTCTTGGTCTTGGTCATTACAGGAGAAAAGAAATTCCATCTGATCAGGGATGGAGCATTACATTACCCATAGGCAACGAATTTCAGGCAATGTTCTCCTTACAAGTAATTATAGGGATCTTTGGAGGAGCTGTCAGGCCCTTTTCCTCATAGTGGACAGTGAAATGCCTATATCAATCCATTCTCATCATATTAGAAGTGTTCCTCACCCCAGCCTGTCCTGTGGTTTCAGTGAAATACAGAGAGGGATGCTGTATTCACACTAGAGAGATGATTGCTGCATATTATATTCACAACTCCCTTCTTTCTCTATAGAGAGGGGCCTCAAAACCTAGAAAAATGGATCCAAGACTGCAGGCCTCAGTATTCTCTGAGTCTCTTAAACCTGCACTTTACTGGGGTATGGTGAGGACGCAGACCTTTGGCTGTGGAAGAGGTGTTTGTTTGTTTTTTTTTACAGGACTGCGTCTACATTTTCAGAAGGTGAGAATCCTGTTCTATAGCTGCATGCTCCAAGTACTGTACCCTCAGGAAAGTGTGCTGATCCCAGAATTACCTGCTGAATGAGGACTGACCTGCCTTTGTAACTGATGAAGATGCTTCCTTCGGAAGGAAGAAGTAGATGAGGGGCCAAAATAGAAGCAGCAAATGTGCTGCAGATACATGGACTAGCCCTAGATGGAGTCTCCATCCTAAATGAAGTGAAAACAAAATATTAGTTGCAGCTGCACAATTTTCCTTTGCTATTATGATGTGCACAAACACCTCCTTCCCCATTAACTCCACCTATCAGAAACATCAGCATTAATCCTCCTTCCCTCTTCATATAAACATTGTATTTTATCAGCAGAAAACTGAAAAACAATCTGCCCAGAGTGGGACATGGAAAAGAGTCGGCGTGCATCCATGTATGCTGGAAATGTACAGTATGTTTATTATTCCATATCACTGTGTAAAATCACAGACAATAGCTTTGAGAGTGCCTGAAAATAATATTGTACCGGTAAGTAAAGCTAGGAAGGCTGTGAGCAATGCGGATGCAAACGATGACTCTAGCAGTTAGCTGCAAACCCCATGTAAAATAGGGTCTTAATGAGTCTCTGAGGCACCTAGAAAAAATAGTAGACAAAGTAGGGATTTCTCAGAGGAACCTAGGCATTCAATTACAAAACAGTCAAGGGGTTAAGAAGGAGATATGATACACTATACATTTAACCAGAACTACTTACAAGGCTCTCTCTGAAAGTTTTAAGTGGCCTACGTGGACAACTGAGGTTCTTCGGGTTAATTGTGGTGTCCCGAACACTCACCATTCTCCTCCAACATCACACACACACAGTACAATGTCTGCAGTGCAGAACTCTTTTCTTACCAACAAGCCATCATTTATTCCATATAGTCCAGGATCCTTGTACCTTAAATGCATAAAAACAGAGACATTCACATTCGGGCTATCTTCTATGCAGTTAAAGAGAGATGACCTAACAATGGGAGCAAACTGCCTAAAGAAGTAATTGAGGTTCCAGCACTGGAGACATTCAGCAATCGATTAGATCAGTGTATTCTCCATCTTTTCATGCTGCAGATTATTTTTAAGAGAGATTCTTTTTCATGCACTTACCTCCTCAATACAACTATCATTGGTTCTCAAACAGTTTCACTCTGCAACCAACCAGAAAAGGGCTCTGTAGATCCCTGATGGGCCATATAGGCAGAGAAGCACTAGGGTAGACAGATTTATAGTGAGATCGATACAGTGAAGAATCCTAAATGATGCAAGGGGTTGGAGTGGATGATCTACTAAATCCCATTAAAACCTAACCATCCATGCTTTCAGTGCTGAAAGTTTAGGTTTCTCATCATGACCATAATCTTGTCTCATTATCACCATCCTTTGCAGAAGCAAGATATATAGATACTATGGTGATTGGTTTTATTTAAATACCTAGTATCACTAGCTAGAGAGAGGATTATAATTGATATTGGAATAGAAGACTGTTTTCCTGGTTGGTCATGAGCCCATTAATGACAAAGGAAAGGAATTTATCAGACAATGCTGTGATCTCTGCAGCTGGCTATGGCAGTAAAACTGCTTCCCTATCTCATGTAATAGTCATAATTAAGGGAATTCCCAGTAGAAGCATCCAGTAAGCTAAGGTGGCAATGTGGTAGTTCTTTTAGGACGAGTCCAAAACAAGGCTTGTACCCACAAAGAACTGGGGTGAAACCTGTGTGGTCCCACAACTCAATTCATAAATAATGCATACAGTTCTAGTACACTGGAAAAGCGAGAAAAGAATCACTCACTTCTAGTCAAAGCTTGAATCCCAATCTTGAATCCAATATAGTAGGAATTTCCAGAATAGCTGCCATACAGCACAGCATCGACCAGCTCTTCCCAATGTCAAGCTGAGTACTGACTTGAGTTCAATGCATAGATAGCTGTGCTTGGGTCAGGTGATGTCATAATGAGGGGAGGTACAAATGCCATGACAACCAGGTGTTAGCTCCATAAAAGTGCAATGCACTGGCTGTTAATTATGTGCACATTTCTGCCTCTCTTGCTCAAGTGTTTGTGACCATATTACCCTCTCTAGAGACTAGCCCACAAGGTCTATCAAAGCCCAATATAAACATCAATATGTTGATACATTTTTAAAAGATTGATAAATATCCTTATACATATTGAACTTTTAAAGCATCATATTTATTTATAATAGTAATAGTGTCTGCACTAAGATAGCACCTGGCTTCCAAAGATCAATAAGTGCAAAACAATAAGTAAGCCAAAAAACAAACCACCTGGGGTAGGTATTATCTCCATTTTAAAGATAGATAAACTCAGGGGAAGTAAGAATTAATATTCATAAATATCCTGTTAACTATCAAACATTGACTGCATCACTTATTTATATGAGTAACATGGTTTGCATTTATTATCTGTCTCATTGAAAGTCCAACATAGCCCATAGGGTAGGGGTGGGCCAACTTTTTCACCCAAGGGCCACATCTGGGTATAGAAATTGTATGGCAGGCCATGAATACTCACAAAATTGGAACTGGGTTGTGGGGAGGGGGTGACGGCTCTGGCTGGGGGTGCGGGCTCTGCGGTGGGGCCAGAAATGAGGAGTTCAGGGTGCGGGAGGGTGCTCCGGGCTGGGACCGAGGGGTTCGGCGGGCGGGAGGGGAATCAGGGCTGGGTCCGGGGGTTGGGGTATGGGGGAGTGGCTCAAGAGTTCAGGCTCTGGGTGGCGCTTACCTCAAGCAGCTCCCGGAAGCAGCGGCATGTTCCCCCTCCAGCTCCTAAACAGAGGCGTGGCCAGGTGGCTCTGCTGTGCACTGCCTCATCCGCAGGTGTCGCTCCTGCAGCTCCCATTGGCTGCAGTTCCCAGCCAATGGGAGCTGCGGGGGCGATGCTTGGGGCAGGAGCAGTGTGTGGAACAGAGCCCCCTGGCTGCCCCTATGCGTAAAAGCCAGATGGAGGACATGATGCTGTTTCCGGGAGCTGTGTGGAGCGGCTCCCAATCCTGCTCCCTGGCTGAAGTGCTGGAGCGGGGCAAGCCTCAGAGCCTACTCCCCAGAGGGAGCTCAAAGGTTGGATTAAAGAAGCTGGTAGGCCAGATGTGGCCCGCGGGCGTAGTTTGCCCACCCCTGCCATAGGGTCTCTCCATTGATTGCAGTAGGATTTGTATCAGGCCATGACATAACAACTTGTGTCTAAGTGTGACCTTGCACCCCATAATGCTTTATAGAAATATGCTTATGAGTGTAAATATGACATAACTGGAATGTGTTTTATGCTAGATATGCTCAGTAACATATCTCTGCAAAGGTTATGATCTACTGGATATATTCATCCTATTTGTATGCATGTATCATTTTTGTATTCAAAGTTATGAATATTGGCTATTTACTTGTTTGATTTTAAGTAGTCTCAGTGAAGCAATTGGTCAGCTTCTTGAGAAAAGACTATTCTCGGTAAGTGCCCAATCAAGAAACAATGAACTTTGAGAGACGCCAATCCATATCTGAGCTTTCCTGGGAATGTGGCATTGGCCTGTAAGGAATTGAGTCATGCATCAACATGTGACTTGTCCATGTGACTCCAAACCTCCATCTTGGAGCTGGATTCTGCGTAGGAGAGGGGAAAGGGTTTCCACCCACAAGGGAGAGACTATATAAGCTCCTGTGGAAACCCCTCCATTTTGTCTTCAGCTGGCGCAAAAGATAGCCTCTCCACCACAAGGAGATGCCTGAAAGAAACTGGAACAAAGGACAGTAACTACAGGGGTGTGAGTGATTGCTGGACCCAGACTAGGCGGAAGTCTAGTCTGTAAAAGAGGTTTATTGGAACATCTCTGAGGGTGAGATTTACCTGTATTTAGTTTTTACTGTATTAGGCTTAGACTTGCGTGTTTTATTTTACTTTGCTTGGTAATTTACTTTGTTCTGCCTGTTATTACTTGGAACCACTTAAATCCCACTTTTTCTTTTTAATAAAATCACTTTTTACTTATTAATTAACCCAGTGTAAGTATTAATACCTGGGGGGGGAGGCAAACAGCTGTGCATATCTCTCTATCAGTGTTATAGAGGGCGAACAATTTATGAGTTTACCCGTTTAAGCTTTATACAGGGTAAAATGAATTTATTTGGGGTTTGGACCCCATTGGGAGCTGGGCATTTGAGTGCTGGAGACAGGAGCACTTTTTAAGCTGTTTTCAGTTAAGCCTGCAGCTTGTAGGGGACATGGTTCAGAGTTGGATCTGTGTTGGCAGCAGGCAAGTGTGTCTGGCTCAAACAAGGCAAGGTACTGAAGTCCCAAGCTGGCAGAGAAAATGGGCTCAGAGGTAGTCTCAGCACATCAGGTGGCAGTCCCAAGCGGGTTTCTGTGACTCAACCCATCACACCAAGTATCTCAAGGTGCCAAACAATAATTCAGTCATCCAAACCCTGGTCAGGTAGATTAGCATTACCTGCATTTTAAAGGTGAACAAGCTGAAGCACAGTTAATGTAAGAGGCTTGCCCAAGAACCACAGCAAATCAATAGTTGAAGTGAGAATGGAACCCAGGAGTCCTATCTCCCTAATTTAACCCCCAAAACCCGAGTTAGCCATAATTCCCCCTGCGATTCCAGCTGCAGCACAGCCCCATCACATGGGCCATGCCTTAAAGCCAAAGAGAAGGGCTTTAATTCAAGACAGGGGATTTTGTATTTAACAAAGTTTGGGAATAAGTGACTAGAAAATTCCAGCTATACTACAATTAGACTTAACATCCCAGTGGGCATTCTCAATTGCCACGTTCTACGTATTCCTCTTATTTTCCATGGGAATAGTCTTGTTTCAGAAGGGCAGGGGAAAAACACTTGAAACACACATTAACCCCTTATGTCCTCACAGATCAATTCATATTGAACTTATACAATTCTATGATGTTGGCTACGTGAGAAAATGCACTTCTCCCTGAGGCCTTGTTGGTGTCACTAGGCATAGCTACCAGGTAACTCAGGGGAGTGGAAGGCCAGAAGAGCCGATGAAACTCCTTTGCTCTGGGTCTAAGTGAGCCACAGTGATTCCATCTTGAGAACTTTCACCTACTTCTATGCTAAGTGCTTACATGCTGAAGCAGGCTAAAGCAGTAATGTAAGGGTCAGCTTTTCTAGCAGATAGCTGCTGTTTCGTTCATACTAACAAGGTCAAAGATAAGCATACGAATGGGAACTGTTCTAATAAGCCACAATGTGTGTCTGCTGTAACTGCTAGAGGAGAGAGGTGTGGGAGGGGTAAGAGGGAGTAACAGATAAAGGCTTACACAGAAACTGCTTGGCATATAAAATGGAACATGTGCTGATATGTGCTGCGCTTGATTTGAGACTTGTTGGTCTCCTAGTGCCTATTCAGAGCTCTTGATTAAAGTTGGTTTTGCTTCTCCACACCTGGTATGTTTATTAGTGCGAAGCACACTGGGCAACGAACCCCGCTGTTTGCCTCCTTGGGCCCATCTGGGCCGGCAACAGCCTGAAAGCCAGATCTCAAGTCCAAGAAAGCAGGAATTTCCAGAATAGCTGCAATACAGCATAGCCCCAGGCAGCTCTCTCTGAGGCCAGGTTGAGCACTGACTTGAGCTCAGTGTCCCAATAGCTGGGCTTGGCTTAGGAAATGTCATAATAAAAGATGTGGCACATTTGCCATGTTAACTCCCATAAAGGGCAATGCACTGGCTGTTACGTATGTGTACGTCCCTCCCTTGTCTGCTCTGCCCAAGTGTTTGTGATTATTTTGCCCTCTCTAGGGACTAGCTCAGAAGAGAATAAAAGCCCAAACATTAGAGAGAACTGAAGGTAATTCTCCTTTAGTCCAAGTGGCAGAGGCCTTTTTTTTTTTTTTAACTGAGGATTCTCAGTTCTGCTTCTCAGACCATACTGACTCCTGGTTTCTGTTGTGTCTGTCTGCCATGGAGGTGGTTTATCATGTAAGGAATAATATGTACTACTAAGGAGACGGTTACAGGAGGAGATTGAGAGTCAGGCGAATTAGGTTCTTTTTGTGGTTCTACTACTGATTGATTATGATGTAGATATGAGGGGGGGAGGGATAGCTCAGTGGTTTGAGCATTGGCCTGCTAAACCCAGGGTTGTAAATTCAATCCTTAAGGGGGCCATTTAAGGATCTGGGGCAAAAATCTGTCTGGGGATTGGTCCTGCTTTGAGCAGGGGGTTGGACTAGATGATCTCCTGAGATCCCTTCCAACCCTGACATTCTATGATAAATTACTTAAAATCTCTGCCTCAGTGATAGACTGGGGATAATATTTTAAGCTACTTACTCTGTTCTTTGTAGGTGAAGCACTTTGATGCTCCCTGAAGAAAGGCATTATAGGTCAGATTTTTAGCTTTCAGGTACCTAAAGATGCAGTTAGGCACCTAGTGGGATTTTCAGAAGTGCCTAGGCGCCCATCTGCATCTTTAGGAACCTCTATGCCATTCAAAATCTGGCCCTATACATCTTTCTTACCCAACAATCTACTGTACAGATGTATGAAGACTTTGATATAGCAAAAACTGTGAAAAGCGCTAAACGTCAGACATTAAAGCAACACTTGTAGTTAACTCTTTCTGATCCCTGCATCCAAGGATTTCAGTGTGCCAAACATTAAACAAGCCACACAACACCTTTCTGAAGTAGGAACCACTATTATCCCCAATTTAACAGTGGTGGAGTGATTGAAAGTGGTTTACCCAGGGACCTACAGGAAGACCGTTACAGTTGGGAATTGAACCCAAGGCCTGACTTTCACACCCCTGTTCTATTTTCTAGAAAACATTGATAAGCTATTAAGGCATTTTGTATTATGGCAGGTTAACTGACTTTATGTTTAGAAACAAAACTGCTCCATGGATGCAGTCTCAGCATATACACAGATACAGAAAACTGTAATAAAGAGGATGGTACAACTACCTTAATTTTCTTTGGTCATTTTTCAATTCACTCTAATTTCCTAACTACAGTACTGTATATGAAAGATTCCTGTAGCAAGAGATTTGCCTGTTAGAGGCCAACATGATTATGCCCATAAAGGCTTCAATTAAAGTCCAAGATCTGCCAGTATACGACCACACAACAGGGACTATTGTAATCTGAATGTTCCTTAAAAAGAGGTTGCTAGCTTTCAGTATTATAAATTATTCACTTTTCTTAAAAATGCATTTTAAATAAGTTCACTATGACAAAGTAAGCTAGGTGAAATGAAAGTTAGAGACTCACCAAGCAGCTTCTAATGTTAGCTAAAGGAAAATTTAACAGAGATGGGTCAAAGAAAGAAAAGGGGAGAGAAATTAGAATTAAAAATCAGAAGCAACTTGTTTTAATAGAAGCATCTGGATGCAAATCTGTTAAATTTGGAGTATTGTGCGCTGTCCTTCCCTACCCTGTTACACTACCTATAGACTTAAATCAAGACAGACTTGAGCATTCCAAGAGAAATGAGAACATGAGGGGTGCTTCAGTGACAATGTGTGTGCTTGGGGTAATCAAAGATCTGAGAGTCTCAGCTAAACATCACTGTCCCAGAGGAGACATCTGGGACTGGTTGTCTGCCCCTCAACTGTTCCAGAAACCGGGAGGAGCATGATCCTGCAATGGTTGCACAGATTGTTGATGCTTGTCGCCATGGAGCTGCTGTCACAGAGGTTTCAGAGTTGTTCTAGAACCTGGATGGTGACCAGCTACTGGAAGAAAGGGATAGCTGCAGCTGGAATCTTCGAAGGCTTTCCTCATGAGGTGCAGCAGTACAATGGATGCTTTGGGAGAGGCGCTTTCCTGCCCAGTGTGCTTGGAGCTGTTCACTCCACCAGTGCTGGTCCTAACTTGTGCTCACAACTTCTGCAAGCAATGCCTGGAAAAGATCCTCATCCGCCAGAACTGCAATCATGTTAATGGACAGTTCTGCTGTCCTATGTGCAGGAAAGTAAGTAGAGACGCTCATTTAATCTTCTCTGTAGTCAGAGCTCTTCTCTTTATTTGCAAGACAAGGGTCTGCCCAAACTTTTCCCAACTGAAGGGGGACATTGCCAGCTTGCAAGGAGCCTGAGGCCATACCTAATTTAATTTAATAAAATGGAGCAGATGGTTGTGACTTCCCTGACATCTATTAAAAATTGTGCAGCCCATGGAGACTATAGGTCCAAGCATGTAATGTTCTATCCTGATCCAATCAAAAGAACCTGGCAGGACAATTCTTAAATTCTTTCAGAAAATGTTGCTTAAATTGTTGGCAAACATGTTTTAAAAGGAAAGACCTGGAACAAGGATATGCTGAACACTTGCTATAAAATATCAGTCTTAAACTAAATATTTCCATAGATTTTAATCATACAGCATGTTTCCTTGACTGTTTTTTCAAAATCTACAGGACTTGTGCTTATATCACATGTAAATTAATTCCTTCTCTTGCATTAATTTAGAATATAACTAGCTTAATACTCCTGTGGTTTTATAGACTTTAGCAAGTTAATTGAACTCCTTTTTTTAGAGTCAGAATCTGCTACCATTATTCACATGGAGCAATACTTTACTTCTCAAGTGGTGCTACTCAGTGTGAGAAATGGTGACAAAATCTGGTCCTAGGTTTTTACATAGTTCTTACTGGAGCAAAACTCCCATTGACTTCAATGATGTTTTGCCCAAGTAAGAATGGAGGAGTCTGTCTGCAGCTCTTATTCATATGAATGAATCCAATTGATTTAAATGAGTAAAAGCTCCTGGACTGGAACCTCAGGATTTAGCTCTGAATGAGGGTTTTTTCTTTAACTATTAACAGAAGCCACATGAGGGTCTCTGCTTAAATACAAGGGGCTAAATTCTGTATGTGGAAGCACACATTCAGTTCCTTTTGGTTCCAAATGTGGGTTTTGCACACACTTATTCAAAGGCAGAATTTGGACCACTGATACTGATGAGCCTAGATTTATAAGGTATACATTAGGAGGAAACTGCTGTCTAGATCACTTCGCTGCAGTACTGTATTTCAGTACAAGATCAAATTAATATAAACCACAACTGAAGAATGCCGATGCACTGTTTCTACATTACACAGCTATGAAACTATTGAAGAAGCAAAGTGTCTCCTGCATCTCTCAAATAGTATGTAACAGTTTTTCTCACTTTTAGGTCATATATTTGAGGGGCAGAGGAATAATTGGATTACCGAGAAATATTCTGGTTGAAAGTATATTGGAAAAATTTAAGGATGAACTTGAAAACATTCGTGCCCAGGAGCAAAACCAGCTATCCCAAATATGTGAAGAACACGGGGAAAATATGAATTTGGTATACATTTACATATTTCTTATTTTTCCTTTATTTAATTATTTGCACACCAAATCTGTCCTGTAAGTGTTCAGTATTCACTTAATCAAAATGAATTCTATTTGTTGGATATTGTAGTGGAATAGTCATATTCTAAACAAGCTAGTCCTTTATATCATGTTCAGTGACAAATAAACCACATCATTTGAATTTTAGACTATAAAAACATAAGTAAAGGGCAAATCCTACCATTTGAATTGCTTCTTTCCCAAATGGATTACTTCCATCTAGATGAGGAGTCTAGTTGGTGGTTTGCAGTTGGAAGAACTACCAGCCTCCTAATGAAATTCATGAAATCAGATTCACCCTGCAAAAACAAAACATAATGATATAAAAGGTCATTGTAGCCGGGCGGCCTGGCTTCCAGGCGCCCCAGGAAGCGATGAGCCAGAACAGCCGCCAGAGTGGGCGGAGCCACCGCGGCCTGTCCCCGCCCCCTGGAAGTCAAGGGGCGGGACAGGAAGTATAAAGGCCAGGCCACAGCGCTCAGTAGCTGGCCGGCAATGGGAGAGGACAGACGCTGGTGCCCGAGCTCCCGCGGACCTGAGCCTGCCGAGAGCCCGGTATCCCGAGGAGGACTGGCCGAGCCTGCCGAGAGCCCGGTATCCCGAGGAGGACTGGCTGAGCCTGCCGAGAGCCCGGTATCCCGAGGAGGACTGGCCGAGCCTGCCGAGAGCCCGGTATCCTGAGGAGGACTGGCCGAGCCTGCCGAGAGCCCGGTACCCCGAGGAGCGGCCTGAGCTTCCCCCCGCCGAGGGCCCAGAGGGAGCGACAGACCTACCTGGTGCTCGGGGCCCGGAGGAGCCCATGATCTGCGACCCAGCAGACGGAACTCAGGAGGAGCAGGTACCCATGGAGGAGGAGATGGGAAGTGGCCCAGGGATAGCAGACCCCGAACCCATGTCAGTGTGTTGCGGTCAGGATCCCCACTGACTGCGTGGCAGATGAACTGCTGCGGATAGGGCCCCGGGCTGGAACACAGTGGAGTGGGTGGGCCTGTGTTCCCCCCTGCCACCCCGCACCGGGTGGCAGTCTCTCCTCCTCCTTGTTCAAGGGGCCTGGGCCCCTGACAGACTATCTGTTGGCTGCCCCGCCCTGACCTAGGGCCTGGGCTAACCCAAACTGACCCAGCCCCTGCTACAAGGCCTGGGCCACTGACTGACTATTGGTTTGCTGCCCCGCCCTGACCCAGGGCCCGGAGCTGTTACTTGTGTGCTCAGTCCCTGCCTAAGGGCCTGGGCTCTGAACTGTTACTTGTGTGCTCAGTCCCTGCCTAAGGGCCTGGGCTCTGAACTGTTACTTGTGTGCTCAGTCCCTGCACAAAGGTTGAGCTCTGGATTATCAATTGTGTGCTTAGCCCTTACCCAAAGGTCGGGGCCCTAACTGTTATTCACTTTGTAGCGGGGCGGCCTGGCTTCCAGGCGCCCCAGGAAGGGACGAGCCCCACCCCGGAACTACTACAGTCATTTATTAATTAGTGCTTTACATTTTCAAAGCACTGCACAAAGATTAAGTGATTCACTAATTAGGGCCAGAGTTTTGCTACCTGTAGTCACATTGAGTAGTGCTTTATTCCACAAGCAGTCATATTGATTTCTGTGGGGCTATTTACAGAGGCCACAACTCAGAATGTTACATAAATGTGCCTAGCTAGAAGCACATGAGTAGTCACACTGAAGTCAATATCTCAGGATTTCCTAGCTCTCATTCTGGTGCTCAGGCCACTAGACCTCTCACACCTTCTCAATGGCCCAACAACAAGCAACAACTGTCACTCCTGCAACAACATTAGAGAAAAGGGCATAAAAACATTTAGTTCAAGAGACACTAAAGCCTCATTCACTCCTACAACTAGGAGACCCACTAAAAATTACTATAGTTTAAGAATGAGTAACTGAATGAACCTGAAAATCAAGGAAAAATTCTTCAGAAGATGTACATTGTCCATTTGATTTTAAAGAGCCCCGCCACCACTTTGAAACCTTTCACTGGCTTCCTATTTCACAGCATCTAGTTCAAGTATCTTATCCTCACACTCCAAGCCCTTTATAAATCTGCCTGTCCCTGCTTGTCTGCTTTTATCCCTTACCAAGTCACTGCACCAGTGAAGCCACTCTCATCCATCTGCTCAGCCGCTTCTCACACAGACAGTTCTGTGCCTTCCTCCAGGCACGGAATACCCTTTGTGAACAAATCTGTAAATAACTGTTCTCTTCCAATCGTAAGACCTATTTCTGCCATGATGCATACAAGAAATCAACCAATTAATAAAGACTTGATGGACAAATGAGAACAGTTCAACTTCACCTCCTACTGTAATTTTGTTTCCTGACAATTATAAACCTAATGTGTATAAATTGGTATGCATCTCACCACTCCAAACTTTATATATTACTTGTCTTCTTAGACAATAAGGTCTTCAGGGCAGTGATTGTGATTTCATATGTGCTTGTGCAACACTTACTACAATCCCTAATTATGGGTGGGCACTACTGTGATATAAATATTAAATAATAATATATATATATATATATAGTACTTGCAAAATGCCTGTTGAACGTAAAGTGCAACGTAGCTTGAGTAACAATTAACCTCCTTTCAGCATCTGTTCTTAAGAACTCTTAAGAAGTAGGGAAAGAGTATTTCTTTTGGGGTAGAAAATCTAATGTGTGTTGCTTGAAGGAGTTTGGATTACTAAGGTTCCACTGGAGAATGCCAATGGAACTGAAGATTGCTGTAGCATGAATTTTGCCCTTTTGAAGACAACCGTCTCCGCTTCACTCTGAGCATGTTTTCGACAATTGCACCAGTATTTACTTAGCAGACTAAGCCTAATGTTCTGGGTCAGTGTGCTACGTAGTTGACAACGTGTAAGCATACATGGCTGTACTAGAAAATGACTATGTTCTTTTCTCAGATGTGTCTGACTGATGATGAACCAATTTGTGCAATCTGCAAGCTCTTTGGAAACCATGAGCATCACAGTGTTGCAAAAATGTCTGAAGCTTACACAGCAAGAAAAATGACTTTTATTAAAGATATAGACTTGTTGCTTCAGAAATCTGAAGGCACAGTACAAGCTAGGAAGGTATAGTACAAGTGACTCACTTTCTTTCAGCTTTATTAACAGAATGACATGATCTGATGTTCGATACAAGTTTAGGCAGATAGCCCGTAGGAAAGGATTAAGTTATATAAAATGATGTGGTTTAGTGGTGTGAGCGTGAGACTAAGTTGTATTCCTGACTCTTGACTTCTTCTGTGATGTTGCCAAATCACATAACTTCTTTGCCTTTAGTTCCCCCATAGGCAAAATGGGGTTAATAAGGCTTATCTCACAGGTGTGTGAGGAGGATTAATTAGTTAATGCTTATCAAACACTTTGATGATGAAAAGTTTTAAGTATTATCATAGAACTCAGACTGATGAACAGTCACACAGCTTGGCTGATGCTATTTGCAAAGGGGGTACATGCAACCCTGTCCTCCAGAATAATCTCAGTGGGGTAGCAGAGGCCATGGTCTTTACCTGGTGGGGCAGATTTGGGAGAGGCCACCCAGTACACCTGAAGGCCCTTGGGAGGAGCAAATAGGAGCCAGGCCCCCACCCAAAATCATCCAAGATTCAATAGATTCCAGGTCTGGAAGGAGTGAGTGGCTCTGGAGAGTTGGTAGGGCACACTCTGAGGGAGGGGTTGGAAATTCTCTGAATGGAACCTGCAGGGTTCAGTTTGTGTGGCCCACAGTTGACCCTGCAGTTTGTACACCACTACTATCGAGCCCAGTATCCTGACTTCAGCAAAGACCAATATCTGATGTTTCAGAGAAAGGCAAAAAAGCCATAAGGCACCAGTCCAAATGTACAATACTGTACTGGGCAGGGAATACTACCTGATCCCTGTGGCACCTTGAAGCAAGGGATTTATTTACAGGTCCAAGAGGACATGCAGTCCTGGTTGGTGCACGCAGTAGAGTGTGATTTCATTTTCTGAGCCTAGTTATTTGCAGGACGCATAGAATCACTGGCTCCAGAATCCAGTAGTCTGGAACTCTTCTTGTTTGCCTGGCCAGCCTCTCCTTTAGCTGAACAAAGGTAACACTACATTCAACTGAAATCAAGCCAGCCTTTTACATTTATACTTGCTTGCTTGATTGAACGCAAGCTTTTGGGTTCCTGGTCCTGGAGCTCTAAACAATTAGTCTGTCTGTCCCCAAGTAGCTTCAACCCACCCAGCTTCTTCCCAGGGACACTTCCTATACTCCCGAGCCCTCCTGATCTTTTATAAATCATAAACTCCAAAGGCTATTTTCCCTGGAGTCCCTCACAGTTGACTCCCTCTTACTGAACTGCAGGCTGCTCTTATTTTCCTAGAAATTCCCTTAGTCACCTGACCATTTGTCATGTGATTTCACTCACAAGCTAAATCTGGCACTGGTGTAGCTGATCCCCCAACCTTCTTGAAGGGCCTGTGAAAGAATGTCTAAAATATCTTTTGCTTTTTAATTGTCAACATGAGAAGGGTAGGCATGTAGATTGTATGTGGTTTGGCAAAGTTTGATGACAATTTTCCAAGAGTTAATGGTACAGGAGGCTTCTCTGATGACTTTACATTGTCCCTTGTTATTTGGGGTCATGTGAGCTTGCTAACCCTATTCCTTCCCAGGCTCTCAATCTTCTGTGGATGCCTGACCTCCACTTGGCTGGGATATAGAGAGTCACACAAGAAGATTTGGATGACCTTGAAAACTGGAGTAATAGAAATGGGATGAAATTAAATAGTACAAAGTGCAAGGTTATCCACTTAGGGACTAACAACAAGAGTTTTTGCTAGAAGCTGGGGACTTACCAATTGGAAGTGGCAGAGGAAAAGAAAGACTGGGTGTATTGATCGACCACAGGATGACTATGAGTCACCAATGCAATGCAGCAGTGAAAAAGTCTTATGCAATCCTAGGATGCATTAGGCAAGATATTTCCAGTAGAGCTAGGGAAGCATTATTACCATTGTACAAGGCACTGGTGAGCCCTCAACTGGAATACCGTGTGCAGTTCTGGTCTCCCATGTTTAAGAAAGATTAATTCAAACTGTAATATGTGCAGAGAAGGGCTACTAGGATGATCAGAGGAATGGAGAACCTACCTTAAGAGAGGAAATGTATGGTGCTTGACTTGTTTAGCCTAACAAAATGAGGGCTGAGGGGAGATATGATATGATTACTCTCTATAAATATATCACAGTGATAAGCACCAGGGATGAAGATGAGTTATTTAAGTTAATGGCCAATGCTGGCACAAGAATGAATATAAACTGGGTATCAACAAGTTTAGGCTTGAAATTTGACAAAGATTTCTAACCCTCAGAGGAGTAAAGTTCTGGAACAGGCTTCCAAAAGGAGTACTAGAGGCAAAAAACCTAGCTTGTTTCAAGACTGAGCTTGATAAGGCTTATGGGGGGAAGTTTGAGGTCACCTACTATGGAATATGAACCATTGGTGACTGCTTTTAGCAAATATCTCCAATGGCCAGAGATGGGACTCTAGACAAGGAGGGCTCTGAGTTACTATAAAGAATTCTTTTCCTGGTGTCTGGCTGGCAGGTCTTGCCCACATGTTAAGAGTCTATGGATTGCTATATATGGGGTCAGGAAGAATTTCCCCCCCAGGTCAGATTGTCAGAGACTCTGGGATTTTTTCTTTTGCCTTCCTCTGCAGCATGGGGCACATATCATCTGCTGGTTTGAACTAGACGCTCTGAAACTTGCAGTCTTTAAATCAAGATTTGAGACTTCAGTAACTCAGCCAGTTTATGGGCTTACAGCAGCAGTGGATGGGTGAGGTATTGTGGCCTGCAAAGTGCAGGAGGTTAGAGTAGGTGATCATGATGGTCCCTTCTGGCCTTAAAGACTATGAGTTGTACACAATACAATTAGAAAACTATTTGCCCGCAAACTCTTCCTGCCCTACAAAAGGCCTAAGGGCCTGCCTCATCTTAGCAGAACTCTGAACGCAAAGTGCTATAAAATGTAATTGCAATTATTTACAACTACAATTGCTTTTGAGCACAAATGGGAGGCAATGTTGAAATCACTTTAAAATGTAAGGCCTAAAACATATATCTAGATCCAAAATTATTTTTGAAAGTTAAAATAACTTCTCACACTTTTAACTATTTTGAAAACTTCTTGTGGACATTACTAAGAAACCCTGCATAATTTTTTTTTAAACAGGAAACAGAAAAGCTGATCAATGAACTCCTATCCAGCACTACAGACACCAAAGTGATGATTGACACAGTTGGGATCAGTTTACTTAAAGGGATAAGGTGCAGAATTGCAGAACTGAAGACAAAATTACACAAGGACTATTCAACAAAATTAGAAAAACTGCACCTAGTAGAGAGTGAAACTGAAGCCCCCAGGCAACTTTATCAACAAATGAAGACTCTTTTGGAAGAACATTCAAATTCAGTACAATTTCTTCAAGAGGATAAAAAACTCAGGAGCAAGATGGAAAAACTTATAGAAGGAAGGTCATTGTATCAGGATCCATCAAAGTATAAAATTTCTGTGCAACGATATTTTGAAGAATTGATCAGAGGAATCAACATCAAGGATTATATCTCTACTACATCAGATGAAATGCTTGCAAATACTAGTGACCTGTATGAAGCACACAGGCCAGAATGCCCTGCTTTTGCTTTTTCAGGTGAAAGTCCTGATCAGTCTTTCTGCAAAAGAGTATTAGGCTTATTTGAGAAATCAGGTAGCAAGGAGCAAGATCTTTTCACAAAAGCATCTTGCCCTGACTGTAGCAGTACACCAGGTACTAGCATTGATTCGTCATTCATGAAAGATTAGTCAAAAATGTAAAATATTAAAAAATTGATCTCTTGCAATTTACTTGTTGGAATTTGCCAATCATATATGCTGCCTATGTTTCCTACAAACCAAAAAATAAAATAGTTGTAAATGTAAACAGATTGAATTGACACATACCTTCTTGTGTGCCTTATTGCTTCATTATTATTTCACAGAATAACATTATTTGGAAGGCAGTGGTAGGAAAGCCACCTAAAAGAAGGTGGAATAAGTTACAAGAAGAGTAATTTAGAAAAATTAAGCAGAAGAAACAGATTCTGTGCAGCAATCTGCAGTGTGTATAACATTTCTCACTGTGGCCTGATTTTTGTAAGCGCTGAGCAATCACAACTCGATCTGCAAACAATGGGAACCGCAGATGCTCAGCACCTCTGGAAAAAAACCCAGAAGTTTAATGCTTATGTTTGAGTCCTAGGAAACTTATTCTGCCTAGCCATATTTGGCCAAGCATTATGAATTCCTCATAAATTTACCTATTAATGCAAATGAATGTGTTCCATGAAGGAAGTGTCAACATTATTTAAAATGTATGCCTCAGGAAAGAAAGAAAGAGACTAGCCTACTGTATATATGGCAGTCTGCAGTGTGTATTTCTCTCTGATCGTCCTTTTCCACTGCTGGAGCATACAAGAGCCACAAGTATATTATTCTGAACATGTGTGCTTTTACATTTAATTTGCCGAGTACAATGTCCACTCCCCCCTTTTTTCCTTACATTAATTAATAAATCAGAATACATGCATTCCTGATAGACAAGGTAATGCCTGCTTGCTGTCTACGTGGGTCTTCTGTGAGCAAAACATTATTGAGCTTATCAGCTTGGGTTTCCATTGGCTCATGAATTTTGTACCCAGACACTTGTTGCACTAAACATGCTTTTGAAATATGGCTACAAGTCTCAGAACTTCATATGAGTAATTTGCAAGAATCCCTCTCCTCCCCACACTTTGGTTTCAAGAGTTGTAGACAGCCGTCCCATGAATACCAGTTGATATTCACGAAAGACAGTACAGAATTATAACAAGTAAAGAATAAGCTCAAACAACACTATTTGGTGTGGGCAGAGGTCTGGAGGAGTCAGGGGATTGATAGTAGTATATAAAGGCTTCCCCTGTAGCATGCCATTTCAAATCAGGCCCAGAACTGGTAATGACCAAGGCCTCAATCCTGCATGCTGCTCTGTATGGTCAGACCTCTGTGTCCACAAGCAACCCATGGATCTTCCTGTGGTCCTAGGTGTGTCACCTATGTAGAGCAGCTTGCAAGATCTGGGTCCAAAAGTTGTTACACTTTTATAGTTCTATGTGAAAAGAGTGGATGGGCATAAGGGAGGGAGTGGCAGAAAAGGGTGGAATGAATTCTAAGGAGAGGGATTTATGAACATGGACCTATTTTGCATACAATTGTCTCAAAGCTATTGCACTTGGTTTCCTAACTGCTGCCAGAGATTATTTCATAATTTCTAACCTTGCATACTCTTTAATACTACTGTGTAAGTCGATTGTCAGCCAGATCCTCAGATGGTATAAATTGATGTAGCTCCACCGCAGTTAATGGCAATGTGCCAATTTACACCAGATGAGGATCAGACTCTATGTTTTCTTCATCATCCCTATGAATTCACTGATTTTCTCAGTACCCAGCTTAATTATAGTGTAGTTGACCTTTTCCATACCTCCCTATGTAACAAAAGGAAAAAGTTTTAGGCACCCGCCATAAAGAAAGGGAGGATGGTCAAAAAAAACCCTTAGAATTGTTGGCAACCTCCCTGTGGATTGTGATTCCCGAAGCTGAGAACCCATGATAGGGAGTCTTTCCTAGTATTTTACACTTAAACTGTAATTTCTTGGTCCCTCCATCAATATCATTTTAAAAATATTGGTGCCATACATTAAATTTCTCTTCAAAATTAAATTCAGGCCGACCAACAGGATTGATGAACAGCTGTCCCTTATTTAAAAACAAACAAACAAGAACTTCAGCCAACCAGAAATTGACAAAAAATTAGTCACTCTCTAAGGAAAAAACAAACACTTCAGTAGCAGGGCAGTTTATGACTGAATGAAGTGCAGACCAGTTCTGTTCCCTAAGACAATAGAAATGAAACTTTCTAATTATGACATAGTGAGCAATTGTCAGTGACGAAGCCACGGCCATCAGTCAAAGTGACAGCCTCAGTAGAATACAGTCATTGAATAAATATTTCCTGCTTTGGAAAGAAATGCTTCAGCTATGGAACTCTTCATTTTTGAGAAATACCGTAGGTCCACTCCATCATTCATCTAGCAGAAGGAGACTTTTTTCCTTTGGAGCATTCTGTTCCATTGACATCAACCTGGCACATTAAACATCCCACAGGGCCCTCCAGAAATATCCAATATATGGCACTGGACTGTGTGACACATTAGCTGTCAGAAATTTGGTTAGGAACCCCTCGAGGGAGATACATCACTTTTAACTGAACTCTTGCTCACTGTGACTCATGCAAAATAATATAAAATGTAACAACTATTTTTCTTCAGTGAGTCAGTTCTTGTTTCCAAGCCAGTAATGAGTTATTGTAGGCCAGGGGGAAGGCACATGGCTCAAGAAGAGAGGGTACTAGTTGTGAGGGACTGTATTTCACCACTGAATGCCACTATTGGCAAATCTCTCTACTGGGTACTCACACTCCATCTTGTGACCAAAGGCAGAACTGCAGGATCTGTCAGTCATACAGCAGAGCCTTAATCCAACACAAACTGAAGTTTCTAGCATTGCAGCAAAACCACTGCCTCTGTATGCAGGGCAAAATGTATCAATTTACAACCAAGTGTAAAGTCAAAAGGTATCTTGGAAACAGGCAGTCTGTTTGGGACACAGCTTTGCCTGCCGTGAGCGAGAGACTGGATTTTCACTTGGCTTGGCTTTTGGCACTCAACAGAGGCATCAGAGCTTAATTTGTTCTACTTCCAAGATGGCAGCCTCACCCAGGGAGATGTCAAGTCAGCCTAAGAAACACCATGAACACATCCCTAATTTAAGGCTAAACCAAAAGGCTCGCTCAGGCAGCAGGACAGACACCAGAATGAAAGCTATCTTATCCCTAAGCAGCAGGGACTGGTGAAAACGATATCAGAGGGCATAATGGACAGTCACCTGCAAGTGCTCACCAAGACAGCCCTGACAGACACTCAGCTTCATGGATGAATCATTTTTCAACCGCTTCCTTCATCTGGGCGGGCAACCTTAAAAGATTCCTCTAGGTATTGGCTATTAGCCAAAATGGATCCCCATGCTCCTGGTGTACCCAGCGGCGTATTATCGCCCAGGCCGACAAGACCTAGGCCTAGGGCAGCAAATTTGCAGGGGCGGCAAATTTGAGCACCCACGGAGAAGCTCCCCTGCTCCAGCTCGCCTCCTCTGCAAGTGCGCCACCGCGTCCTGTTTCTCTCTCCTCCCTCCCAGCGCTTGTATACAAAGCCCAGAGGGAGGGGGGTGGAGGGGGAACGTGGCGTGCTGGGGAAAGACGCGGGGCCAGGGTGGGGATTTGGGGAAGGGATCCAATAGGGGCAGTGAGGGGGCGGAGTTGGGGCGGGACTTTGGGAAAGGGGTTGGAATGCAGGCAGAAAAAGGGTGGAGTCGGGGCAGGGCCAGGGGCAGGCGGGGTGGCAATTATTTCAGGGCCTAGGAGTGGCAAAATCATTAATCCACCACTGGGTGTACCTAAACCTCTGACTGCCAGAACCTGAGACTGGATGACTGGGAATGGATCACTCAAACTGTCCTGTTCTGTTCATTCCCGCTGAAGAATCTGGCACTGACCACCTGACCACTGTCGGAGGACAAAATACTGAGCTAGATGGACCATTGGTCTGACCCCGTATGGCCATTCTTATGCTCTTATTATTTCTCATACTGAACACAGGGCTGCCCGGGGCAGGGGCAGTTTGCCTCAGGCCTCCTGTTTGCAAGGGCACCCAAAATGATGGAGGGGTGGCTGGGCCAAATTTCAATGGGTGGCATTGCAACCTGGCACACAGGGTCACAGCACCACTGAGGTTTGGTGCCCGCCATCCACACTGCAGGAAGCAACTCACTTACCCCCGCTGGGACCAGATCCCATCGTCACTGCCTCTGGCATTATCGTACTGAGCCCAAGGCAACCCATCAGGCTGAGAGCCTGGGGGTAGGAGTGGAGTTGGGGATACCAGTTCCACTGACATTGTGGCTGAAGCTCAGTGAGAGGCAGGACTGGGAGCAGCCTTCCAGCTGCATGCAGAGCAATGCCTCCTATCCCCATGGAGAGGACAGCAACCCCACAGGCTTGTGCCCTCTCCCACAGTCCCACTTATCATACAAATAATTTCCTAGGCGAATTATTGCTTTGCTCATTAAAACCCAGGCACAGACCCGCTTTTCCCTTTCTGTGGCTGACAAAAATATTGTCAGCTTCTCTACTTGTACCCAAACAAAGAGTTAGACACAAAAAAATCCCACTGGTACCTCAGTTCTAGCTCCTCTCTCCTCTCATGCACAGAGCCCAATAAAAGAGAATGATAAAACTGACAAACCAAGATCCGCTATCACTGCTCTATCATGCTTCCTGACTCATTTTCCTCAGAAAAGAAGGTAAATCAGAAAGGTCAGACAATGAGATCCAGGCCACCTTTTCCGAGGGAAATTTTATTAAATGAGTTAGAAAGGTCATAAAGACCAGACAAAACTCAAAGGATAAGATCAAAGGATGAAAAGTACTCTAAAACCAGAAAGAAAGGGAAACATTTGCCCTCTACCAGTTAAATTGAATGTAAGCATTCCACTCCTCTTTCAATCAGCAAACAGTCAAAACAGAGTGATATTCCTTAGCTAAATAGAAGGGATGCAACATACAGAGTATGGAATATTATAATATTCCTAGGAACAAGTCTGATTAAGTTGATCTCCCAAAAATTGATCCTTGATTTCTTTCCTAAAGTTCTAAAAGCAGGAAAAACACTTACAAAGATTCATGAGACACCAGCTGCATCTACATGTTTTTCCAGGGACTGCCTTTGTTGGGCCTAATGATCTTACAGAAAATTGAGGGGCACAGAACATAGACATCATGTCACTGCTTAATATATGTATTACACATAATCATAGCATTTACCTTCATGGCTGGTCCAAGAGAGACCCTTGTTTTCAGATACACTTATGAGTGGGAAGACCAGAAAAGTTCCCAGTCTGAGAAGATCTGCTTTCACAGGGCTCTATCCTCAACATACTCCCAAAACTTTCCGGTGACTACCTCCGACATCATAGATTCCAAGGCCAGAAGGGACCCATGTGATAATCTATACTGATTTCCTATATAATACAGGTCATAGAATTCCCCCAAAATAATTCCTAGAGCGGATCTTTTAGAAAAACATCCCACCTTGATTTAAAAATTGTCAGTGATGGAGAATCCACCACAGCCCTTGGTAATTGTTCCAAGGCTTAATTATTCTCACAGTTAAAAATGTACACCTTATTTCTACTCTGAATGTGTCTATCTTCAACCTCCAGCCATTGGATCATGTTATACCTTTCTCTGTTAGATTAAAGGGCCCATTATTAAATATTTGTTCCTCATGTAAGTACTTATAGACTGTAATCAAGTTACCCCTTAACCTTCTCTGTGTTAAGCTAAATAGAGTGAGCTCTTTGAGTCTATCACTATAAGGCATGTTTTCTAATCCTTTAATAATTCTTGTGGCTCTTTTCTGAACCATCTCCAATTTTTCAACATCTTTCCTGAAATGTGGATAGCAAAACTGGACACAGTATTCCAGCAGGGGTTGCACCAGTGCCAAATACAGAAGTCAAATAACTTCTCTACTCCTACTTGAGATTCCCCTTCTTATGCATCCACGGATCACATGAGCCCTTTAAGCCACAGTGTTGCACTGGGGGCTCATGTTCAGCTGATTGTCCACCCTAACCCCCAAATCCTTTTCAGAGTCACTGCTTCTTAGGATAGAATCCACCATCCTGTAAGTATGGCCTACTTTCTTTATCCTTAGATGCATACATTTAGCTGTAGTAAAACTCGTATTATTTGTTGGCACTTAGTTTACCAAGCAATCTAGATAGCTTTGTATTAATGACCTGTCGTCTTCCTTATTTACCACTCCCCCAATTTTTGTGTCATCTGCAAACTTGAACAGTGATGATTTTTTTCAGAGTAACAGCCGTGTTAGTCTGTATCCGCAAAAAGAAGAACAGGAGTACTTGTGGCACCTTAGAGACTAACAAATTTATTAGAGCATAAGCTTTCGTGGACTACAGCCCACTTCTTCGGATGCATATAGAATGGAACATATAATGAGGAGATATATATACACACATACAGAGAGCATAAACAGGTGGGAGTTGTCTTACCAACTCTGAGAGGCCAATTAATTAAGAGAAAAAAAACTTTTGAAGTGATAATCAAGCTAGCCGAGTACAGACAGTGTGATAAGAAGTGTGAGAGTACTTACAAGGGGAGATAGAGTCAACGTTTGTAATGGCTCAGCCATTCCCAGTCCTTATTCAAACCGGAGTTGATTGTGTCTAGTTTGCATATCAATTCTAGCTCTGCAGTCTCTCTTTGGAGTCTGTTTTTGAAGTTTTTCTGTTGTAATATAGCCACCCGCAGGTCTGTCACTGAATGACCAGACAGGTTAAAGTGTTCTCCCACTGGTTTTTGAGTATTTTGATTCCTGATGTCAGATTTGTGTCCATTAATTCTTTTGCGTAGAGACTGTCCGATGATGATTTTATGTTCTTCCAGGTCATTGATAAAAATTTTAAATTGCATAGGGCCAAGAACAATCTCTGGAGGATCCCACTAGAAACACACCTGCTTGATGATGATTCTCTGCTTAACAATTACATTTTAAGACCTATCAATTAGCAAGCTTTTAATCTCTTTAATGTATGCTGTATGCATTTTATATCATTCTAGTTTTTCAATCAAAATGTCAGGTGGTATGAAGTTAAAAGCCTTGCAGAAGTCCAAGCATATTACATCAACGATATTACCTTTATCAACCAAACTTGTAATCTCATAAAAAATCTAGTTTGAATGCATTTATTTTCCATAAACTCATGTTGATTGGCATTAATTATATTACTCTTCTTTACTTCTTTATTAATCAAGTCCCATATCAGCTGCTCCATTAACTTGCCTGGGCTCGAAGTCTGGCTGACAGGCTTATAATTACCTGGGTCATCCTGTTTTACTCTTTTTAAAATATTATCACAACTTTAGCTTTCTTCCAGTCTTAGAACACCGGGGAAGTTCCAGAAGACTTATTGAAAATAAACATTAATGGTCCACAAAAAGAAGAACAGGAGTACTTGTGGCACCTTAGAGACTAACAAATTTATTAGAGCATAAGCTTTCGTGGACTACAGCCCACTTCTTCGGATGCATGCATGACTAACACGGCTGTTACTCTGAAACTTGTCATTAATGGTCCAGTGAGCTCCTCAGCCAGCTCTTTTAAACTCTTGGATGCAAGTTTATCTGGACCTGGGGATTTAAAAATGTCTAACTTTAGTAGATGCTGTTTAACATACTCCTGAGATAATAGTGAAATGGAAAGCATGTTACCATCATCATATGATGAGACTACATCCATCTGTTTTTTTCCCCAAATACAGAACAGAAATATTTATTGAACACTTCTGTCTTTTCTGCATTATTATTGATAAATGTACCATTTCCTTCTAGTAATGGACTAACACCATTGCCATCATAACACTGGGTTTCCAAATTTCTCAAAGCAAGACTCTCCTGAATCCACACATCAGGCACAGATTTTCAACATGGAACTTAAATACAGTTCTGCAAACTCTGTTAAAGTCAACATCTGAACTATTTCAATTAATAACTTTATATTTATCAAAACTAAAAGTTACCCTCTTCACAGCCATGACATCAGTGAGAAAAGTATCTGAATTACCAGCCTTTTCTATTGAAGATCAAATCTGATCTTTCATCAAGATACTATCATCTTAATCTCACCAGAGGGAGTTATGCCACTTTCCACGGGTCTCAGGACATAATTCTTCATTCTCTTCCAATTCCAGTCACATGCAAAAAAAGACATGGCATATGCTGGAATTCAGGCGGTTAATGCAGGTCTAAACAGCAGGGCAAATCTGTGAGAAAAATATTCTGTCTGGTTGTATTAGTGAAACAAAATATCAAAAGTTTATAGATAGGTGTGTGAACTGTGTTTAATACAACTCACACATCTTAAAAGCTTGTGATTCAGAATATTGCAGTCACATGAAGAAATGAGTGCAAACTGTAACAGATCCAGAGCTACTGCTCCAACTGAGAAATTAGCCATGACATATCATGAAATTCTTTGGCAATCAGTAACATTTTCAATGTAATTGACTTTCAGTGGGACTTATGAGTCTAAGGCACTTTTGAAAGTTTTACCTTGAGTTTCCAAGCGGGGTGACTCAAACAAACAAACAAACAACCCCTCCCCCACAGACTCTTGTGAAAAATGCAGCAGCCTCTTCTTTTTAAGCTTCCTCCCTTGTCTCTCATCATCACTATCTACATTCCAATAATGAGGGCTGTCAGACATGAACTTTGATAGAGAAAGGAAAATATTCTCCCCAAGTCTATTTTTCTTATATGAGAGTTTGTGTCCTAAAATCCAAACTTTGGCAAAATTTGTGCTTATACAAATGTAAGCCGAGTCTAAATGAGCTCTCCCTTGACATCTAGTGGTGAGCTGTGGAAAAAGACTTCAGGAGCTGATCTTGTTTGAATGGACACATCCACTCTGCCTAGGTGCTCAGCATGATGGGATTGCTTGCCCAAATGATCACTTGTGGCTGGTGTTAGATCCCAAGTCTCCTTGTTATTGGGACAGGAGTAATAAAGTGTTGTTATCCTTGTTGTGTGAACTCAGGGCAGCAGAACTGTACCTGGCATACCCCGATAGAGGGACTCACCCTCAATTGAATGGCACTCAGTAGACAGGGGACATGGATTCCAACACCCAAGAGGGGAGGGGGGCTATGTTTAGGGGTTACAGATGCGAGTTGACCTGTTTGTTTTCTATGGTATAATAAATGAGCTAATTTAGAGTGGTTTTTTTTTTTTTTTACTGTTCAGAACTGAAATCACCGATACCTGGATTTAAGGATTAGACCTACTTTGGGACAGTGTGTTTATTGCAAGAGATTGCCCACTGTGCACCAGCAGTGAGGCTCCCCCACTAACAGCTGAAATCATTGAGAGCTGTGTTAAGTGGGGGGCCCTGAAGACATCTTGGTGTGTGGCCAGTTTGGTGGCTGGCAGAGAAGTGTGGTAAGCGGCCAGCAGAGAAGCTGGTGGAGAGGGCTAGAGCAGAGCCCTGCTGAGAGGCATGGCAATCAGCTGTTGGGGTGATGAGCGAGTGCCTTGGCGTGTAAGGTGCCTCCTTACCACCTCTTCTGCACAGGATGGGAGGTGAATTCTGTGGATGAACCTCTGAACTCTGGGGCTGCACCAGCCAAGGACAGCAATTGTGAGTGGGGTATAGAGAAGGGATGGGAACATTAAAGGGACTTTTGGGTTGCTGGACTTAAGAACCTGAGGGGAAATAGACAGTGCCCAACTTACTTGGGGGTGGGCCTGTTGCTCATGGTTTATGTTTATGAACCCTAGTTGTGGTGTTCTCCCAAATTAATGCTGAGTTACTTCCCTCCTTTTATTAAAAGTTTTTGCTAAACTCAGACTCTGTGCTTGTGAAAGGGGAAGTATGACAGTGGAGCCACCGCCAGCAGCAACACAAAAGTAAGGGTGGCATGGTATGGTATTTCCACCCTTACTTCTGTGCTGCTGATGACAGAGCACTGCCTTCGGAGTTGGGCCCTTGGCCAGCAGCCGCCGCGCTTAGGTCGCCAGCTCTGAAGGCAGCACAGAAGTAAGGTTGGCAATTCCACGATCTCCCTTAAAATAACCTTGTCCCCCGCTGCAACTTCTTTTTAGGTCAGGACCCCTAATTTGAGAAACACTGGTCTCCCTGTGAAATCTGTATAGTATAGACTAAAAACACACAAAAGACCAGATTTCATGGTTCATGACATGTTTTTCATGGCTGTGAATTTGGTAGGGCCCTACATATATAGAATGGAATTGTGGTGGATGAGGCATATGGCCCTACCTAGCGCTGTACACTACGTGGGTATATGTGCCCGTGCACATGTACGTTTGCTAGGCTGATGGAGACATTAACTCCTCTCAGAATATATTTCTTCTCTTGACCCCATTTTCCCCTTCTTGCCATCATACAGAATAATGCAACACAACATCACCACATAGGAGTGAGACTTGTGATATCAGCTCCTCTACCTGTTTGAAGTTCTTTTATGGCAGTGCTGCACATCAGCATACAGATTACTCTTTGCACAAATCAATTTAAAACACAATCATTCCAGTTTCTCAAACTGTTTTTTGGATTAAAGGCTTGGTTTACTGGGAGGCAGCTCTGTAGCTTGGACCAAGGCTCCCAGGGACAGATCCTGCCATTCTGGTTATGAATACATGTTCTGAACGTACAGAGGTGCAGGAATTCAGGGTCACAGAATTTACAGAACAGTAGATCCCAGGACATTCATGCTAGACAATGAAAATTTCATTTTATTATTCTTAGAACTGTGATTGCTAACGTCCTGCTTCCCCAGGTGTTCTCGGACAATGACAGCTTTCCTGACACTCCCCATTACCGGGCTCTTAACAGGACAACTCAACGGGATGAGGGACGGCAAACAGACTGTCTTGGGAAAACTGGGATGGAGACATAGGCTAGAGCAGCAGTGCGCGCTCCCGCACCCCTGGGCTTGAAGTGGTTTCCATTATATATAGGGTTTAATTGGTTCAATGGCTCTCAGCATCCCCCACTATACAAACTGTCCCAGCATCCCTGGAGAAGGGCAGCTGCCCACTCTGGATTTGCTCTGCCTCCAGCAGGGTGTGTGTGTGAGCCCCTCCCGCTCTGCAACCCCCGGAGGGAAGAGTCTGAGCTCCAGCCCCTTTGGCTGGGGGGAGGGAGGGGCGGAATCAGAGGTGAAGCCGCGTATCGCGGTTCATAACTGAGCTCCTCCTCCAAGTTATGGCGATCGGCGATGGGTTGGAGCCACCCTAGTCTCGCCTCCAATTAGGTGGTAGGTAAGTGTGCGGGGGGCTCTCCTCCAATGAGAGACCAGGCTCCTCTAAAGAGGCGGTGTCACCCAGTCTTCGATCCAATGAGAGTGGAGAATCTCCGGTGAGGGACGGGTCGCTCTACCTCCCCCGGAAACGTGCCGGGGGCGGTGCCTGCCTGCCCCTTCTCCAATGAGTGGGGCGACGCGACATTTCCCCCCCCTTCCCATGATGCATCGCGGCGAGCGGCCGCAGGACAGCCGTGACGAGCGACTCCATCCGGGTCCTGGGCGCCGCTCCGGGTCAGCCTGCAGCAGGTAATGGGGCTGCGGCGCCGCCATTGCTCGGGAGCAGCGCCCGGGTAGAGGCTTGCGGGGCGGGCGGACCTAGGGAGAATGGGGGCTTCCTGAGGCCCGGCCGCAGGGAGCGAGGCGCCGCGCGGGTCCCTGCTGGCTGCACGCCGGGCTCGCCCTAGGCGCTGCCTGCTCGGTAGGAAGCAGCAGCTGGGCCGTGTCGTCTTGTGGCTGCTGCCTGTGGGGCGCGACCGCGTGTGTGGGGCGGGCTGAACCAGGGCTTCTCCCCGGGGCGGCGGGGCCGCGCTCTGCCATGGTGCTGCTGCCGCCGCGGGTGGGGGCTCGCAACCGTCTCCCTCCGCTCACGTGTTTATGCATTTAAGGTTTTTTCACCCCCCCCTCAGACTAACGTGAAGTCCCGGAAGTGCCGCCTCCGGGCGCTGCTGATTGGCTGTATGGTTTCCGTTCTCATGAGCGATAGGCTGTGAGGACTGCTAGCGGCTGTGAACGTCACTTCCGCTATCATGTTTGTGGGCAGGGGAGACCTTGGCGGGGAGGGGGTGCTCTCTTCCCCCGAAACCCTCCGGGCAACAGCAGCCGCCGATTCCCCTGCGGCCGGACCGGAGCGATCGGTGGCTTGAGACGCCCACCCCCGCTTCGCTCCCGGCCCTTCTCGGGGAGACTCAGCTCTGCCTCCTTAATGGCGCGGGGAGGCAGGTGAGCCCCAGACTCGCTGCTCTGCGGGGACCGCTGGGAAACCCAGCATCCCCGGTGCCCTTGGCCGAAGTCGCTAGCGTCATGCGGCTGTGGTGGGCAGGAGGATGCTGTTGCTGGGAAGGGCAGTTCGCAGCTAATAAGGCCCGATGGGATGGAGTGACGGGGAAGCGCATGTGAAAACCCTTGGTGAGGTGAGTTACACTGCAGTGCCCTTTGAGCAGTTAACGAACTGTTAATGCGCTTTATCTCTTGGTTAGGCTTCAACAGTTTTGACCAAAAACGTTTGAGGCTTTGACACTGTTGCTACGACCTGCAGGTATTGACAGCCGTGACTCGGATTTAAAACAGACCTGGTGGAGTAAGTATAGGCTTCTTGAAATAAAAAAGGTGTTTCTGCTTGCACAATGAATTCCATGCTTAAGCACCTTGCACTTTTGGTTGGCTTTATTGTGTTGCATATTTAAGCACTAGCATTTTGAAGTATGTCTGGATGCAGCTATTATGCATAGCTGCTTGTATCTCATATCGATTTGAATGATAAATTCGAGATTGGGAATAGTTCTCAGTTGCATTAGGTATTGCTGCAATATAGTTACCAGTGTTTATCATACAATCTACTATTTATATTGGCTGCTGTAACTTTCATAGAAGAAACATTTGGATTATGCTCAACTGTAGAGAGAAGAGCTTCCAATGTAATTCTGATTTATTCAAGAACAAGTGTTAACTGATAACAATGACAGGTGTGATACTGCAATTATAAGACTGATGAAATGAACTAATGCTCCTTTTTCCATTCCTGCAGCTGGGGGAAGGCAGAGTTTCAAATTTATCAGACACTTATTGCCAAGAGGCTACAAATGATTGAGCCCAAGAGTAGGGTACTGAGGAAGTACACTGGTGGGAATTCAAGGACCAGCTAGTGGGAGCTTGGTTCTTCAACTGGATATTGTACTTGAAAATGGGACTCTTTATTTTCATTGTCTTCTGGTAAATAGGTGTCTGGTAAATTTTGGAAGCCCTGCATATGAATAGGTTGGTGGAAATGCTGCTGAGGATAAGTTCAGAGAGGCAAATGGAGTATTGATTTTTTTTTTTTTTTTAAACTGGGGTGGGGTAGTGTGGAATTGGAACAGATAAACATAGAGTAAATTACTATATATAAGGAAATATAAGGAGGAAGGAAGGAGAGTGGCATGACTTGATTAATCTGTAAATATCTACATCTGGAATAAATACTTGATAATGGACTTTTCAGTCCACAGAAAAGGTTACATGATCCAATGGCTGGAAGTTGAAGCTAGATAGATTCTGATTGGAAATGACAGTGAGGGTAATTTAAGAGTTGAAAATATTTACCAAAGGTTGCGGTGGATTCTCCATCACTGGCAATTTTTAAATCAAGACTGGATTTAAAAAAAAAAATGCCCTAGGAATTTTTTTGGGGGAAGTTCTATAGCTTGCAACTAACAGGAGGTCAGACTAGATGATCACAGAAGTCCCTTTGGATCTTGGACTCTAGGCATCTGTGAAGCCAGTGAGAGAGAGAGGTAACAACAAAGGGAGATATTAAGTTGTATTAAAAAAGAAGTTGACTGATTCATATTTAAATACATAAATAGTATGTAGCTGTTGCAGGAGTTGCGGTGGCATAGGATAACTTTCTTCCTGGCTAGTAATTGTCAATATTTTTAATCTGTTAAAGGATAGAGCGCAAAACAACATTGTACCAAGTAGGTCTTGCCATTACCTTGTATTAGCTTACCATAAAATCCTTGAATTTGGTGTATGCTATTAACATACCACTAATGATTTTCTTGCACTGCTTACTCTTCAAATCTCTTTAAGGATTTTTAATCGATTGTAAGTGTAAACTAATTCCCTCTGACTCAAGGTCATCATAGCCCCTTGCCTCCATTTATAACTAATTTCTCTATAAAAAATATATTCTTGGGAAAGCAGATCTATTAAAAAGATTTGCTCTTACCTAAGAGGTGTCATGAGAAATAAATAAAATGCTAAAAATGTGCTAGTTTGATATTTTTTTAAAAGAATCCAGCAGGGCATAAATGTACATTTAGTGCCTAAAGAATAAAATTGATCATGAAAAGTTGGATCAAATTCTGCTGTGGGGTTTGAGATAGCATTTGTTGAGCAGAATTATGAATTTTTGTACTTCAAAAAGCATTTAATGATTTTATTTTTATTGAACTTCTGATTCTTTACAGTAGAGGTGAATGTATCCTAAAATCCCAAGATATAGGAAAAAATCCAGCAATTGGGACTTCACTTTAACAGATGTCTAATAAATGGTTCCTATAGTCAAATTTGGCTTGATCTGTTTGTCATAATATTTTATATATTGATGGTTACATTAATTTTGGTATAGGCTTATTTAGGTATAGTCTCCAGAGAATGCCATTCACAAATTGTTGTTATCTCAAGTTCTCAATTATTCAATTCTGATTACAATAAGGATTACTGGAAGGGCGGTTACCGAACAACCATTTAACATTGTCATAGTGAAGGTCTTGTAATTTATTACTGAAAATTTATCAAGTTTGCTAAAGATTGCACTTCAATTGTTTTATCGTCCTATTCTAGCCCTTATCTTGAAACACTAGTTAGAATTAAAGGGAGCTTCTAAATTCTTTAGGACTTCATTTTATAGTATTTTGATTTATAACGTGCTAATTATCACACTTTTTGTATGGGGTGTTAGCCTGCTATATATATGAACAGCATACAAATTAAGAGGTTGCATAGGTTACTTGAAAAGACTAAAATGTAATTATCTTGCATGTGAAGATTGGAGAGGATTGGTACAATAATTGAGTACTTACACGATTTTTCAGAGCAGTAGAAATCATTCTTGTTTTAGTTTCCATTTGACAAATGCCTTCTAATTTCCCCTTAATTTTTAACTAGTAGTTGGAAGATCCCTTCGGATTTGAAGTACCTTAGAAAATTTACAAGAGACATTCCAGGAGCTGTAAAGATCAATAGAAAAGTTAAATTGTGTTATGGATTGCTGCACCTCTACCTGAAAACTGAAATCAGTGAGAGTTAAGCACCCGAGTACCTTTGTGAATCCCACTTAAATGTCTGCAAAAAGAACAGGAATACTTGTGGCACCTTAGAGACTAACAAATTTATTTGAGCATAAGCTTTCGTGGGCTACAGCCCACTTCATCAGATGCATAGAATGGAACATATAGTAAGAAGATATATACACCACACACACATATACATACACACAGAAAACATGAAAAAGTGGAAGTAGCATACCAACTGTAAGAGACTAATTAAGTAAGATGAGCTATTATCAGCAGGAGGGGGGGGAAAATGTTTTGTAGTGATAATCAAGATGGCCCATTTTAGACAGTTGACAAGAAGGTGTGAAGATATTTAACATGGAGAAATAGATTCAATATGTGTAATGACCCAGCCACTCCCAGTCTCTGTTCAAACCCAAGTTAATGGTATCTAGTTTGCATGTTAATTCAAGCTCAGCAGTTTCTTGATGGAGTCTGTTTTTGAAGCTTTTCTGTTGCAAAATTGCCACCTTTAAGTCTGTTACTGAATGGCCAGAGAGGCTGAAGTGTTCTCCTACTGGTTTTTGAATATTATAATTCCTGATGTCATATTTGTGTCTATTTATTCTTTTGCATAGAGACTGTCCGGTTTGGCTAATGTACATGGCCGAGGGGCATTGCTGGCACATGATGGCATATATCACATTGGTAGATGTGCAGGTGAATGAGCCCCTGGTGGCGTGGCTAATGTGATTAGGTCCTATGATGATGTCATTTGAATAAATATGTGGATAGAGTTGGCATTGGGCTTTGTTGCAAGGATAGGTTCGTGGGTTAGTGTTTTTGTTCTGTGGTCGCTGGTGAGTATTTGCTTCAGGTTGGGGGGCTGTCTGTAAGCAAGGACTGGTCTGTCTCCCAAGATCTGTGGGAGCGAGGGATCATCTTTCAGGATAGGTTGTAGATCTTTGATGATGCGCTGGAGACGTTTTAGTTGGGGGCTGACGGTGACGGCTAGTTCTGTTGTTTTCTTTGTTGGGCATGTCCTGTAGTAGGTGACTTCTGGGTACTCTTGTGGCTCTGTCAATCTGTTTTTTCACTTCAGCAGGTGGGTATTGTAGTTTTAAGAATGCTTGATAGAGATCTTGTAGGTGTTTGTTCCAACCCCTCAGACAGAGACAAATGCGGTTGTATCTTAGAGCTTGGCTTTAGACAATGGATCATGTGGTGTCCTGGATGGAAGCTGGAGGCATGTAGGTAAGTATAGCAGTCAGTAGGTTTCTGGTATAGGGTGGTGTTTATGTGACCATCGCTTATTAGCACAGTAGTGTCCAGGAAATGGACCGCTTGTGTGGATTGGTCTAGGCTGAGGTTGATGGTGGGATGGAAATTGTTGAAATCATGGTGGAATTCCTCAAGGGCTTCTTTTCCATGGGTCCGGATGATGAAGATGTCATCAATGTAGCGCAAGTAGAGTAGGGGCGTTAGGGGATGAGAGCTAAGGAAACGTTGTTCTAAGTCAGCCATAAAAATGTTGGCATAGTGGGGGGCCATGTGGGTACCCATAGCAGTGCCGCTGACTTGAAGGTATATATTGTCCCCAAATGTGAAATAGTTGTGGGTCTATTTGTCATTGTTAAACCTTTAATTATTCAGTCCTCTAATCAGTTTATATTGACACCTGAAATTAACCTAGGGATATGTGTGAGACAACTGCTATGTTAATGGGAACAAATCAACTATTTTTCTCAGGGGTTAATACTCACAGAAGAACACAAGGGAATGAAGTAGGAAAACATAAGGATGCATGTGGACATCTTGTTACAATGTCTTTTAAAAGAATGACACCTTAATTTTGATTCAGGCATAAGTCCAACTCATGCTTTTCTCTTTATTAAATTTCTCTCTTAATACACCACCTTCTGAAAAGCATATCAGGTGGGGGATTAAATATCAGAAGTAAACAATTGATATTTGATATGATGAAGTAAACATTCCCCATCAAGGGAGTACATATCATCATAATGGAAACACATGCATAATGAAACAGACATTTCAGGGGGAATACATAACTGGCACTCTAATTGTTCTGTGAAAGACAGTGGTTCAGAATGCTGTAGTTCTTCAGATAGCTAAAAAAGGAAATGGCAAACTTCTTCTGGTCAGTGGAAGACTGTATTATTATAACAGTTGATTCTAAATGATAGTGAGATCAGCAATGTCAGTGGTTTATGTAAAAACTGGGCAATAATTTGGAGTGGTTGTAGTTAGAAAAAACAGTGCTTTGTTCTGTACTTTTATTTCAGTTATGTCAAACATGTTTGTTTACAAATTAAAATGTTTGTTCCAGCATCAGCACTGCATGCTCAACCTGGTATCTAATTGGTTCTCTTTGCTATATACATAACCTACCTTCAATAGTTTATGGCAGGGGTGGCCAACCTGTGGCTCTGGAGCAGTTAATATGCGGCTCCTTGTATAGACACCGACTCTGGGGCTGGAGCTACAGGCGCCAACTTTCCAATGTGCCGGGGGTGCTCACTGCTCAACCTCTGGCTCTGCCAGAGGCCCTGCCCCTACTCCACCCCTTCCCGCCCCCTTCTCTGAGCCTGCGGTGCCCTCGCGCCTCCCTCTTCAGAGCCTCCTGCATGCCACGAAACAACTGATGGGCGGGGCTGCCAGTGGGTAGGAGGCGCTGGGAGTGGGGCGGGGGAGCTGATGGGGGGGCTGCTGATGTATTATGGTGGCTCTTTAGCAATGCACATTGGTAAAGTCTGGCTCCTTCTCAGGATCAGGTTGGCCACCCCTGGTTTATGGTCTTGGAGTTAGGAGTAGCTGGTGATTTTGATACAGCAGATAAAATTAGATTGCTTCTTGCATGCTTGCTGTTGTATTGCTAGAAAAAAACCTATGGCCTCTAGGCCCTCCATGTCTGTAAAACAGTCTCAACCTCTGGAGGTAGGTAAACACTTGCATCCATTTTACAGATGGTAAAATGAAGTACAGATTAAATGACTTGAAAGTTATACAGCAAGTTACTAGCAGAGCTGTTTGATTAGAAGGCAGGACTCTGAGATTCGTTCTTCAAACCTTGATTATATTGCCTTTAAGTAAACGAAGCAAAGATTTGGGCATCAAGGTGTGTTGTCTACTTTTCTGACCATAGCATTATCACTTGTACATGAAGTTATTACAGATATTTAGGTTAATGTATAATTTTGTTTGAAGAGATTTGATCTATAGCAGGAGTCAGCAACCTTTCAGAAGTGGTGTGCTGAGTCTTCATTTATTCACTCTAATTTAAGGTTTCATGTGCCAATAATACATATTAAAGTTTTTAGAAGGTCTCTTTCTATAAGTCTGTAATGTATAACTAAACTATTGTTGTATGTAAAGTAAATAAGAAGCTTCATTTAAAATTAAATTAAAATGTAGAGCTCCCCGGAATGGTGGTTAGGATCCGGGCAATGTGAGTGCCACTGAAAATCAGCTCGTGTGCCGCCTTTGGCATGTGTGCCATAGGTTGCCTAGCTTGGTCTATAGCATGTAGTGGACAGGCAGCATGTATCAATATCTGGCCAACAGATTGTTTACTACCCTAGAAGTAATACACTGAAGTTAACAGCTTTTTAAAGTTTGTTGGGTACAGTAGGCAATAGTGACTTTCTAATTTTGTTTTTGTAAATCCTTGATCTACAAACATGTCTAGTACTCCTGGCGCAGGTACCCCTCAATTCTTAGAGAGACAGACCTCAATATCAGATATTCCTGTTTACTTCTAATTTCAGTGAATGATTGCAATGTAAAATGCTTTGATACAGTCACTTTGAACCATTGATTTAAATCAGATTTAGACTTTGTAAATCTATTTGAAAACTTGTGCTATTGAGACTTTACTTTAAAATTCATATGCTACATTATAAATACTGTAAAGCGCCACTAGTTGGAGTATTTTGAGTTGTACAAAATTTACTACAGCAAAAAAGTGAAAATTAATGTCCTGATGTTGTAAACACCGAAGCAAATACATAACTCTATTCACCATGTATAGTCCAATTGTCTTCAGTGGGACTAGCAGGACCAAGTACTGATTTTGCCACAGATCCCTAAGTGGCCCCCTCAAGGATTGAACTCTCAACCCTGGGTTTAGCAGGCCAATACTCAAACCACTTTGTAACTGCTACTCCTGAGTTGAAAATTGGATATGGAAACAGAGCAGTGTCACCATTCCAAGGTCCTAGATAAGATTAAATGGAACTTCACTAGAATTTTTTCTTAGAAATTTCTATACCTTGTCATCTCCAGAGTTGTAAGAGCTGAAAATACACTAGCAGCAACCATTTCCTGGGTCCAGTTTCCCTTTTTCACAATTGGGAGAATGTGTTGGTGGGCATGAGCTATTAGTGTCTTAGGTTGTAATGTAGGAAGACACAGATTAAACAAAAGATAAATAACATAAGCAAATAATTCAGCTTTTTAAAACTTAAGCCTACACATTTTAGCAAGTCTCATAATATAAGCAGATCAATTCCCCACATAAGATTACAGTCTGTATATTAGAATTTTAAATGTATTCTGAAAGCTCAGTGAAAAATTAGCTGTAGAATCATAGACATTAAGGTCAGAAGGGACTATTATGATCTTCTAGTCTGACCTCCTGCATGATGCAGGCCACAGAATCTCACCCAGCCACTCCTGTATCAAACCCCTAACCTATGTCTGAGCTATTGAAATCCTCTAATCGTGGATTAAAGACTTCAAGGTGCAGAGAATCCTCCAGCAAGTGACCTGTGCCTCACGCTGCAGAGGAAGGTGGAAAACCCCCCAGGGCCTCTGCTAATCTGCCCTGGAGGAAAATTCCTTCCCAACCCCAAATATGGCGATCAGCTAAACCCTGAGCATGTGGGCAAGACTCACCAGCCAGACACCCAGGAAAGAATTCTCTGTAGTAACTCAGATCCCACCTCATCTAACATCCCATCACAGGCCATTGGGCATATTTACTGCTAATAGCCAAAGATCAATTAATTGCCAAAATTAGGCTATCTCATCATATCATCCCGTCCATAAATTTATCAAGCTTAGTCTTGAAGCCAGATATGTCTTTTGCTCCCCTTGGAAGGCTGTTCCAGAACTTCACTCCTTTGATGGTTAGAAACCTTCATCTAATTTCAAGTCTAAACTTCCTGATGGTCAGTTTATAGCCACTTGTTCTTGTGTCCACATTGGTACTGAGCTTAAATAATTCCTCTCCCTTCCTGGTATTTATCCCTCTGATATATTTATAGAGAGCAATCATATCTCCCCTCAGCCTTCTTTTGGTTAGGCTAAACAAGCCAAGCTCTTTGAGTCTCCTTTCTAAGACAGGTTTTCCATTGCTCGGATCATCCTAGTAGCCCTTCTCTGTACCTGTTCCAGTTTGAATTCATCCTTCTTAAACATGGGAGACCAGAACTGCACACAATATTCCAGATGAGGTCTCACCAATGCCTTATATAATGGTACTTGTATAACACCTCCTTATCTCTACTGGAAATACCTCGCCTGATGCATCCCAAGATCGCATTAGCTTTTTTCACGACCATATCACATTGGCGGATCATGGTCATCCTGTGATCAACCAATACTCCGAGGTCCTTCTCCTCTGTTACTTCCAACTGATGTGTCCCCAGCTTATAACAAAAAATCTTGTTATTAATCCCTAAATGCATGACCTTGCACTTTTCACTATTCAATTTCATCCTATTACTATTTCTTCAGTTTACAAGGTCATCCAGATCTTCCTGTATGATATCCCGGTCCTTCTCTGTATTGGCAGTACCTCCCAGCTTTGTGTCATCTGCAAGCTTTATTCGCACATTCCCGCTTTTTGTGCCAAGATTAGTAATAAAAAGATTAAATAAATTAGTCCCAAAACTGATCCCTGAGGAACTCCACTACTAACCTCCCTCCAGCCTGACAGTTCACCTTTCCGTACGACCCATTGTAGTCTCCCCTTTAACCTGTTCCTTATCCATCTTTCAAGTAAAAAACAAGTCCCAATAATAACCGAAGCAATCGTCAGGTGGGACCTGCTGTGCAAATGAGTCCCAGTGGCACTGTGAAGAGTGGCTGGATTTGTGGGAGCTCAACTCAGGTTCTACTCTGGCTATGAACAACTCGGGAATGGAGGTTGTTCATAACTCTGAAATGTTCGTAATGGAACAAAACGTTAGAGTTGTTCTTTCAAAAGCTTACAACTGAACATTGACTTAATACAGCTTTGAAATTTTACTATGCAGAAGAAAAATGCTATTTTACCTTTATTTTTTTAGTAGTTTACGTTTAACACAGTACTGCATTGTATTTGCTTTTTTTCCCCTCTGTTGCTGCCTGATTAGAACCAGAAGTGTGCAAATAAGGGGTGTGGGTGACTGGTTAGTTCATAATTCTGGTGTTTAACTCTGAGGTTTTAATGTACTGTAGAGCTGCTGCTCTAGAGGAGATCTGGGACTGAAATTAAAGCCCCGATTGGAAGTTTAGAACTCTGTTCTAGAGGAAATCCTGCTGGTCTGGTGGAGACTAGGATGCCCTGAATTCACTTCTTCTGACTATTGCAGCTGTAATGGGGAGATCTGGGATTTTGGTAGATTGTCCACCTGGTAAAGTTATATGCAGGGGAGAAGCCGTACCTGGTGACCACAGGCAACTCCCATTGGAGCAGAGTAATGAGCAGTAAACTTGCCCATTGCACCTGGTTGGTCCTATATGAAAATATAAATGAATCCATTTTATCTTGCTTATTCAGTACAGTACCATACTTCTTCACTTCTGTAGTTGTGAAGATTAAGACCTGTGGAATTTGCATTTCGCTTATTTCAGTGAATTTAAAATATACTATAACTAAATGTGACAATCACTAGTTGACTATAGAATGCAAAACTTACAGGTGTGACTGCTTGTACTGTAGGTATTTACTACTTGTGCATCTCAAACTGAGGTAACTAACAGTACAAATACAAATTGAAAGTCCAAACGCCTGATTATTCTTTTTTTTTTTTTTTTTTAGAACTTGAATTTTGTTGTTACATTGAGTTCTTAGTCTGCCTGCATTTCATAAACATATATAAAGACATTTGCTATAAAACTTCTTGAGATTTTAAAATGTGGTTGTCATTTTCTGGAAGTTATATTTGCTAAACTTCCAAAATACAAAAAATTCTCTATTTAATTCTTTCATCTGGTTTGGGGAAGAGGAAGTCATCAATTCTATATTGCACTGCTCTTTAAAAATGCCACAATAGTTCCAGTCAGGAACAGTAAATTCTAAGTCTCTCCTTAGGAAAAGGAAATTGGAATTTATAGGAACTTTTTTGGAATAAAAACTGAGAATTAATCCACAACTTCACCCATCAGAGGATTAAAAAATACTGGGCTTCTAGAAAGCAGAGAACTTTTTTAAATTATAGTCCAAAAGAGTGTTTTTCATTAAGAATAAAATTCATTAAGATTTAAAGGCCACTGAAACCCATTTACAATCATTTTGAAAAAATGGACTTTACTTCAGTATCTTGTGATGCATATTTATTTTCACAACTGGATAATATAACAAACATAGAATGCTTTTGCCATTCAAATGGAGGTTAGCATTGATATATGTTGGATTAAATGTATAGCTCAAAACAGTGAAGAAAATGAGTGGTGGCTGCCCTACCATCCGTCCGTGGCCGGTTATTGCAGCATGTAATCAACAGCTATTATCTTGAAGCATAATCTGATGAATAGATTATAAAACTTGGAGTCACACTGAGTCTACATCCCATTCTGGCTTGCTGTATGATGACCAATGGCATCTTCCTCATTGGTAAAATGAGGAATGAATATACTCATGCTGGTATTTGAGATTTCGTTAAAGTGCTTTAAGACCCTAGGACAGAATGCATTATAAAAGTACTATATTAGAGTTTAATTTCATTACATCCTTGCTCAGGTACCGTTTGTCTGACAAACTTAATACCAAAAAGTGCCTGTATGGGGGAAATGTTTTTTCTTACATTGATTTGAAAGCAACTACAGGCACTTGTATATTGAGGAACAGCAAGTTAGTCTGGTGATGGGAGGCTGCAAATCATTTCCCCTCTCCAATTTCTTGTTACAAGTTAATATGGGAATTTTGTAGCTACAGAAGTAAAACTAAGGCAGAGCCTTGCATGCTTTTTGTGGTTACCAATATGTTGTCTTAACTTCTGTAATTTAAAATTATGAAAATGCCACACTGGTTTCAACAACATTTACAATATAAACTTCCAATAAGTGTCTACTTTGTGTATGAGAGTTAGAGCAATGGGCTTCCAGTAATGCAGTTTTACTGTCTTATAGTTCGTGTTTTTGGTATGCTATGTTGCCATGTAAATGTTTGTTGTGAACAATTTTAGAAGCATTTAAAACTCTCTATACAGCTTTGGATTTTAAGGGTGTAGTGTAGAAATGTAGACGTGCTTTTGCAGATTTGTTATGCATCTTGGATTTCATTAAACCTACTGGAGTCTAGAGCAGGGATCTGCAACCTTTGGCACATGCTCCCTGGCAGGCTGGGCCGGTTTGTTTACCTGCCGCGTCTGCATCTTCTCCCAGTGCTACTGTTGAAATTTATTTCCGTTTTGGGAATTAGGACCAACTGCTTATGCCCATCTGTGCAATGAAATACTTAAAAATTAAATTATGACAGGAATAAGGTTCATGAAAGTAGATCTGGGGTTTATGCTAATCCATGGCAGACTCTTAAAAGCAATCCAATAAAATTCATTGTCAATATTTGTACAAATGAAGGTACAGCATTGAAGAATTTTGGAAACTTTTGCTTTTATGTTTGCTGTTCATGGAGGAATAATGTCATCTGTTTGTATATAAATGCACTGGATCATGGGTTGTAATTTTTTTTGGCAAGGACATTAACGTGTTGGGAGCTCTTCTGTTAAGGCTTTGTTTGAAGACTTGTCTGAGAATCTTAAATTAGAATTGTGAAGAAAAACTAGTAAATGTATTTGAATTGTTTAAAAGCTGCACTGCTAAATACATACTTCAGGCTGTTAATTGTTTTTCCAAATATAAATCCGCTTTCCTCCCAATTCCCTGTTTTCAAGCTACCTTTGCCAAGCATTGGATTCTAAACCATACATATCTGCCTGGCACACATTTTTTGTTTTTTCCTCCCCCCAAATTTGTTCAGGATCATGGTCAACTGAAGTGCTAGTGTGGAAACTGGCTTTAACTTTTAAAAAAGGCAGACAAGATGTACTAATTCATTCATTGTAAACTTAAATACATTTAAGTTGCTTTTGGAGAAATAAGTTGAACTAATATTGTAGCGCCTAGAGGGGCCCAATCAGAATCAAAGCTATATTGTGCTAGTTTCTGCCTCCAAGAACTTACCATATATTCTCGTTCATAAGCCGAATTTTTTTAGTAAAAAGGGAAGCACCAGAGGTGGGGGTCGGCTTATGAACGGGTATAGAGAGGGAGAGGTGGGACACAGCCCCTCCCCCCAACAGAGGGGGCAAGGAGAGGCAGCAGAGAGAGAAGGGAAGAGGTGGGGCCAGAGTCTCTCCACTTCTGGCCACACTTCTCTCCCCCCAGCCTCCAAAGCAGCTGCAGCTGTGCCGCTCGGCCCCATCCCCAGAGCACGCTGCGGCCACGCCGCCCGGCCCAGCCCGCCGGAGCATGCTGCGGCCGCGCTCGCGCTGCCCAACCTGCCGGAGCAGCTCCAGCCAGGTCAGAGACATCCTCCCCTGGCCCTCCCCAGATAAGAAGGGATGGGATGGGGGAGAGTGTGGGGGTCCCGGGCTAGGGTCATGTGGGGAGTGGTCACAGGGGTTATTCCCTTGACTCCCAGCTTCCCCCCCACCCCCCCAAAAAAAAATTCCCCATCAGTTGCTGTCCTGGCCTGTCAGGGTAAGCAGCTGGCGCACCGGGACACTTTGTTTACTTAGGTTTACCTCTGTGCCTGCGGACGCTTGAGGTAAACAAACCATCTCAGACCACCAGCGGCTTATCCTGGCCCGGGAGCCAAAGTTTGCTGACCCCCGAATTATAGGGTCGGCTTATGAACAGGTTATAAAAAGTTTCCATTTTTACTTATCCATCCCGGGGGGGGTGGTGGCTTATAAATGAACCGGCTTATGATCAAGCATATACGGTAATTTAAGATCTACAGTAACAATTTGCTCACCGAGATACTGCAAAGTCGTACTTTTGTGCTGTTAGATTTAAAGTTAGCATTTAACTGCCATACGCTAAATCAGTTTAAAATATTGGTAGTTCATAGTGTTACATTTTGTATTTGGTCTAGATTATAGGCATTAAGCCCTTACACTGGTACAACTAGGAAAATTGGCTGAAGAAAACCATGATTTTCAGGTTTCACTGTTGCTATTAATTCATGAGGAATAAGTGATGTAGGTCTGTATGTAAGATTTCTGACAGACTGTCTTTCTTCTACTTTCAGATTTGAGATTACATCTATGGAAGATTTGAGATTACATCTACGTAATTTAACTCACATTTTTAAAAGAGAATTGAGTTTTAGATACCTTTCTTGCTCTGCATCTTGCTGTCTATCCAGAGGTGAAGTTTTGAGAGCCCCTAATGGTTGGTATAATTTTAAAAAAGTCTGAGGTCAAAGTCTTTCTAAGTAACTTGTTGCATGAAGCAAGGGGAAGCTTTCTCTGTGGTAAACTGTTATGTATAATATAGATGCTGTCTTGCAGCTAACTTGTCTCTGGTAAAACAACATTTCCTCTACATCTGAACTAAGAAGATGCCTGCACTGTGGGATGAGGTAGTAGGTTGTATAGTTTTAGGGTCATACCCACAACTGGGAGATAACTATACAATCTACTGTCTTTCCTAAAGCAGCAGAAAATCAGCAATGTCAGATCTTTCACTTTAAAAGCTTATTGTCCAGTTCTTCAGATCTTCTCTAGTTCAAAGGGCTTCTGGGCAGAGGAAATACATTTCTGTAGCATAGCAGAGTTGATATGTATGTCTGAATTTGTTTATCCCTGGAAAGTCAGTTTCTTTACCATTCTGATTTTCAAGTTAAATTTTTTAAAATTCTCTTCAGGGGATCAGCACAGGTATGGAAGAATAGATTTCATTCTAACTGTATATTGCATGGGGTCATTTAAAAACTAAAGTTGTTTAATTTCTAATTAAGCAAAATACTAGTGGTGGTATTTGGTGCCATTAAGATAAAACTTGTTCAGAGTTGAATAGCTGTGCAGCTAAGCTATATTTCCTGAAACTAGGACTGTTGCGTACAAATTTCTCTAGCGGAGTGAGGTAGTAGATTGTATAGTTGTAGGGTAGTTATTTTACCCTGTTCAGGAGATAACTATACAATCTATTGCCTTCCCCGAGGAGTAAAAAAAAATCTGCAGTTCCTTTGCATGCTAGCTGAGCATCCTGAGTTTACAGTTGGTGAGTGGACTTTCACTCAAGCCTGTACAATATCAGGTGATTAAGTGGCTGGATTTACAGCACTAAATGCTAATGTGGCACACACTAACATTGCATTTGGCTACTATGCTGAATTTTTTTCAAAGGTGAGTGATATATTGCTGATTTTTATATACAAATGGTCTTTCAAGTGTGTTCTGTTGCATTACTAATCTTGACTTCAATTGGTCAGACAGCTACACAAGTTTTGAAATTCATGGCTGCCCTGACAGCATGTAGCCCAAGTAGCCAGTGAACTGATTTGGGAGAAAATGGCTTCAGCAGTACTATCCTGTGTAAACACTTCTGTCTCCCTCCACTTCTCCTCCCCCCCAATGGTAGGAAGTGAAATTAAGTTAGTGGTTCTCCACTTTTTCTTTGCACCTTACTAAATGGGAGGGTAATCCCAAACAGTGTAGGATGGCTATGATCCCCTGATGCTTGTTTTAAGCTTCTTGGGGGGTTATGAGCCCCAGAAGGTTTTCTTTACCCAATAAATCTGAGCTGGTTACATTTTATTTATTTTTTTAAATGGCATAGGCTCAAACTTGTTTTCTCATTGCCTAAAATGGTTAAACCCTGACTAGTTTGTTGTGTGGGAGAAGGAGCTACCTGATAAGTGATCATTTTAGAGGCTGTTCTGACTGAACAAGTGGTAATTAAGGTAAAACTGAAGCAGTATATCAGTCATCGGGGTTTTTAGTCTAGAGACAACTTTTGTAACTGATCTACCATTCCTGACTTAAACAATATTACCAAATATAGTGAAATAAAGCTGAAGTTACCTGGAAGTATAAATGAATGTAAAATGTCACAATATATGCATGTCTGAAACAAAGTCAAAAGAAACTGCAATAAAAGTTAACAGCTGATTTCACAGTGCAGCTGCTAAATAGAAGAACTGCAGAAGAAACAGTGGGCTCCTAGGAAGAGGTAGTAGGTTGCATAGTTTTAGGGCAGGGATTTTGCTCACAAGGAGTTAACTATACAACCTGCTGCCTTTCTTAGGGCTTTATTATTACAACAGGACCATTTTGGCTCAGTCTAAACTTCTGCAGCTTTGATATGTGAAGAAAAAAAACGGTATAAGCCAAACCAATATTTGATCATATTAAGTTTTAATGAAACTAAGTGTGGCAGCAACAGACTCATTCTGACAACCCATGTACAGTACTAACCGCAAGGTTGCAGCAGTATAGTGCTGCTTTTGAGGACAAACAGAACGCACCATTTGCTCCTTTAGTAAAAGTGAGTGGTGTAATATGGTAAAATAGTCTCTCACCTTCCTTTCAAGATTAGGCTAAGATTTTCCAGCACTGAATAAGAGTTAAAGTATATTGTTAATTCAAGTGACTTTTAATGATCTTATTAGAAGTGAGGGATAGACCTCTTCTCTTAAAGTACTCAGTGCTTATGAAAGTCTCAAGTTCCTAATGACAACTCAAATGTCCTATTTTTCTAGAGGAGTAAACATCTAAAATAGTTAAGAGTTTTAAAGCTTGATTTTATTGATCATGGGTATGTGGGATATTTTTAAGGGAAGACTTGCAACCAGCTTAAAAACAAACAATGTTGAATGAATCACAAGCAGTGGAAGGAAGTATAGTGGTCCTTTCCTGTAGATGTGTGAAAGTACAAACTCTTCCATGATTACACCATTGCAATGTAAATTTATAGCTGAGTTATGTACTTTTTGCAAGACTTCACACTGGTCTAAATCTTGCAGGTGTGGAAAAGATGTCCCCTGCTATATTACTTAGGGGTAGTCAGTACTTAAGTCTGTACTTTTTAAAGAAGTTTACAGCATATCATCCATCTTCTGGATAAAACACCATGCCAGGAGATGTTGCACTGAACCACACTATATTGACAGAACCAGGTTCAAGAATTGTTTCCTCCTTGTATTTTAATTTACGTATGTATTGAGTATTTTCCATGTGACTAATTGTACTTTGTTGCAGATCCAATAAATTTTAAACTGTTGTATGACTCTTTTTTTTAGTGTAAGAGCACCCAACTTTTCATAATGGAAAGTGAGGTTTACTTATTGAGGTACTGCATTCTAAAGGCTGTAATATAAAGAGTGGTGGCATTACTGAAATTAGTGTGTTTTTTAAAGGAATATTTTTATTAGACTAGATAAAGTATAGCTTAGGTATGACCTCTAGTAAACATTATGGTTGATATACTGAAGTTTATATTTGAGGGGTGGTAGTAGCATTTTTATGTCTACTGTAGACTTACGTCACCCCCACAACTGATGGTTTCTGATTGAGGGGACCTAACTTCATGGTGCTCATCTGCATCTCTTCTATTAACATAAGGGTGTTCACAAAGCTTATCACTGCATATTGCTCCAAGGGAACAGCTCTTTGTTCATACTTAAGGTACTGCTAGTTCACCATAAAGCCTTTGTTTTCCCTACATAGTGCCCTATACTTAACAGAAGAAAGCTTTGCGAAGCAACACCCAAAACTGCAGCTAAAATAATGAAGGATCATTAAATATTTCTCTGTTCACAGGTTAAAGGAATATGCTCTTAAAATACTTGTTTCATCACTTTCAGCCACCACACCTACGATGCTGATGTTGTCACATGCCACATCCGTAAAGCCCCTGTTGTGGAAAAATTGTGAACAGAACATGTTAAACTGAAAACCTTTAAAAGGAGACATGACTATAACTAGCTGCCTCTTAAGTTAGGATCTTTTACAATTTAAAGTTTAAACACATCCATTAAATCCATATTTTAATCTAGCAGCCTGAAGCACCTAAGCAGAAACCACCTGTGACCTAATCTGTTAAACAGTCCAGACAGGCACCCTAAACTTTCAGAGCTTGGGGGGAGGAGTTCCTGTATGTTGCATGAGCTCTGCCTGGCATTTAAACTCCACTACACTGCAGCTTCTCAAACATAGTCTTGATGCTGTTTGTGTCTAATTAGCAAAGGCTCAACTAACTGAAAAATAAAAGGTGTGACTTTTTTTGAAGGATGGTTTACAGCAGAAATTGACTTTATAAAAAAGAATGCTATTAAAATACAAAAACCACATGCTCAGCTCACTAGAAATATTTTACATATAAAAAAGGTTGACATGGCCTTCAGCCATTTATTTTCTACAGTTGTTTGAACAGTAGGGTAATCTATTCCCAAAATGTTCACTTAAATTCCTCCCCCCACTTTGGAGGAGACAGCAGTAGTGACAATGTCACTTAAGCTTTCAATGTACTGAGTTAGCCTCATCTTTTTGTAAGTGGAAGCAAGTTAATCATAAAAACAAAGGCTTGATTTATATCACAACTTGTTAGCTTTGTCTAGTTACCAACTGAGCTGTCTTACCTTGACCATCTGTGGGTTCCCCCTAGTAAATAATAGCGACTTGTCAGTGAAGAGATTTTGTTTACTTTTTTCCATGTGTACACACGGAGTGAGAGATCCAAAGATGATGTGACAACACGAAAAGCATCCTTCCAATTTAAAGTAAAATACTGTAGTTAGAGTACAGTAAACAATGCTGTTCTCTCCCTCCCCTCCCCCCCCCCCCCCGAACTAAACAGTTGAGACACATACCACCCATATTGAAGTGATTGTATTGTGATGCTGGAAAGCTTCTACTTGAGTCCCAAAAATTGAATATAGTTCTAAGTTTGCTCCACATCCTAAAAGAATTGTTTCTGTGCCATGTCCTTTCATGATAATTTCTGTGGTCCAAGTTCCTCCTGGTAGTGTGAAACTTGCAACCTGTTGAGCTTTTATAAAGAAAATACTTCAAAGATTATATTTCAACTCTAAAATCACTTCTACCAAAATCTGCAGTAAAGAGTTTTGTTTTATATATATATATATATAAATATATATATAAATTAAATAAAAGAAACCCCTTCTCTGGTGCCCAGACAGCTCAGGGCTGCTTACTAGGAGTAAGAGATTTCAAAGGTGGTGAGATTGACCTACAACATCCCATGATGAGTCTCTCTCTCTCCCTCTTTGTGATAGTGCTACATTGTTAGTCAGGAGAAGCAGTTGACAGGAGCCCTGTTTTTACATAAGGGGCTGCAGGCTGTGTGTTCTCTGAGGGTCCCTTGACTTTTGAAATTACTTTCTGCCCACCAGGGACCATGTGTATATTTTAATTTAGCCTCTTATCCTTTTTTTCCCCCCTTGTAGTCCTTATGCAGAATGAAAATCTCCTCTCTACCCCTTAAGTAACGTCTTGAGAACAAAGGGGGGCCTGCTACTATACCCTAATGGTCAACTGGCTCTGTTGGTGCAGTGGTAGTGATTGTTTCAGGAGTTGAGTACCTCTGGCCACTTACATGTCTGTGTGCCCTAGCTGAGTTTGACTGCTGAGACAGTACATGGGGAAATCGTTAGCTTCAGTAAGGCCACAAGCTATGTTGTACAGCTTTACAGATCAATTTCAAACACCTCAAACTGCAACCAGAAGCTAGCATAGTTCCTGAAGAACAGCTGCAACAAATGCAACTGTTATTTTTTTCGAGTCTCTTATAACAATAATGGATTTTACCCACATTAAAAAAAAAAAGTCATCTTTGGGAGAGCAACTATAGAAAATTCCATCCCTAAAATAAAATATTTTGTATCCTGAACTATAATAAGACACCTGTGATTACTACAAAAAAAATAAAATAAAATTTCTCTGCTATGAAGTGTTAATAGGCAATAGATATCAAAACATACCTAGAACTTCCATTTTATATTTAGACTTTTTGAGAGCTAGATCAAACACTGTGATGTTCCTTTGAACTGACATGCGATCTCGGTGCACTACTGCTATTCTTGCTGGTGCTTTTGGTAACCAGCAGACTACAGCACAATTGTTGACAGGCAGCCAGCTAGATTCAGGTGATTCATCTGCCGGGTTAATCAAGCAATCTGTATAAAATATCTGGTGTAGAGAAAAACAAAGACAAATATACTATTCAGACTGCAGTGCCACCTCTGAAAGACCTTAGATTTCATAATTCTTGTTAAGGATTTTTTCCATTAAGAAAAGCTTTTTGCTAATTCAGATTTATTGAAGTTTATCTTTCAATGGTTTATTGAGTCATCACACTTAATGAAAAGTGAGAGGTTGATGCTTGTGAAAGCAGGGCATAGGACCTGGCATAGCTGAGCCATAGAGTTTGTCTCCACTTAGGGAGGGATCGACGCACAGTGATCAAGCCACGGGGGGTGGGGTGTCGATTTAGTGGGTCTAGTGAAGAGCTGCTAAATCAACTGCCGCTCACTCTCTTGTTGACTGGTACCCCACTGGAACAAGAAGCGTAAAGGTAAGTCGACGAGAGTTTCTCCTGTCAGCCCAGCCCATTATAGACACCGCAATAAGTTGACCTAAGAGTTATTCACATAGTCAGAGTTGCATAACTTAGGTCCATTTAGCCCAGTAGTGTAGACCTACCCATTCCTTATACAGCTCTGCTAGTATATCTGAATGTTTAATGACAGCAGTCTCTGCTATTCCAGTCCACTTTCCTTTTGTCCAACAGGCAGCTGTGCTAAAATGTGCATGTAGAAAGGGTGTATGGGGTGTTGACTAGAAGGACGCCAGCAGAGTACTGCTGAAAGTGGCACTTTTTGCACAAAGAAAGATCACCAATGACTTGTGGCTTGGTTTATTATTTTGTGAGGTGTTTCTAGTAAACTTTTCAGTGTCCATTCTAAAACAATCTAACCTGTCAAGGGCTGTTGAAAATTTGTTGTTGCTCAAGTTATCTAATTTATGGTAGAATCTCTCTTAAGCAAATATGAATCTAGGGTGAGTTCAAAGCTGGTTGGGAAACAACATTTTCTGCAAAAATGTATTTTTGGAAAAAAAATGTATCCTGAATTGGAACAAAAATGCCAAAACCTCAAATTTTCACAGAACTGAAATCCCACATTATTTTGTTTCAGAAACACTGAAAGATGGTGTTTCCAAAATGAAATGTGTTCCCTAGGATCCCTGGCTGCCCATCTGGTAGGCTGCAGTGGAGATGGGGACACTGGAAACCCTGACAGCTGCTAATGGAAGTAATGATTGTCTCACTGCTGCCCATCACTGAATAGCAGCTGTGAAATTGACCAGACTCTGGTCAAGTTAAGCATCTTGTCAGTTTCACTGCTGCTATTTAGTGGTGGGCAGCAGTGAAACTGAAAAAGAATGGTCAGTAAGTCTGCATCTGCCAGATAGACCCTGGGTCCTCTGTAGCCTACCTGGCAAACTGACTAGGAGCATTGAGTGACACGCTCCTGTCGCAGCCAGGGCTCTCAGAAGTTGGGCAACGGAGGGAAGTAACTGGCCTGGAAGATATGGGGTCCTGAATCCAGGGAAGTCCACATAGGCGAGCTAGCAGAAAACCAGGCAGGAGTCCAATGTAAATTTGTCAAAGTCTACCCCTTTCCAAAAAAACCATTCAGGTTTTGACAAATCAGCAAATTCGGATGAAAAAAGTGTCTTGTTGGAATGTAGCTGAACCTAGCCGTTAGCAAGATTTCTCATTCGGTAAAGATGAGGAGCTTGATAATAACCACTAGGTTTATCAGATGCCCAACGCTGAGAACAAGTTATTTGTTTACTCTTCCAGCAAAGTTTCTATGGTATTTTTATTTTTCTAATTTTCTAATTATTATTTTTCTAATATTAGTTATTAGCAGATATGGAAAATTAGTACATTGATGGCTCTACTTGCACCACAAAAATATAAAATGCAACATTTTAGATATTCAAATTCAGCCTGTTGCATTACAAGCAGAGTCTTCGTAACAGAGAGAGCTGCATTATAAATTAGGTGTACTGCCATTAAGACTTATGGAATAAAATACATTGGGCACTTCATTCAGGAAGGGCAAATTCTTTAAGTTAATTAGGAAAATGTTCTAACAAAGGAAGAATAAATGTTTACCTACTTTGAGGTAGAGATTGTTCTATATAAATGCTACTGAGTCCATTAGTCAGTGAGATATGCCAATAGATCAAGAGGAAGGTGAGAGACTATATTAAAACAGAGATCCTATATTTAAAGGCAGCTCCCAATTTTACGTAATACTGTACCTTTGGAGATGGAGCTGCATTCTCAGTAGATCCTGCAACTAGCCATTGCTCGTCTGGTGAACAAAGTAATAAATCAATGCTAGAGTTTTGAAATGCTGTAATACATGAAACCTGATTTAGATTAGGAACTTCTAGCGTATAGATAGCACCTCCTGCAGTGGCTGCCTACAATAAGAAAAGATGAGTAAGAAAGAAACATGGTTACAACATCCCAGCTTCTGTAAAAAAAAGAATTTATATAAATCTGAAGGTTTAGTGCTCATGACATCAAGCATTTTTGTCTCATTTGAATTTAAACTTTGAGTGGTACTATCAGCACCACGCCTGAAGGCTAAAGTGTATCTCACATCAAGATGCGCATAGCACAGAGTCTCCTACATGCATCCGAAGAAGTGGGCTGTAGTCCACGAAAGCTTATGCTCTAATAAATTTGTTAGTCTCTAAGGTGCCACAAGTACTCCTGTTCTTTTTGCGGATACAGACTAACACGGCTGCTACTCTGAAACCTGTCAAAAGAAAAGGAAACTTCCTACTGTTGACTGAGCTTTAAAAAAAAAAAAAAAAAAAAAAAACTGAGTCCATTTTTAGGGGTCATCACAGCTGCTCTCCTGCTGCTCTTACAGCAGTTGGCATACAGGATGAACACAACCCTGTGGAGGTAGAACCACCTCATTATATGTAGTGTTGTAAATCAGACCTTCTATGTATTGTGTATGAGGAGCAGCAGAAGCAAAAGGCAGTAGAGAGATATTTCCTAATGATTCAGCATCTTTGATTCCAGTCTCTGAAGTGGGAATTTAATTCTTCACCAGTCCATCATGTGCTTCTGCAGTAGCACCATGCCACTATGCTGTAGTTTTGAACTACTAGAATACACATTCAGTCTTCTTAACCCTATTCCCGGCAGTTATGACAAAAACAGGACTGTGCAGTACTCATCCCCCACTAGCAGCAATCCACAGAGAGCTGAAACAGTCACTTCCCAAACAAGCCCCACAAAGACAACTATAGTTAAAGCCTTTTTCTATTCCTAGCCAAAATAAACACAAATTCTATTGTCCTGCTCTGGCATACTTCCACACCACACATGCCTGTACTTGCTCCATTGTAATAGCAAGGCAGAAGATGTACATTACAGCCATTTGTATGAACACTTAGTATGTGGCATTTTCCTGTGTTCTGGATACTTTGTTCCAAAAACCAAAAAGATGTAGACAAACTCAAGGGAGTCCAAGGAAGAGAAACCAAAAATGATTAAAGGGCCTGGAGGAAAGATTAGAAGAACTAAATATAATGTGGGTAAGGAGCAACTTGAAGGGGATCTGATAGTCTCCAAAGGGTATAAACACAAGGAAGCATGACTGTGCTATCATCAACAGAAAAAGAATGAAGGTAGTAAAATAAATTTTAAGCTAAAAATCAGAACTCCAGGCTGTGAGAACAAAAGCCCTTGGAAGTGACACATCCACAGTCTAGTGGTTAAAGTTCCATCCCTGCAAACTTTTGAAATGAGACTGGATGAAGCACTAGAACACAGATCATCTAGTGCAGAATAATTCATTCTTTACAAACTGTTCTAGGATGAAATCCTGGCCTCAGTGAAGTTAATTGAAGTTTTGCCATTGATTCCAATGGGGCCGAGATTTCACCTGACGTCTCAATACATTTTATGCACCTTTAATTCTTATCTCCCAGTGCTTAAAATGCATCACATCAGAAGCATATTCCTCATTATTTTAAACGAGCACATACCTAGGTGTAGCTGATCTTGTTAGATATAGTGGTCATTAATTTACAGTCACCATGGTTTACTTACAGTTAGGAAGGGCTTGTCGTTCACTGAGTAGGTAACCAAACTGGACGAGGACGACGATGTGGAGAATGCAGCAAGCTCTTCCCCACTTTCTCCATGCCAGACCTTGATGGTTCCACAGGCATCTGTGCTGATTGCTAGTTTGTACTCTGGGACAGTAATAACCTTTACAAATGGCACTTCCTGGGAGGGACTTGACCATATCTGTGTACCCTGAACAAAAATATGCAGTTAGGGGCCAGCTTATGGGCATTTTAAATAGATTTAAATTGTTATCAATAATGCATCCCTTTCCCCCCATTGCTTGTTTTTGTATGTATATATCATTGAAGATATTACCTATTTCAACAACATTTTGCTTGGTATTTTCCAGTATTTGTGTTGAAATTGTTTTCCTTTAACAAGATAGCTATTATTTTCTCCTTGTTGGAACTCTCCCCCCGCACTGGATTCTAATAATGACTCAGCTTACTCCACTGTATTTCAAAAATCCTAAAGTGCAGCCAAGAAGCTCTTTCCAAAGATGAGATTTTAAATAATTGGATGTTTCCTTTGCACCACAAATCTCACTTATTCTTCCCACACCCAATGACACTGCAGACCACAGGACTGGAAAATTCCACTCCTTCACCCCCACTTGAGAGCAAGAATCTGCAATAGCTTTTAAATCTTCAATCTCCCCTATTCATCAGAAACTGGTCTGCACTGAGAATTAATAGCACATTTTAGAGCCAAATGTACGTTCAGGCAGACTACACAGCAACATTTGCTACCTTGCTATGCAAATTCATCTCAGTTTGGACTTACAATACAATACCCTTTGCTACTCAAGTCCTGGGTCTCTCCTGAGCAGGAACTGCCAATAGCATTTCAGTCTGCCAAAATGGATGGTGGTTTCTGAAGTGGTCTAATGATCACAAGAATTAAATTGAGACCAAGCACACTTCCACAAGTCATCTATTGCAAGATTTGATTCTAATGGCCCAGTTCATCCTTGGCATAATTCTGTTCAGGTCAGCTGATACAAGCAGAGTTGCACCTGCTTGCTCCCATGGGTCAAGTTCTATCCTGTTGTAACTGACACACAAGTCCTGGGCTGAACTCAACAGTGACAAAGTGTTGTAAATCAGTCAAAAAATGGGTGTGCATGTCACATGATAGATGTTATTGGTCAGTGTCCATTGATTTACCATTTAATAGGCATGCAAAATGTAGGTGTGTAATACTGCATGCCAAAGGTTTGTAGGGGGGGAATGCTACCAATACCAGCACCAGCTAACTTAAAAGTTTGCCATATTATTGCACTCATTTCCCCAACCATGTTTTCAATGGTCCGGCTCTCATAATTGATCTTGAATGCTTTATGTTTGGCCAGTTAAATGACATTGGTTCCATTTAAGCTGTATTTTCTAACTATATGTGATACTGTGCAGTCCTGGAGTATCTTAATATTACCATTTTAAATTCTGATTGCATTTAACAAGTCTAGTTTCTCTAAAAGTAATATTCCCCAATAGCTGTTTTCAGGGGCACCAACCTAACGCCCAATAGTCAGTGACTACCTTTAAAAAAAAAAAAAAAAGTAGAAATCAATAAATATGGCACTTTAATCTTATTGCAAGATTGTCAGGCTGAACATTGTGTAGCACCCACCTCCCAAGAACTCCCCAGAAAAAGCAGCAACAGCAAATACTTGACGCTCTTAGAAATTCTGATCTAAGATCTAATTCAAATTAATTAGAAGCTTAATTTGAGTGGAGCTTTGATGCATGAAAAACCTTCACTGTAATAGGACAGAATACTAGAAATATGAATTGCTTGCAAACTTTGCCAGATCTCTCTGTTCCTCTCAGATGTGGACAGAGAAGTCAGGGAAGAAGCAAAGTCTGATCTCATTAATATACCATGTTTTTTGTGCTGTGATTTGAATTACATATTGAACATTAGGGATGACAAGCCTGCATCTCTAGTCAGAGTTTAAGGCCGGAAGGAACCACTAGATCATTGTTTAATCTCCTGTATATCACAGGCCGCTACCACCCCGCACCCATACACTAAACCCCACAACCAAAATGAGACTAGACTATTCTGTGCCACAGGCAGAGAATAGGAGGTCCCAAGCTGCATCAGTGCCCGAGGCCCCCACAATTGCAGGGAAATGTCAGACTCTCCTAAAAACAAAGTGTTTTCTCCCACAACTCCTATTGGGAGGGTGTTTGAGAACCTCTTTCCTCTGATGGTTAGAAGCCTTCTAAATTTCAGCCTGAATTTGTTCATGGATAGTTTACATTCATTTGCTCTTGTGCCAACATTGTCCTTTAGCTTAAATAGCTCTTTGCCCTCCCTGGTATTTAGCCCTCTCCCACCTCCCCCAACATATTTATAGATAGCAATCTTATCCCCTCTCAGACTTTTGCTAGCCTAAATAAGCCAAGATCTTCCAGTCTCCCATCATAAAATACATCCTCTATTCCCCAATTATCCTATAGCTCTTCTCTGCACCTGTTCCAATTTGAATTAATATTTCCTGAATGTGGGTGACCACAATTGTATCCAGTATTCCAAGTGAAATGTTACTAGTACTTTGCACAATAGCATTATTGTTTCTTGGTCTGTACTGGAAATGCCTCTCCTAATACATCCAAGGATCGCATTTGCCTTTTTCACAGCCACATTAAATTGATGACTCAGTTATTCTGTGCTTGACCCATACACCCAGGTCTCTCGCCTCCTCTGTCGTTTCTAATTGATGGACTCCACATGAGTACCTGGGCTGTTAATCTTTTGTGATCAAGACTGGCACTAGAGCTAAAAAGCGCTTTAAACTAGGAGATGAGGCTGGAAGAGGCTCATGAAGTCTCCAGTGTATTGAAGCCAGGGATGGAGCAGGAAAATCAGCTAAAGGAAGATATAGTAAGGGACAAGGGAACACCACAAGCTAGAAAACTGAGTGAGGTCTGAGGGAAACAACTGAAGTGCTTGTACACAAATGCAAGGAATCTGGGCAACAGAATGGAGGAACTGGTACTACTGGTGCAGGAGGTTAAACCAGATATTACAGGGATTACAGAAACATGGTGGAAAAACACTCATTACTGGAATACAGGTGTTGAAGGTTATGTACTGTTTAAGAGAGAGAAGAAAGGTAGTGGGGTAGCATGGTACATCGACAGCTGTACACTTAAAGAAGTGATAGTACAGACAAAATCTGTTTGGGTCAAAATCACTTTGGGGAAGGGTTGTAAAAGGAGGTTCTGCTGGGATAGTATTAGGGGTCTGCTATAGACCCCAGGAGTCAGACTCTGTTATGGATAGCATTCACTTCAATGTTATTAGAGAAATACTTTTGGGAATTGTGTCATAATGGGAAACTTTAAACTTCCTTGATATAGATTACAGAATAAATACTACTATTACTGGTAGGGCCCAATTATTCCTAGATGTGATAGATGGCAGTTTTCTTCATCAAATCATCACTGAAACAAGAGGTGATGCAACTTTAGACTTAAGCTTTACTTGGTGGTGACATCACAGAAGAGCAGATCATAGGAAATAATCTTGGATTGAGTGATCACAATTTGATTCACTTTATATTAAATGAAGGAAAATCCAAACCATGTCACTGACTCTTCTTTTATTTCTGAAGGGCAGACTTTGGGAAAGTAAGACATTTAGTTAAAGGACTTGAGGACTTAAATACGAAAGAGGCTTGGAATTTCTTCAAATCAACTATACAAAAACAATCTGAAATTTGCAAAACTTGTAGGGAAAGGCTCCAGACCCACCTAGATGAATAGCCACCTCAAAAAAGGTTAATAGGAGGAAGCAGAGAGCTTATAGGGAATGGAAAAAGTGGCTGGTCAGCAAACAAAGCTATACTGTAGAAGATAGAAAAATGTAGGAATAAAGTGAGAATTGCTAAAACTCAGGCTGAATTAGCGCTTGCCAAGGAAATGAAATTAAATAAAATAATAGGAGGGTTTTTTTTATATAAATAAAAAGGAAGAATGAGGTTGGGCCATTATGCTGTGTGGGTGGGAAAGAGATTCAAGATCTAGGGATGGCCCAAAAAACTAAAACTAGTGAGTGTTCTCTTCTATACATTAAAAAATGCCACAATTTCCCTCTGCATAACTTTAGAAAGATGACACTAGGAACAAAAACTGGGTTATCTGTAGTCCCCCTTCCTTATTTACATACTAGCCATCCTATGGCATCTGTATTTTTGGAACAGTTTGAATTAAAAAGCATGGGCAATGTTTGACCTGTATTTTAACTATTGCCTTCTGATGATTTAGAGCTATTCTAGAACAACAAATCATATAAGAGGAGTAGGATACATAATTGTTTTTTAAATGATGGTATAAATATTCTTGATTGTGACACTGGACTTGTAAAGAGTGTGCATCCCACCTCTTGGACCTGCCATGCTCGAATAGTGCCATCGGTAGATGCAGTGCAAACCACAGACCTCAGCTTTCCACCACCAAACACGTGCTCATTGTCTGAGAGATAAGCCATACCAACTATTTTACCTACAATAATAAAAAACAAAAATATCAGTATGACCATCAACTGATTTCATGCTCACCAGGAACAGTAAGGCCCCTATCAGCAAAGCATTAAATAGGAGACTAATGGCATTAAGCAGAATGGGGATATAAATCTGGGGAGGTCTGGATTGCTTCCTGGCACGTTATCATTCTGCACTTTCAAACACGGCCTAGTAGTTTATTCCTAATAGAGTAACGGTAGATACAGTGTTCCATTTTTCATGGGTGTGATGACTCACACTTATTAGTGTAGCCTATGCTATTATCCAAAGCATGTTCAGTCAAAATAAAAAAAACCCTTTCATGCAAAAACAAAAAAGTGTCTGCAGGAGAGAAAATAAATCACAAATTATTCCCTTTACTGAGAAGGTGATTAAACAACATTTATTTCAGCAAATAACTCTTCAGCATAATACCTGGGTAGCAATAAAAATTGCCTTAGTTAAAGCTGTTAACCCTTTGCTTGACAATCTTACTGTCTGAATGAAAATATGATGTATTCCAAAACTTGCATTCTAGTTGGTTTTACAATATGATGCATGAACATAGACTTCATGGCTTGAGTTAGTGCAATTTACCCTTTAATTTCTTGCTATCTGAAGGGAATACAGTAAATTAGAGTCTACTTTTATTTATGTGTGGAATCCAGAGTCCAGTCTTAAATTTTTATGTGTGGGTGCTATTTAATTTGGACTTTACTGAAGGTGACATGCAACTCAGAGGATACAGGACCAGATTTTTAAAGGTATATGTGTGTCTAAAGATAAAGATAAGCACCTGAGTCCCTTTAAAAATCTGGCCATAGTTATCAGTGAAGAGAGAATTTATTTAACCAGCATGGAATAACAGATGAGATTTTTATTTAGTTTTATATCACCATCTTTGAAGAAGACATTTTCTGCAAAATGTTATGGGATGAAGCTAGTAATTTTAAAAACGTTCAAGGCCCTGTTCTGAGAATGTACACACCCCATCATACCATAAGGCCAATTTTCCAAGGTTCTTCAACTGAATCTGAAGATTTTCCTCATGGTTTTGTACCAGTAAAGCTTTCCAGCTTTTGGATTTGTGGGATTTGCATGTAAAAAAATGCATGTTCAAATTGGGAACAACAATTTTGCAGTCTGCTGAAGTCTTTATTGCTAATGTATAAAGCATATGTCTGCCTAGATCCTATGAGGGGTTGGATCCATTTGTACAAAACACCTAGTAACAACAGAAGTAACCATTCTTTTTATCATTTTCTCACATACCTTTATGCCCTCTCATGGACCGACATATATAATCAGCTGATGGCCGACCTGATGCCATTTCATGCTCAAGTTTGGAGCGGTGGAGATAGTACTGTTTCCATGTCTGCATACCTGGAGTCAGGTTGGAAATATTGCAAAAGGTCCAATGATCTAGGCATATCCTTCTATGAAACATAAAGGTGACACTATTCAGTTAAAAGTAGGGGATGGTCATTGTGCAACACTTTTCTTAACTATTCACATTTGGTGGATGTCGCTAGGTACATCCAAAGATCTGTCATGGATAAAAGCACGATTTTGTTTCTTTACTTGGGAAATTTAAGATTCAGTAGAGAAAGGGAATTCCTCCCCAGTCACAAAACAAGACACTGCAGTCACCATTGTGAAATATGAAGAGATGGAAATAAGGAAACGCCATCATGGAATGAGAGTACAAACATCGATTTGCCTGCCTCCACTATTTTGCTCACTGCAACATGCTGAAAATGTTAAAAAAAAAAAAAAAAAAAAAAAAGGCCCGGTTGCATATAATGCATTGAAGAAAGCATTCTAGAACTGTTTGAGTGAAAGTGTAACTTTCTGAAGTACAGACAGTCAGTGAGAGACTTAACAGCAATCCCCAGAGTGAGTGTGATTCAGCAGCACTTGAGTCAGTGTGTGCTTTTCCACTGACTTTTCTGGGTCTGATCTTCTGCCTAATAAGCGCAATTTCTACTCCCCATAAAGGCACTTGTGAAAAGATGCGACTCAGAACCAGTTTTTCCTCTAAGATATCACCCACCTCTACAAGGGACTGCCTGACCTTTGGAAAATTTGACTGTACAAAAACAAGGTTTGTAAGCTCAAAATATGGTCACCTAAAATTAAAATGTCCCTGTGATAGTAAACACACACCCACCAGTGCTCCCAACCAGTAGTGGTAAACTCTCCCGGAACCTGAACTGATCTGTTCTTTCCTAGTCCTGGAATTTATTCATTTTCTTTTAAATTATTTAAAAATAAATGCTAATGAAAAGTGCCAGCCTGCAGACCAAAGCCCTGTATTTGTCTGCTGAATAGATACAGCCCACTTGGTGGCAGCAGAAGCTTCCCCACTAGGCTGACCAGATGTCCTGATATTGTAGGAGACAGTCCTGATATTTGGGGCTTTTTCTTATATAGGTGCCTATTACCCCCCATCCCTGTCTCGATTTTTCACACTTGCTATCTAGTCACCCTGTTCCCCACCCTGCCCTGTCAATGTACTTCACTTAGAAGGAAAACATCTGTAAGAGTTTGAAGATAGCAGTGAGGCCATAGGCTAGACTGAGGCTGTGCTAACAAGGATGCCAATTCAGTTACAAGTTAACTGCGTTGCTCCTGGGATAACAGATTGATCTGCCTTATTCATTACTGTATTTTTAAAAGATTATCCAGAGGGGTGCCCAGAGCACTGGAGGGGTGCCCTTAATGTAGAGCCGTAACAATCTAAGTTATTAAAATAAGGTGGTATTTGTATGATGCGGCTATAGTTTCATATCAGCCAAAGAGAATGGATTCCAAACACTATGGTGGGGTGAAAAACGGTGCGCACACATATACATGCCTTACAATCAACCCTGTGAGCCCTTTATCTACCATGTTCTATGCTCTTCAACTTTATGTAGTTAAAATTCCTGGATCACAAGTATTTCCAGGTTCTCATTCTGTGGATGCCCCAAGAGAGAATGGGTTGTCTCAGTCCCCATCAGTCAGTGAGGGTTAGGACACCCAGGTTGATGTTCAGCACCTTTCAGGACTGGTCATGGAACTTGGTAGCCGTGAAGCCCCTCAAAGAGCCCACCCACAGGAACACCAATGACTACCCTCTTAAGAAAGGAGGTGCCAAAATGGGAACCAAGGGCTACTAAAAAAGGCAAAGCAAAAGTACCGGGTAAGTGGCTATAAAAGAATGCCAGTGAGGGACATTGAGCAGGGAACCCCAGAGAGTGCCCACTCTACCCCAAAAAGATCACCTTGCAGCTTGTCAACTATTACAATACCTAGCCTGGACTCCCCAAAACATTGAAAGGGGCACTCACCTCCATAGGGAAGTTGTGCCTGCGGCTTCGTTCCATGCCTATTACAAACGGAAGGGAGAAAGATGAGACATTTTAGAATGAAGGAAGCTGCGTTTCAAACTTTTCAGTGTTACTGTGACTGACAGAATAGAGAAGATAACATCAGTCAATGGAGAGGGAAGAAGACCAGGAAATCTTTCTAGGTCTGTGCTGCACCCCAATTTCTTGGAATCATCACTCTTTTTAAGTTTACATTTTGTATGAATGTTTAGCACAACACAGTAAGGGGGAATTTTCAAATCAATTAATTGGTTATAGTTTTACATTGATTTTTATAGGAATTATGCGGTTAAAATCATGAACAAAGTTTTGTAAATTTGGACATATGTGCAAGGACTGGCCTAGCAAGCTTTTTAGTTAAGTAGTTCAGGCTCGATCCCAAAATTTGAAAATAATCATTGTGACATGAAAGATCAATAAACATCTAAGCTTAGAACGCCCAACTAACTTGCTACTAGTGGAAATAACATCAAATGGAGAGTAAAAACTCATTTTTACAAGATCCATTAAGCTGAATGTATGTGATCAGATATATATAGTGTATAGTTCTTAAAGGATTGTTAACAATTCAATCAGTTTATACCACCCCCTGCACATTTAGTGTAGGATATTAAAGTCATACAGAACACAGTAATATGGAGTATACTACTGATTCAGAAATGTGCTAGATAACTATTCAAGATTGTATTTTGTTGACATTTCCGTCAGTGTTTGTGTACACACGCTTTATCTGTATGTGTGTTTACATCTCCATACTAAAAGCTATATAACTATTTAAAGACAGCCATCCTGCACCATCTAGATACTTAAGGGGCTGAGTCCAGTAGCACAGTAAAAGCAATCTAAAACAGAAAAGCAGGTTAATATTGTAACATTAAAATATTGTAATATTGTAAAATTAAAATCTGCCACCTGCAGATGAAAAGAACAGTTTGAGGAGCTATGACACAAGGACAAAAATAGAGGAACAAAGATCATAATTATGGGGCCAATCGGGCCATAACAAACACATGCCTCTGGGGAAAAACCAAACCAACTCACCCACCCTTAAGTATTCCACACCCTGGGGCCAACCAAAGCAAAGTCTTGATCTCCTGTCAACCTAAAACATGGCAACTGGATTCTTCAAAGATGTGTGAAATCTCAACATAGGTACCTGTCAGGTTCCTCCAGGAGGCCTCAAATATATAAAGGAAAGTGCCAATTTGATATATTAAGTTTAAAATGTATGCAGGATGGGTCTAATGCGATCCTGGCTGCTCATACCAGTGAGCATATACATGGCTGCACTCTGAACACACTGCAAGTGACAAATTCATTCGGAAAGAGCATTTCCCAACAGCAGGACGGACTGCACACTGCAGCTGGATTCTTGACAGCAGAGAAGCTGAAATGTCAAGCTGATGTTTTTCATTGTTTTTCTCTCCCCCTACCACCTGTTCCCTCTTGGATGGGTTTACGCAAGACGTTGTACTCAGGGTGCATGTTCTGAACTGGCTCAAATAAAATAATCTCCTGAACTTTGCTTCAGTGGTTTGCCATCAAACTACCATCTGTGTAAAAGCAGATCTAAGAAATTGTTTGCAAAATAAGCACTGCTTTATAAAAATAAGTAATGCTACTAATATTTTGCATTTTATAGAATCTTCCAGCCAGAGATCCTAAAGTGCTTTACAAATATTAATGAATTTAGCTTCACTACTCTTTGGTGACGTAGGAAAGTCTGAGTTCCATATAACAATTGGGGAACTCAGTGCACTGTTAAGCAATTTACTGAAAGTTACACAGGAGTTTTAGGCAGAGCAAGGCAAACAGCCCAAATTGTCTGGCTTCCAGTGCTGTCCTTTACCTAGTAGGTATTGCTTCCTCTCTATTCCAGTGGAAATAATCAGTCTTTTGGTTACAGTTATCACTGATAAACCCTTACTGCAAATCACATGGGATGGGCAAAGCTTTGCATCAAGTGTGAAAAAAGACAGACTAGCTTTCCCACCTGGTCCAGCTGCTTTGAGTCATTCTGGAGAATCCAAAGGGGATCCCCAAGTGGCATACAGCTGCTGTAGTGACTCTACACCCAATCCCAAACTTGATCCACGCTCTGCTCACTAGCCAGAGCATGTGACATTTTGTGTCACTAAGAACGAGTTCCTATTTCCCCCTTCAAGGTCTGCTTATCCCCACACAGGAGAAGCAGGCACGGGGCTAGGCAGGAGCCTATGTGCTTCCACCTTGCATTAATGGGATGGTTTTTGCTAGGAGAGGTTAGGTCCTGCAGCACCCTCTGTCACTGCCCTCCATTTTTTATCCTCCCCTGCCTCATTCTCTGTCCTGACCCTCCCACCCCTCTGGCCACAGCTGCCTCCCCTATGGTGGCTTGGATGCAGCACAGGGAATACGGGGAGTTTGGATGCAATAGCATGCTATACACAATTCTGCCATGGCAGCCAGGCAGAGACTAGAGAAGAGAATACCTGCAGGCTGGTGGATGTGTGATCTCTCAGAGGGGCTGGGGCTGCACCGCTGCAGCCCTGAACATGATCAGAGTGGGGTGATGATGGAGGTGAAAGAAAGGCTCAAGGGAGAGGCTCATTACCTGTGGTCGGGAAGGGAACACTTATGTGCAGTCCTGATGGTTGTCTCCAGACCTGTGTGTGCTCCTCCAGCCACCAGGTGCTGGAACTGGGGATGCAGGGGGTGCTGCAGCACCCCCCTGGCTTGAAGGGATTTCCATTATCTACAGGGTTACAGCCCCCCTGCTCCAGTCTGCTGTCAATTTCACAGCTCAGACACCTGGTGCCACCGGCCGCTCTGCGGGAGTTTCTAAACGTCAAGGCAAAATAAACCCCCTCAGGGCCACGCAGGTACAGCAGGCTCCCCCTACTGCACAGCGGGGTGTGCTCCGGAGCAGTGGCAGTGAATTCCCTTCGGGGGGGGGGGGGGGGGGACAGGCAGGAACCAGTGTTATTTCGGTGGGGCAAGGCACCCCCGGGAGTGGCGAGAAGCGCTAAGGCAGCTCTGCTGGGACACAGGGAGCTCTAGGAAATAGGCTTGCAAAGGCCCGTTCATTCCTCCAGCGCCAGGGCACGCCCAGCCTGGTGCAGTGTGTCTGGGGAAAGGGAGAAGCCCCCAGCCCAGGGGCCCGGGCTGTGCAGCGGTCCCCAAGGAGGCCCCCAGAGCTGGGCAGAGCAGACGCCACCCGTGTCCTGCCAACGGGGTGCGACCGACACGAGCCCGCATCTCCCTGCGCTACACGCGCGGCTGCGGGCGCTGGAGCAGAGCCGAGGCGCCCCCCGTGCCCCAGGGGCGGCCAGCCCCAGCTGGGTACCTGGTTCACCCGCGCGGCGCGGAGCAGATCCGGTGCCTCCAGGTAGGAGAAGACGTGGACGAGGCAGTCTAGCGTGAGCAGCTCGCCGCTCATCTCCAGCCCTCACCCCGCCGGGGTCTCGCGTCTTTCCGCTTCCGGACCAAGTTTCCTGCTTCAGCTACAGCGGCTGCTCAAAGGCGGAGCCAGCGCGCCTGGCAATCCGCGGGCTGCGCTGATTACACCGGCACAGCGCGCCTGGCCCCTGCCGGCCAGGATACTTCATTGGCACGGCCCGCTCCTTGCACAAGGGCTGCTAAAGTGTGACAAAGCGCTCCGGTAGCGGGGACAATCTGCTCAGGACAGGACTAAATACTTTGTTTGAAGCTTGTCCTCTGTGCCCGTTTGTAATCCTCTTTCTAAGCCCCCAGCCCCCTTCTCTCCTTTACTCCCTTCAACCTGTGTCAAGGCCCCATCCTCTCACCCCTACCTGTCAGGGCAGATTGGATCACCCAGTGTTGAGATGCAGCTACTTCTACAGTGGCACATGGCAGCTTGACTATCATGCAATAACATCACATCTCTACTTAGGGCAGGCAGTGAAGGTGAACGCTTGATGCGGCTGAAACGGCAGCGGGACTATCTATAGCCAGAATGCAGGTATGTGAGTTGAAATAGGACAAAGAGTTTAAAGACATCCTTCCTCGCCCTCTTACTGAAAGTGCCATGGAACAATGAATGACCATCCATGGTCATGATCTTGGTGTTGTCTCATCTAAAAGCAGCAGAGAAGGATTCTTTCTTCTAGAGGAAGGACCATGACATATGGTGGGAGCGGAGCAAGAAGAGTTGGGGTAGCTAATGGAAGGGTCTTTATGGTGGGGGAAGGTTAAAAGCCTGGGGGCAAAGTTTCTATGGGTTTAGGCTGTAATTTTGCCTTAATGCTTTTCTACAAGTTTTACTGTGATCTACAGCTAGACTGAGTGAAAGAAGAAAGTGAGCATGATGGAAACCTGGAGAAAGTTAGGTAAGTAGTTAAGTGTGAGAACCCATTACTTAGGACACACACACACACACACACAAGGTAGGGATGGGAGTATTAGTTTGATTGGGGGGGAGAGGGAAATACTTTTTGCTGTAGGATCATGTCTTTAAAACTGGTGAAATAAGTTTTAATGTGATTTTAGCTTAAATTAATTCATACCTGGACAAAGTAGGGAATAAAGGGCAGTCTGCTTTTGACAGAATAAGGACTATATTAAACGAGGACTATTAGATGTGACTAGAAGAATCCTCTATATAATATAACAAGGCCATTTACTGAAACTTCCCATAGAAGACAAAGAAAGAGAGAGACCTTATCATTTATGCATTCATTAGCTACAGAATTTTGTGGGACTTGGGTTTTTGTTTGTTTTTTAAGAAGAAAGCAGCTCAAAGAGGTCACAGGTTCAAGAAAGGGTAAAGAATTAAGATAATACAGGTCAGAAAGCAGCAGAAACAGGACTCTGGCAGAGGGAGAAAAAATCAGAAGAAGAGAAACTGTGAAAGTAAAGATGGGAGGTGAAGGAAAAGCTGCAGCCCAATGGCCCAGCAAAATTAGATTGTACTTAACTACACAGATAAATGCAAAGTGAAAAAACCTAGTCTAGGAAACACAAATTCCTCCCGAAGTCTAGTTAGCAAGAGCTGAGAACTGGTAAATCAGCCCTTTAGAGAATTACCCTTTTGGTGGAGAAGAAGACATCTCTGCACCCCAAGAGGATTATTCGGACACCTTATTGTTGTCCATGGATTCCTGCTGGTTCCAATGACCAAATCCAACCGTGGAATTGTTTGAAAATACATGAGGACCAGAACAAACCATGAAGAGAGACTGAACATACATCGAGAAGGAGAAGAGAAGCAGATAACCCTGTGTCTCCAGCCACCTGCCATACGTCTTCTGCCAGTTACGCACACCTGCAAAGGGTAAGTTTAACCAGCACAAAACAGATTCACATATGAGGACCTAGCTGGAATAAAACTTCTAAATTTAATGTCCAGCTGAGACCTCTTTGCTAAAACACAGGCTCTAAATTTGTTCTTTTAACCTCTGCAGTTTGCAGGAGAGAAAATAAACCACACAAGTTATCTCTTTTCAGCAGAAGGGTTGATAGCTGCAATAAATATTTAAATAACTTAGATTTTCATGATACATGAGTAATACAATACCTTTGCTGGTTAGTTTCGTTAACTCTGTGCTCCCTGTTATTTGAACAAAAATATATGGTTTTCTATACATAACATAGTCTGGTGGATTTTGTAATGTCATGTATGAAAAGGGTAACAAAGCTCATTGAATTTTTCTAATTTACTATATGGGTGGAGTTCAGAGTTCTCTGTCTTGGGTTATCAGATGGGAAAACTAATCACTTAAACTTTCAAAAGGCTGGTTTTCTTAAAGTCTACAGCTTGTCTGCATGGCAAGTTACTGTGCTACAAGCCAGGGTGTGAATCTACAGTGCAGCAATCTTACTGCATTGTAGCACGGTCCGCACAGGATGTGACAGCAGGGCAAGCGGTGAACTGTAGAATCACACCCTAGCTTGGAGCACAGTAACTTGACATCTAGGCAAGCCTGAAGGCTTTGTCAGTTTCCTAAGTGAGCAGAATTGCTTCCTTGTCTGAGTCACGAAGTTTCTGCTGACTCTTTATCCTATGAAGAAACATCCATTGTACACTCTACAAAACTATATTGCAGTATGTTGTATTTGCCAAGATGCAGAACTTGCCATCCAAAGATAACACGCATTACACTGCAGAAGAGAGATGGTGCAGAGTGAGTCAGAGACTGCAACAAAACCCCAGGGCTCCTGTCTTGCAATCCTGTGTCCTACCCGCTGGAAGCACTGCCTCCCCATGGGCACTTTCAAACTGGTTTTAAGCCCCGTTCAGATTGTATTTTTTCATATACTGTAAAACTTGACTCAATTTGTGCCAGAAACTTCCAGGTTTTGGGTTTTGTTTTCCATCTGTGAATTATGTTTCCTTAAAGAACCACAGCCCTCTTGAAGTACCTTAGAAATGCACCATAAGCACTAAGCCAATGTTAGACAGTAATTAATGAGGCAAATTACATGTCAGGATGTGCTGGTGATAACTGTTTTCCACTGAGGACAGAAGCAGTGAAATTTTCCAGCACAACAACAGAAGCACTATTTCCCCCACCTCCCAGCAAGACAAAAAATGAACTCCACCTCACACAAATCATAGAATCATAGAAGATTAGGGTTGGAAGAGACCTCAGGAGGTCATCTAGTCCAACCCCCTGCTCAAAGCAGGATACTCTACTGCAGACCTGCAAATATTCACCGATCTGAGAATATCCCACTAGCAACACTTGGAATGACATATGTGCTGCAGTTAGGTAGGCCAACCTGGGGAAGTCTGACCTTTAACCCACTCACTCTTTTTTTTGTTTGCATGCCCAAGAGGAAATCACATGCATGGCATAAGCCTGACCCAGAAATATTGCAGGGAGGAGGATATTTTGTGCGAATAAGGAAGGGCAGGGACTGCAAGATGAATCACCGAAACAATAATTATCCTGAGGAAAAACCTTGGAGGGTGGATTAAATGTGATAACTGCCCTTTCAAGGTAACAACGTGAACTGTCAACTCTCCTGAACTGTTAGAAACACTTTAGCACAAAAAGAGAAAAAGAAAAAAAAATTGGAAGAGCATAAAAAGTGATCTGGCCAAAGAGGCACCCTTCAATTCCAAACTGATAGGATTGAAGCTTGTAATTGTTACACACTATGCAACAGTAACTGCTTCCAAAACTATTTTTAGCACACCACACATATAGTGAAAATAAATAAAAAGACAGAGTTGCCATAAATCCAGGAAATAAACTTTTGAAACTATTTAGCTTTTGGCTAAGCAAGGCAATTGAGCTACAGCATTCCTGAGTGTGCATGATAATCTCTGATAAGGTGAACTCCAAACCATCATTTTCTCTTCCAACTCCAAGCTGTAAAGTAACAATCAGCACTTTGAAAGTCCACCACACTTGAATCTTAAGGCCCTATGTTCACTACAGGGCCAGCAGTGGTTTTATAACTAGTTTACTATCTGACCTGGTTAGAACAAATGTGGCTGAGTCATGTTCACACATCAGCGTTTTTTGCTCCACAACACAATCGTGCGTGCAGGGCCGGCTTTAGGAAGTGCGGGGCCCGATTCGAACAGTTTTGACGGGGCCCCGGCAGGGATGACTGAAAAAAAAAAAAAAAAAACACGTAAAAAACATGTGGGGCTTGTACTCACCAGGCGGCGCTCCTAGTCTTCGGCGGTGGGTCCTTCACTCGCTCCAGGTCTTCGGTGGCACTGAAGGACCTGCCGCCGAAGTGCTGCCAAAGATCCAGAGCGAGTGAAGGACCCGTCGCTGAAGTGCCGCCAAAGACCCGGAGCGCTGCCGGGTGAGTAAAAATTAAAAAGGAGCCTCTAGCCAGGGAAGGGATTCTCGGCCACTTGCCCCCACCCCGGCGGTCCTGCCACTGGGCGCGGGGCCCTCTTAGGCGCGGGGCCCAATTCGGGGGAATTGGTGGAATTGGCCTAAAGCCAGCCCTGCGTGCGTGTGTCTGCATCTACCCTCTGGCTAAGCATGTTTGTATCAGTGCAGGCTCGGGAAATCTGGGCAGTGGCCCCATAATGCTTCAGCAGGAGCTAGAGTGTCCAGGGGACACACACAGAATAGGACCAGCAGCAAGTCTGGCAACGCACCCAGAGATGTCCTCCTGCCCAGAGCTAGAAGGAAGGAGCAGCAGCCAGACTGGTTACTCAGCTATGTTTGTTTATGGGCTTCTCTCTAAAATACAAAAAAAAAAAAAAAACACAAGAGGGCCAGGCCACCAACAAGGCTGATTGGTAAGCATTGTTACCAATCAAGCATTAGCCACATTGTGTGGGCAGACAAGTCATGGGCCTGACTCCGCTCCCACTGCAGACAATAGCAAAACTTCCATTGATGGATCAAGCTCCCCGTTTACACCCTCCAGGTCACTGTGGTCTTAGCTACAACAGGGGAATTTTAGCAAAATATTCCCAGCCTTGCCGCTATTGGTGGGAGCCCTAATGTTTACAGGTGCCAGCTTCCTCCAGGCCCTGGGGATGCTCAACCCCTGCTCCACCCTGCCCCCCCTTCCCACCCAGTTCCGCCCTCTCCCCCAAGCGCACCTCATCCCCGTTCCTCCCCCTGCCCCTCCCAGCACCTCCTGCACGCCGTGGAACACCAGATCGTTGTGGCTAGGGTGACCAGACAGCATGTGTGAAAAATTGGGACGGGGTGGGGGGTAATAGGTGCCTATATAAGACAACCCCGAATATCGGGACTGTCCCTATAAAATTGGGACATCTGGTCACGCTAATCGCTGTGGGTGGGAGGCATTGGGAGGGAGGGGGAAGAGTTGATCGATGGGGCCGCCAGCAGATGGGAGGCCCTGGAGGGGAGTGGGGGAGCTTACTGCCAGTGCATCTTCCAGCCCTGGAGCACCCATGGAGTTGGCACCTATGCTTATATAGACAAGACACCAGTGCCTTTCAGTGTTTTCACCACTGGGTGAATTAAATCTGCTGATGATATTTTAAACACTGGTTGCTGCCAGAGCCTTCACTACATTAAGGCTCCCATCAGTATGGCTAACCTGATGACAGCACTTTTGCTAAAATTGCCTTGTGTAGACTTGGCCTGACCGAGTTACTTACTTGGTTAAAAAAATGTAGTGTAAAATATCCTGTATCACTCATTCTCTGTATTGCACCTGATCAGAAAAGATCACTGTCAAATTTGCACTAACACCAGTTGTCAAATAAGCCAGAACTAGAAAGACGCAAAGCAGTGGCAAACAATTTCTTACGCTGCTTTTTGGTAACATTATTTTGCTTTGACGTACAGCATCCTCTCCTCTCTACGTGCAGACACAAAGGTAAAAAAAATCACACATTTTGCACCCCTGGAATGCAGTATCAGGCTCATAGTGATGTGTTTTAAATAAATGCTTTCCCTGCAGTATTTAGAAATAAGCTCAACATCTGCCAGAAACACACAAGTTTAAGATAGTTCTGAAAAGTATAAGCAGATATAGACTTCCCAGAATACATATGAATTTGGGAGAGAGGATGGGAAAGTCTGGACTGGGTGCTTCTCAGGCACTTCTTTCTCACTCTGGTTGTGAGTGCTTAAATTTCATAACCACAGACAGTTCTGAACACAAACCTCCACCAATTTAACACTCTAAAATCTACTGCTGTGTAGTTAACTACGTACATTATTTACAGTGAAATACTCAATCAGAACAGTTGTCCATCCACTCCAGTATCCAGTCTCAGAGTGATCAATACCAGATGCTTCAGAGAAAGGTGTAAGCCCCCATAATGGGCAATTGCACAGTAGCTGATCATAGGGAATATTTCTTCCTAACCCCAAGTGGTTAGTGTTGGCTTATGCCCTGAAGCATGAATGTTTATATCCTTTATATATTTTAGCCTAACTGTGGATGCTCTCATTATGCATACGAGTGTCTAGTCCTTTTCTGAATCCAACTAAATTCTATCAGGCCTAGTGGCAATGAGTTCTACAGGCTAATTACGTGTTGTGTTAAAAAACAACAACCCACACATGCATTTCCTTGTACCAATTTTATATGGATGCTTTTCAATTTCATTGAGTTTGAGAGTAAAGAAGGACCTTCCATTTGACCGTCTCTAGGCTAGTCATTATTTTATATACCTCTGTCATGTCTCCCTTCTAAATTAAGCAGTCCTGATCATTTCGGTTTCTCCTCACACAAAGTCTCTCCATGTCAAGAATAATTTTCATTGCCTGTCTTTGGACTCCGACTTTCCCTAAATCATTTTACGAGGGAGTGATCAGAACTCAATATAGTATTCCATGTGATGAGGGTGTATCATTGACATTATAATATTCAGACTTATTCTATAGTTCATTCAATTCAATCCACAGCAACAGTCCAAAAAAGAAAAGAGAGAGAGAGAGAGGGAGGGAGAGAGAGAGAGAGTGTGTGTGTGTGTGTGTAAAAACAAACAAACATACATTATATTTCCTTTTTTGGTTGCATATTGAGTAGATATTTTCCAAGCTGCCCACAATGACATCTTGGTCTTTTTCCCCTGAGTAGTTATGATTTTATTTATGACCTAGGGGGAAAGGCTTTAATATTTTTCAGCTAAAACCCCAAAACATTTTTAAAGGTGTAAAACACCCCTGCTTCCCAACTTTGACTCAGCTGTGACTAGTACTGTCACTAGAAGAAAATGTAACATCTATTGGAACAGATCAGTTTCCTTTACTATGAGATTTTTGTTTTTAGGGCTTTCCTATGTGTACTATAGAAGCTAGAGCTAAAAAGTGATGAACTAGAAGCTAGTATTCATTTTTCCTCATGTCTAAATTATGAGAGTAAGTAATCAGCAGTAAGAGTGAGAAAACCCACAGCCTGTTTATCAATGCCAGGAAAACAATAGTGCACTTTGCCTCTGAAAAGTCACTACACTGAAACAGGAAGCGTGCTGCCAGTTTAATATTAGCCTGATGACTGATGGGAGGAGTGGTACGATTACAAATGTTGTTTGGGAAACGTTTTTTTGACTTTTCTCCCCCCACATCCTCACTATGTTTAAAGAAATATTCACATTTATAAGGACACAAATAGTGGCATGGAGTCTAATTCTGTAGTGAATATATTTAGGATGCTAGTCAGCCAAAGACTGTGCCTAATACGTATGCGTGAGCTGCCTCCATGGGCCTTGGCCTGTGAAGTACAATGATATTAGAAGATAAAGTGCTTTATTATAGCACTGAAGTAACATATGCTTCTGTGCTTCTTCTGCGAAGCAGTTTCTTTCTAGTGCCACCTGAGGTGGGGTTGGATTACTATTTCTTAAACGGACAGAAGAACATGGCTGGAGGGTAGCAAAAAAATGGCAAGACACACAAGCCAATGTAATGGTTTTAAAATAAAAGTTGTTTTAATTCAGTGCTGCTTGCTTAACAGACCTGGAGACTCAGGTCCCATGTTAATCTACAGGCCAGGTACAGCCTGAACAGTGGTAGTGCAAACTTCCTCACACTGCCCCTTGCCAACCTGCCTCACTTCTGATCAGCAAGGCTGTAGGAGTGGTTTAGGCCCTGTGCCCTTTCAGTCCTTGTCTACTCTGCTCAGATTGCTGGGCAGCATTCACTTGGTTGCTAGATATTTGTTTGTAATATTTTATTAGGTCCTGTAAAAAGCAACAGAGGGTCCTGTGGCACCTTTGAGACTAACAGAAGTATTGGGAGCATAAGCTTTCGTGGGTAAGAACCTCACTTCTTCAGATGCAAGTAATGGAAATCTCTAGAGGCAGGTATATATCAGTGTGGAGATAACGAGGTTAGTTCAATCAGGGAGGGTGAGGTGCTCTGCTAGCAGTTGAGGTGTGAACACCAAGGGAGGAGAAACTGTTTCTGTAGTTGGATAGCCATTCACAGTCTTTGTTTAATCCTGATCTGATGGTGTCAAATTTGCAAATGAACTGGAGCTCAGCAGTTTCTCTTTGGAGTCTGGACCTGAAGTTTTTTTGCTGTAAGATGGCAACCTTTACATCTGCTATTGTGTGGCCAGGGAGGTTGAAGTGTTCTCCTACAGGTTTTTGTATATTGCCATTCCTGATATCTGACTTGTGTCCATTTATCCTCTTGCGTAGTGACTGTCCAGTTTGGCCAATGTACATAGCAGAGGGGCATTGCTGGCATATGATGGCATATATAACATTAGTGGACGTGCAGGTGAATGAGCCGGTGATGTTGTAGCTGATCTGGTTAGGTCCAGTGATGGTGTTGCTGGTGTAGATATGTGGGCAGAGTTGGCATCGAGGTTTGTTGCATGGGTTGGTTCCTGAGTTAGAGTTGTTATGGTGCGGTGCATGGTTGCTGGTGAGAATATGCTTAAGGTTGGCAGGTTGTCTGTGGGCGAGGACTGGCCTGCCTCCCAAGGTCTGTGAAAGTGAGGGATCATTGTCCAGGATGGGTTGTAGATCACTGATGATGCGTTGGAGAGGTTTAAGCTGAGGACTGTAGGTGATGGCCAGTGGAGTTCTGTTGGTTTCTCTTCTGGGCCTGTCTTGTAGCAGGAGGCTTCTGGGTACACGTCTGGCTCTGTTGATTTGTTTCTTTATTTCCTTGTGTGGGTATCGTAGTTTTGAGAATGCTTGGTGAAGATCTTGTAGGTGTTGGTCTCTGTCTGAGGGGTTGGAGCAGATGCGATTGTACCTCAGTGCTTGGCTGTAGACGATGGATCGTGTGGTGTGACCGGTGGGTTTTCGGTATAGGGTGGTGTTAATGTGGCCACCGTACAAATAAGCGATGGCCACATTAACACCACCCTATACCGAAAACCCACCGACCGCTATGCCTACCTTCATGCCTCCAGCTTCCACCCCGGTCACACCACACGATCCACTTCGGTGTCTTCCTGTGCTCAGTAGCAACCCCTCATTCCTCCTTTCCAGCAGGGGGCACTGCTACAGGCTTTGGAAAGCCATTTGCCCCAGATCCCAGAGAAAGCAGCAGCAGCAGCACTTTCAGGTGGAGGATGGTAGCTTCAGTGCCACCTCACCACCACCTCCAGAACCTGGTGGGTGGCACCAGCACAGGTGGTGAGGGGTGTGTGGAGAGGGGACAGGTGTCCCTGCTTGTCTTGCACCTTCACATATACACAATAAGAACTCAACAACCAATTTTGAATTGGAGACAGTTGTCACTAAGTGCATTTACACCTTCCTCCCTTCAGGCAAATTGATTTCTGGGATCAAGTGATGGTCCCTGTTATAGAGCTTTGGGTTCTAGTTCATTAAAGGATACCATTTAATCCATCTCAGGACATCAGGGGTGGAGGCAAAAGGTCACTGTGTGTCCTCTTTATGCCCTCCCCCGCAATCCTGGGGCCAGTTCAGTCCAAGGTCTAAGCGAGAGTCGTTTCTGAGGCCTTTCTGGCAGTTGGGGATTGGGAGCACATGCGGGCACACTGGATCCACCTAACCTCAAGGAGGGTCAGGCTGGAGTGGTGCAAATCTAGCTATGCTGGCCCTATGCCAGGGAATCCTTGGGTGGCTAGCCAGCCATGCTGGCCTTGTACCGCCAAACAGAAAGCACCTGCAGCAGGGGCCAGCATCTGGCCCATGTTTCCTGCATTGAAGCAACACAAACTGCAATTGGGGGAGTTGGGCGGGGGGAAAGGGGAAAATCACCATTTTAAAAATTGTTCATTAAAAAAAAAAGTTGCAGAAACTCCCCTCCAGTGAATTTAGGAGTAAGGAAGGATTCCAGAGAGGCAGCCAGGGAGACTAACTCTCCCTACAGCACAGCTCCAGCATGGGCCTCCATGGCCCGGAGGGTGGCAACAGCACCAACCCAGGAAAAGTGTGTGTGTGCCTGGGGGCAGGTGACAGATGTCTCTGTTTGTCATTCTGACATTTGGTTAGGGAGATTTAGAAAGTTTTTTCTAATATGTAACCTAACTCTAAGAGTAATTAAGTATTCGAACAGGTTGCCTAGAGAGGTTGTGGAATCCGCGCCATTGGAGGCTTTTAAGAACAGGTTAGACAAACATCTGGCAGGGATGGTCTAGGTATGCTTGGTCCAGCCGGATGGCCTAGATGACCTCTGGAGAGCTCTTCTAGCCCTATTTTCCTATGATTATGTGTTTCTATGGGCAGCAGAAGGCTGGTCAGAAAATGGAGAAATAAATTTATGACATTATTTGAAAGTGATTCTTGTTTTAAAAAATATTGCTTTCTTCCTTTGCCTGATTTGGATTTTTTTTTAAAGTGATGGCTGGGGAAGGAATTTTCAACAACAACTGGGAAAAGAAAAAGATGGAAAAAAAGAGGAAAAACAAAAAAAGAAGAAAAATATAAAAAAAAATATTGAAAAAAAAAATCAAATATGGATACATTTGTCAGAGATGGACAATATCCCGAACAAACCTTGTTGAATTAGGGTTAATTCCATAAGATTTAGGTTAGTACCTTTGGGGTACATCGTGTTAAAAATGCAATAATATATATGTTGTTGTGGCATTGCATGTACCTTTTCTAGTAGGGAGCGGGGATGCTAATGTACTTCCTCCATCATCAGCCTTTGAAGCCACCCCTCCCCCAGTTCCCCAAGGAGATTTGCACATACTTGCACATTGTTTTTAATATGTCTTCTCTGTAATGCTTTTAAACCTTCAGAATAAAGGCTTACTTAGAAAGAGCTGAGTGGTAACTTATATCTGTAGCAATCACTTCTCAGTCTCTGACAAGAAAGCAAGCAGATCTATACAGGCAGACTGGCTTTGCTGGGAAATACCCAGGGAAGGCAGGGAGCTGTGCAGCCTGAACATATTCTAGTCAAAGGGGTGAGATGTGGATCTCCACCCAAGGAAGGCAACAGCTGGGGAACTGGAAGCCTGAGAACAGGTGTCCTTGCTGGACCACTGAGGGGAAATACAGGTGCAGTTGCCCTGAACTGTGACATATGGCAGCAGTGTTTGTGGGATCTGTAACAACGTAAATTGCTTGAGTACTGTAGAAGTACACAGAGAAAAAAATTTCAATAGTCTTTTCAGAAAAGGAATAACAAAAAGAGAGATGGGGGAAATGAATGATGAGCAGCTGAAGAAAATTCAACTGATTGATTTATGTGGACAAAGGGAGGTCAGTCTGAAGACAGAACCAAACCACAGTTAGCTGAATTACTTTGTTCTAGTCACCAGCTGAGAAATGATGGTCTGGATTTGCAAAGAACCTCCAGTCTGCTTACAGAGGGGCCAGCTGATGGGGAGAATCTTGGCGCCAATGTCTGAAGGGAGGCAGGGAAGAAGCGTACAGAGGTAGCAGCTATGTTCCATCAAAACCAAGTACACCACTGCAACCACCAGGAGTGCCAGCGCCAGCATGAGAGAGAAGTGAAGGAAACCAGCACCAGCGCAAGGAATGCCAGCACACAAGGAATGCCAATGCCAGCATGAGAGAGAAGAGAAGGAGAAGGAGCGTCAGCATAAGTAGAGAGAAAAGGACAGGGACCATCAATATCAGATTGAGATGGAGAAATTGCACAAGCAGAACCATAGTCCAGGAGGTGGAACCAGTCCCCAGGTCCCTGTCCTGGTAGGTGGTGTAGACTCCAAATTTCTCCTTTGCTTTAGGGAGGGGATGACATGGATGTGTTCCTGCATGCTTTTGAAATGGGGTGTGACTTGAACATGGTGTGGAAAAGGGACATGGTAAGGTATCTGGCTCCACTACAGTCTGAGACAAAGGCCTCGGATGTTTTCATCCTAATGGGAAGGGAGGATTATAAAGATTATGATAATTGTAAACATGTTTAAAGTGTTCCTTGAAGTGTACAGGTGACTTTTTTGGGGAGTTCAGAAAAAAGGGGATATGACCTAGGTTGAGGTTTCAACTCAAATTAGGGGTTATGTAAGGAAATGGGGAACTGGTTGGGGGGTTACTACGATCAAAGAGGTCTATGGGTTAATGGGGATAGAAGAATTCTATAAAGTCTTCCGCTTGGACCTGAAAGCATGGTTAATAAACAAAAATCCTAGAGATGTTTGTTATGATAGCAGGAGACCTGGAAGACCAGCATGAGGATTGTTGTCCTGGGTTTGATAGAAAACCTAATAGGGAAGGAATGGGATTAGAGGATAAGAATTGGGCCCAAGCCGAGATTCACACCCAGTGACTGGGAAACCACCTCCATGAAGCCCTGGGAAAGTGGGGAGAAGGGGTGTGCCAGACGTGGCCAGCAGGGTCACTTTGCTGAGTCCCCATGAAGTGCTGGAAAGGCCAGCTGCACCTCCCCTCACAGAGTTAACTGTGTGACTGAACCTCCAGAGGGAGGGAGTCACAAAGCCATTTGGCTAATGCCATATAATGTTTACCCCCTTTGCCCCCCGCACTGCGTACATGTCATACTGCACCCTCCAGGTGCAGATCCAGCCGATGGCCAGTGGGAGTAGAAGGGGGTGGTTAATGGGGAGACAATCACAGGATGGAGAGATACTGGGCCTGCTAAGACGACAGTTAAACCCCGTGTAGTGAAACCCCATCAAATGGTCCCAGGGCATGAAATGCGGGTTCAGGTTCCTGGTGTAAAAGCCCTCACTCAACCTATAGCACAGCTCTCAATACAGACACAGGAAGGGCTGGGGTGCTGGGGGTAGGGGTGTTGTCAGATATTCTGTATTCTTTGCTTCTGTGAAATGATGTTACACATCATTAAAAAGAAAAAGGCTAAATGAGGCTCCCTCAGTTAGCCTCAGACAGGCAGGAAGGAGTGAGAGCAAAAATGCAAATAGACTAGTGTGTGTGTGTGTGTGTGTGTGTGACAGACAGATAGACAGACATTCCCTCAGGAAGTGTCCAAGAGGATTCAGGTTACATCCCCAGCTAAAGCAGACAACTGCCTGAGGAGAGAAGAGATGAGATCACTGTCTGCTCCAGAGAAGGGACCAGACCTACTAACTTCAAAGGGAAACGTGCTGGGCCCTAAAGCCCAGATCAGACAATTAAGCTCTCTGCCAACCCTTCCAGGGAGCCAGAGGGCAGTAGAGCATGATGCTGGCAGTATCTCCAGCCAAAATAGGGACACTGAGGCAGCTGTGGTGCACTGTCAAATCTATAACACCCACCTCAGGATGGGAAATGCCCAAGTAGAGAGTCAGACATCTGCTTGGGAGATGACAAAGGTAACTATAGCCAGGAAGGAAGGGGGTGCAAATCTCCCGCAGTCTGCTTGCCTGATGGGCTGCAAAAACAAAGGATCCTGAGCTAGGTGGGAGAGGGAATTCTGCTCATCTTTACTCAGGGTGTGGGGAACAAAAGGCCTCCCCGATGGGGCAGCAATATTTTCCCCTCTCTCTCCAGAGAAACGGAGGTGAAGTCAGCAGCTGGAGTCCCCAGACCCTGAAACTTAGGGGAGGTGGGGCAGAATCTGGCTGGGGGGGTGAAGACTGTCCGTGGCTTGACTCTTTTGCTGTTAAAAACAGTGCATGGTTGAGAGCCACTATACAGGGAGGAAGCCCTGGCAGATTTCTCCCTTTGGTCCAAAGAATAGCTGCTTGTAATATTCTCAGGGGCTGGGGAACCTTAATCCAGACCTGAGGCAACGGACTCCTTGGTGAACCATGGGGTACCACACACACTCTCTAAAACCACATGGGAGGTGGAAGTGGGAGAATCAGGTCTTAAGTTTAAACCCAGATGTTCTGGGGTAACAAGAGTAAGAATGGGCATGTGAAAGCTCAGTCCCATAGATTTCAAAGAGAGAATTTACGTAGGATCATTGTCAAATAACTCCGTACAGATTTCCAAAGGAAATATGCTGGCAGGAGATTTGGTATCTGAACAGGAGATATATGAAATTGTGAAACGTAATGGCAAAATGGCCATGCAGGGAATAAACCTGTCCAGGGAATAAGTCAATGTGTTCCCCATGGATGCCAGTCAGCATCCTAGTTGCACCCACTTCTGTGGCGGGAAACGTGACAGATTGACACTATTTTGTAATATCCTAAACAAACCTTATGGAATTAACAAACTTTAATGAGTTAGGGTGAATGCCTTTGGGGTACCTTGTATTAAAAGTGCAGTTGTGTATGTGTTGTTGTGGCATTGCATATTCCTTTTCTACTAGGGCGTGGGGGGAGATGCTAATGTACTTCCTCCATCATCTTCCTTTGAAGTCACTCCTCTGGGGAGATTTGCATATGCTAGTTCAAACTAGATCCTCCAAAGTCCAGACAAAGAAAAGACTTGGCTTTAATGCCTGGGCTTTAATGTGACTCAGGGCCTTCTTCCTGATCCTGCAAATGGACAGAACCGTGATCCACAGAAGGCTCCAGTCCTTACGGGAGGATTGGGAGGAGTTGGCCTACTGAGGCCTCATAAGACTATGTGCTTGTTCTGAGTTGGAGCTCTGATGAACTTATGACCTCAAAGAAACTACTAGGGTTGGGGTGATGCCCAATAAGATTGCATGTAGGTTCTTTCATTGTTTTTAATGTCTTTTCTGTAATGCTTTTAAACCTTCAGAATAAAGTAGGCTTACTTAGAAAGAGCTGAGTGATAATGTATAGCTGTAGCAACCACTCTGTTATCAGTTGCTGACAAGAAAGCAAGCAGTTCTCTTTAGGCAGACTGGCTTTGCTGGGAATGACACACTGAAGCTGTGCAGCCTGTCAGAAGATGTGAGATGTGGGTCTCCACCCAAGAAAGGCAACAGCTGGGGAGCCGGAAGGGTGAGAGTGGGTGTCCTTGCTGGATCACTGAGGGGAAATACAGCCCTGAACTGTGACATTTTCTAGAAAAAAAGTTAATAAAAAAAGTTTTCTAAATAAGAAATTTTTCAACCAGGTCTAGACAGCAGTAGTGCAAGCTTTGCAATAGAACTGCCCTGAAAAAGTGTCACGGAGACACAGCAGTTCAATCTGTGCGTCCATTCAGTCTTTGTCCTCTCTCTGGGGTAGGGTAAAATTCAGTGGTAATGCAAATTTAATGGTAATACCTTTCAGTTGATTCTGAATGCCTTGGGCCACATTATGATCATTGCACAAAAACCTAAGTTTAGATAAGGTGTTTGCATGTGCATCCGTTAGAGAGCATGACCAAATAGCTCAGAATGTTTTCCATTAATACTTCACTCTAGTGAAAGGAAGAGTTTGCTGGGCCTGGGCTTCCGTCTGTTGCATTTGCTTTGTGTGAACAGTCTGGCAAATCAGTTTGATGGCAAGAGCATTCACACAAACTGCACGTTAGAGAACTTTCACAGAAAACAACTTTTGAACTCACATGAGCTAACCATGCTTTCGTCTCGCAATCACAGATTCAGTTCAAAGCAGGATGAACAGTGATCAAATCTTTTGTTTACCCTCCATGGCTGTTTGGTGGCCTCCGACCAATTGTAAGCACACACAAAAGCTTCCACAGAAATTGGCACTGTTGTTGGCTCTCTGAGCAAACAGGCCCAAGAACCAAGTGATTGATGCTACAAGATACTGAGCATCCGCAGCTCGCTTCTATATCCATCCCATTGACAAGGCTCTGGAGACAAAAAAAATGTGGTCTCCTCAGGTAGGGCTGTACCTGTGCTGTGGATAAAGAACTTCACTCCAGTATTCTTAATGTAGCACCTTTCACAAATTCACACGGTGCTAGATCCTCAGCTGGTGCAAATCAGCAGAGCTCTGTTGAAGCCAATGGGGTTACACAAATTTACACCAACTAAGGATCTGTCTCAACATTCCTAAAAAGCTAAATAAAATTGAACCCTTTGTGCCTTAATACTAGTTTGCCTCTATCTAGGGTGACCAGATGTCCCGATTTTATAGAACTAGTCCTGATATTCAGGGCATCCTCCCATCTGCTGTCCCAATTTTTCACACTTGCTGTCTGGTCACCCTACCTCTATCTGACATGGTAACCTTTATATTTTCTCAGTCATACAAAGGTCATGTTAGAACTTGATTAATTTTCTTCTATGCCATTATACCGCTGTAGTTTACAGTTATGTTTGTGATACCTTTCATTTATTTACTCCACAATTGCTGTTTGGAAATTTATATCTGGAGGGCAGTACGAATCATCTTGAAGAGGTTAACTGACCCCATGGTAAACAGCTGTGCATTAAGTAACACTTCCCATAAACACAAATTGGCATTTTAACTTAGTCAGGCGTTTTCCAGGAAAACACATGTTTTGATAGATTAGCACTGTTTATATAGTTTTAAAGAAAATACTGAATGCAAGTTCTTTCGCCTTACTTCATGAGATAAAACACACCTCCACTTATGTAAATAGAGAGAATTTCCTGCCCTTGTGAGGTGGTAGGAAGTTATTTGTAGGACCGTGGAATCCTGTTTTCTGCAATGCCGCGGTTCACAGTTAGCAATTAAAGTTATTTGCTACTAGCAAAGATTACTCAAACAACAGTCTTGGTTGGAAGACAAATCAAATCCAGTACAGTACTTTCCCCTCCTTATGCTTCACTGCTGATTTAAGAACAGTTAGGTTATAAGATAGGCCAGGCTGAAGTTGGGGGAAAAAGTTGTGGGACTTTACATACATCACTTGTCATGCCCACATGCCCTGTACACCTGGCTCACAATCCCATCATTGTGATCTTGCTAGGTCCTTGTATCTATCTAGTCATGTTATGAAACTAGTGTTGTAAAACTGTACCTGAAGTGTCACACTCGGAGGCGAGGGAAGAAAGATTCCTTTCAGAGAACGAACATTTATTTTTTCAATTTCAGTAACTGTCATTTATTAATTAAGTTTCTCATTGATATTAGTAAGTTATATTGTAGATATTATACCATAAAATAGTACTCAATGTCTTTTTCAATGCAAATCCCATCCCTTTGTGTCTTCCTCTCCATGAATTCTCTACTGTTTCTACCCTTCCCCTTCCTGCATACTGCCTGTAATGAACAGTTTGCTTCCCCATGATCTCCACATGTAGCATTCCCTTTCCTAATGCCATATGTTACTCCAGCCCCATGCACAATTTTTGAGACTCCTCTCTGCTCACAGAGAGCAAATAGACAATTTCCCCTTCCCCTGTGTTTCTTTCCCCCCGCCCATCTGTCTATACACACTGTCTGCTTTGCACTTCACCATGCGCACATTGACATTGTCTATGGTAGCAAGGTGAGCTTTGTTTGACTACTGGTATCAAGCACAGCTCTGCCTCATTCTTTCCTCAAATGGGATTCCGAATGTTGTGGGAACAGTCAACTGAGTTCAACATATGTTGTAACAAAGTCTGATTAACCTCTTGTATCTAGCATGGTTTACCACTATGGGTGTTTAACAGGGCTGACCATGTCCACACTAGCAGGACTACTGTTTTCAACACCAGTTGAATGGGGTTAGAGGAGCCATGTTTGACACCCATTTTCATAGCGTAGTCACAGCCGTGGCATGGCTGTGTTTCCTCACTGTGAGGATGTTCTCCCCATTGTTCACTTTTTCTACATTATTTGCTCCTCCATCCCCTATATATTCCCTAGGCACAACAAACTCTCCTCTACACAAGCCAGCATCTCTAGCTTTCTGGTTCTTGCCCACCACTCAAGGCCACGTCAAATATTTTCTGGATCAGGTCCACTGTGCTCAAGACCTTCATCTAGCAACAATTATCATCTTTTCACCTCCACATCCAGTTATAAATGTGCAAAGGAAATGTCAGTGTTAAAGACAAAAATAGCAAATGCCTAAGTGCATATTGTGATGAGCTGGGTTTGTTGTTTTTTTTTTTATGAATATGGTACATGCCTCTGTGTGGCTGTTTATGATGGGTGCTTGCTATGGGGTAATATTAAAAGGGACTGCTAAAGAAACGAAGCAGGAAAGGTAAAACATTGGCCCAGATAAGGAGTATCCATAGACACACTCAAACACAATGGCCAGGCTTTATGGGACGAGAGAGATCAAAGGGAACAATAAACCATTACAGGAGCAGGGGCCTAGAAAAGAAGGGGTAGGAGAAAGTGGTCAGCATGTCAGACTGGAGATATAGGCGGGTAGGCCCACCCTCTCTAAGCAAGGCTTAAGCATCTAGGCCAGGAGCAGCTAAAAGGTTTAGTAAGACGCATGCTGTTAGGCCTCCCTGTGTTATTTTTATCCCATGTCTCTGGATGCTGCATTCCTACTGTAAATATTAATCAATACTGTCTGAAAAGACTATGTGGTCCCTGTGTATTAACCATTAGTCACAGCCCAGGGTCCAGACCCCTGCTGGACAAGCTGAAGTAGTCATGGTTGGTACCCAGGGTTTGTAAACCAGGTCTTGGTCTAAGCGTGAATGAATTGCAGAACTCCACCCCCGGAGAGGAAAAGGCCCAAGGCCTGGCACCTGTGGGGGTGCCGTGTACTCAGACTGTGAAAAGGGTCAGCAGTGCAGCTAGCCCCATACACAAAAAAGGCAAGAGTAACAATTTCAAAAGTGCCTCTGTCACTCAGGGCTGGCTCTAGGCACCAGCAAACCAAGCACGTGCTTGGGGTGGCACAATTTCAGGGGCGGCATACCTGACACCTTTTTTTTTTTTTTTGCTTCGGCAGTTGCGCTCCCAGAGGTTTTGTTGTTGTTTTTTGCTTGGGGCGGCAAAAAACCTAGAGCCGGCCCTGCTGTCACTTAGGTTCCTAAGTCACTTACAGAGAAACTTAAACTCTTCTGAAAATGTTACTCTTGGGGGTTTTTTGTGTTGTTAGGTGTCTCGGTTACTAGGCTGCACTGCAGTCTCTTTTTGGAGTTTCATCAGCATTATTCAAGGTGCATTAGAATGGCAGGTCCATACAGTACTCAGAGGATAATCATGTGGGTCTCTCTTTTTACATTTCCTCACTTGTGGAGAATCCATACCATCCAAAACCCAAAGCACACAAAGTACCTAGAAGAGATTCTCCATTAACCAATAGTAATAGAACTGTGCAGAGGCCAGCAGTTTGGGTTTGCAGGGGTTCATGTAGACCTTTTCTTTTGGTTGCACCCTTTGATTTCCACTTGGAGTCAAGTGTTTGAGTGAACCCAAAATTCCAAGAGAAACTTGACCAATACCCTCTGGTTTCATGTGGGAACATCTGAGTTGTACTTGGTTCACACTCAAAACCAAAAGTCAGCACACGCGTGGCAAGCTAAAATTGCATCAGAGAGGTAGCTGGGTGCTCATGTTTAATATGAACAACACTCTCCAAGATCTGGAGTTTAACCAAGATGGTACAAACTTGGCAGAAGTCTCTGACTGCTTTCCTTCCAAGCAGCTTAACAGTCAGCAAACTCTAAAAACACAGAAACTAAACAAGACAACTCTTAGCTTTACCAAGAGCTTTCATCCTGACTTCTGTTCAGCTCAGCTCCCTGTCTATCTCTTCCCCTGGGGAGTAACTTAACTCCTCTAAGGCACTGAGACGATCAGTTACTAAGGTCAGTTGTGCCTAATTAGCTTTTAGCTGGATGTGCTTCCTTGTGCCAATGCTACCCTCTGTCTGGGAATTAACCCCTTGAAACCACAGGGTCACTGTCTAGCTTGGCAGGGCTTTCTCTTAGGAACACCATTAGGGTGACAGTTGGAAGGACTGCAGATTCTCTACCCAGGGGGCACAAAAATCTCACAGGGCCTCTTTCAGCATGCTCAAGATTGTGTTTTGAGCTCACTTCTAGTGTTCCCAGTTTTGGCTGGAGGTATTCCTGGAGCTTTGATCACATGATATAATCTTTAATTAAAGATTAATCTTTAATTCCTGGAGACTCCTGGACAATCCTGGAGGGTTGGCAACCCTACTTGAGATTCTCAACAGAGTTTTCAAATGGTTTGTAAATTCTGCATTTCAAAATCTAAAACTGGTCTAAGTCCCCAGTATTGGTCCTGACATTCTGAATGCCAGAGTCCGGACACTGAGGGACACAGGCAATGGGTTATATGGGCACCTGACCTCCCAACATTCTGGAAAGCAGGCCCAGCTCCAGCAATGTTTGAGCTGGGTTGCAACCAGAATTTTGCTAAAGCTGGGGGCCAGGTTATCTGCCTGGCCACCCCCTACATTTGAGTGGCATTGCAACCTGGTACACGGGGATGCCAGATGGTAGGGTAGCTGAGCTAAATTTGAGTGGCATTGTGAGCAGGTGCATGGGTAGCCCCGCCACCTCTCCATCATCCATGGCTACTTGGGGGTTTTACTCCCCAGGTCCTCAAGTATAAGGACTTGGCCATTTACATCCCTACTGGGGGCTTTGCTCCCTGACCCCCAACAAAAATTTTACAAACCCAGCACCTATGCCCAGGGCCGGCTCCAGCTTTTTTGCCACCTTAAGTGGTGAAGAAAAAAAAAATTGAAGTGCCGCCGAAGAGGAGAGGGAGTGAAGGACCTGCCGCTGAATTGCCGCTGAAGACCCGGACGTGCTACCCCAATGACGGACGGAGTGCCGCCCCAGGCACCTGCTTCCTTCGCTGGTGCCCGGAGCTGGCCCTGCCTATCCCAAGGGAATCTGTTTTATCCTTCCTGAATCCTGACCTGCAGCAGCTGCTTACATAATTTACCCATCCCAGGATGCACTTCGGCAGCCTGCTATTTATTATTTGTTTTACTATTCACTTGGCAGTCTGCAAATGAAGTTGCAAAACTTGAGATATTAAAAAGGGGCATTATGGTGGTCAGCCTTGTGATGTATTACAATAGCAGACAACAATGTACCCTGGAAATTCGTAAATGTTATTTATTTATTGTATTTATTGTTTTAAAAACAACCATTTAGGACATAAGTGTATTAATCTCTCAAATTCTGCCCCTGAAAAGATTCTCCAGGGTGACTATTATAGGAGATGTTTTGACAACAGAACAGTGCAGCTATCATTAACCTGATAAAAGGGAGCCAGAGTTTGGGATATTGATGGTATGTGTTTCTAGGATCTAGTTACGAAATGGGCTTTTAATCACATTCCCTCCCATGAATTTGTGTTGTAAGAGACCATCTTTTTAAAGCTTTCTTTTTTGTGGGGTAACTTTGGATCTTTATGCTTATGAAAATCAGACATCAATAACCTTGACCAAAGCCAAGCACTGTGAAAACTTCCTTACTTAGCTTAGCCAAGGCAGCAGTGAATCTATCATATGCAGAGTGTCACTGTTGTTGGCCTGTTTTCTGGGTTTATGGTGGAATCCAAAAGGACTATATTGAGGCGACCAGACTCATCTTGATCTTCTAATCTAATCCATATTTGAGTCTACAGTTTCAGAGCTGATCTGCTAGCGTATTAACTCACTGCACTGCCTAAACCCTAAAAGCAACCCAGATAGAAAATTAATAGAAAACACAATTGTGGAAACAAATGATAAATGATTCAAGGGTATAACTTGGGCCTTGTCTTTGTTCAGAGAAAGTTGTCGCTGCTAAATAAAGAGATGGAAATGCATTCTTTGATTAGCATATGATGACAGTGACTGTATCAGATCTGGAAAAAACTGCTCCCACTTCCCCAGAACATACGCTTTCTCAGAATTGTGAACATCTTGCAAGAAAGATGAAGGCTGTTGGCAGGTCCTCTCTGAGGTCCAGAGAGGCCCAGGCCACTTCCAGCTTTTGAGGCCCCTAGCCATAATAAAAATAAAAAATGACAACACATGAAAACAAAATAAGGCACCAAAAAGAGTGAGACATAATTTGAATATTTTTTTTATTTAACAAATGCTTTTCTAGCCTTTTTCTGTGCAAATGTGAGGAAAAATCTAGCTTTTGTGCAATGTCACAGTTGATACACTTCTACCTCGATATAACGCTGTCCTCGGGAGCCAAAAAATCTTACCGTATTATAGGTGAAACCGCGTTATATTGAACTTGCTTTGATCCACCGGAGTGCATAGCCTCACCCCCCCAGAGCACTGCTTTACCGCCTTATATCCGAATTCATGTTATATCGGGTCGCGTTATATCGTGGTAGAGGTGTATTAAGCATGGCGAGCCCATTCAAACGCTCTTGTCCCATAGTTGAACGATGACAGTTCTTTATTTGCTTCAACACATTGAAGGGGCATTCACCTGAAGCCACCGATTCAGGCAAATTGACAAAAATACACAATGCAATTGTGATATTAGGAAACACCCCAGAGAGTCCAAGTTCAAGTATTTCTTGAAGCAATTCCTTTGGCTTGCAATCCAATTTAAAGTTTGTGGAATATATTCATTTGAGGAAGATGATCTTGTCACTGAGATCTTTTGAGATTTCTTTGTTGTACTGTTGCTGAAATTGTTCAACTGCAGAAAGTAGATCTTCATTACTCAGTCTGTTGAACTGCCAAAGAAACCAAAAAAGGGTACAAATTAGTCACAGTGTCAATGATGAAAAGGAAGAAGCTCAGCATCGGATTCAGTAGGTAAGTTGCGATTGGTGGAGAACTCAGATGAAATGCCAATATTCTGTGATACTAACTTGGACTGAGTCAGGATCGCATCCCATTGTTCATGAATCTGTTGAATGTCATTGATAAGACTTTCAATGTTATCCCTCTCAACATCAAGTGTAGCATTGCATGCTTCAATTACCAGATTAGTTTGGTGGATCATTGTAAGTAGCTTCATCCACAAAGATGACATCAGAATGCATTCAAATTTCGACATGTACTTCTGAATAGACTGAAGTTTAGTTCGAGCCTGTGCAGTGAGATTGAGAGATTCAAGCTCATTTAAAGCCTTTCTCACTGAATTCAAATGCTGCGCAAATGGTTGAACACCATCAATCCGTGCAGACCATTTACTTTTGGACATCCCATGCAGTGAAACAGGAAAATATTGCTTCAGAATTTCCCACCTTTGTGGACTGCTACTGAAGAGATTGTTCATTTGCTGAACAGTTCCAAAGTAAGTAATTGCCTTCTTGCATGATTCAGCACGGTCAACACCTACAAGGTTTAGTGTGTGGTTTCCAGAGCTGGAGAAAATACAGTTTGAATTATGCTCAAGCAGAACTGCTTGTAAACCTTTGTACTTCCCAGCCATATTAGATCCCATTGTCATAGGCTTGACCAATGCAGACTTGAAAATCTAACTTAAAACCTTCTAGAATTGTTAGTACTCGAGCAGCAATTTCTTTCCCAGTTTTTCTTGTGAAATTATCAAACAAAATAAACCTTTCTTCAATTGAAAATTTTGAGCTGTTTACAATCTTAACATATTGAATAACCATCGTAGTCTGTTCTTTGTGAGAACAATCTGGAGTGGCATCAACAATGATTGAAAGATACTTGGCATTTCAAATCTCATTGAGAATTTTTGTTTGTACGAATGACCCACACAGCTCAATAAACTCGTTTTGTATGCATGTGGAGAGATAATGGACTTGCATGAGCATTTGACACTCTTTCAATTCTCGAACACGTTTAACATGCTCTGATAAAAGTGGGTCATATTTGCTGAGGAGTTCAACTATGCCTAGAAATTTTCCATTTGCACGATTATCAATACGTTGACTGGAATCAGAGAAAGCCAATCCCAGCTCAGAAAGAAAAAGGATGACATTCAGGATGCGCTCAAGAAGTTTTTTCCAGTTATTAGTTTCTGTAGAGAGTTCAGTCAAGAGTAAGTTCTCAACTGAACTTTTAGCTGATGCTGCCCTACTGGCTGATTTCCATGCAACATAGTTTTCTTTGTGTGACGTTAAACTTTCATGTGATGGTATTCGGTCTTTCAACTTCCTCCAACCTCTGTTGATGCTCCATCCTGACTGATCAGAGAGAATTGATGCACTTGCAGCACTTTTGTTCAAAATGAAGCAGGGTGCTCACAGAGCCACCCAGAGGATTCAGGGGTCTGGGGCAAAGCGGGGGAGCTGCGGCGCTTGTACTCACCCGGCGGCGGTCCAGGTCTTCGGCGGCATTTTGGCAGCGGGGGCCCCTTCAGTCGCTCTGCGTCTTCGGCAGCACTGACTGCCACCAGGCTAGGGCTCGCGGGGCCCCTATGGGGCCTCCAAAGACCCGGACCACCACCGGGCTGGGCTCACGGGGCTGCTGAAGACCTGGACCGCCGCCGGGCTAGGGCTCGCGGGGCCCCTGTGGGGCCCGGGCCCTGGGACAAATTGCCCCACTTGCCTCCCCCTCTGGGCGCCCCTGGGTGCACAGTACAGAGATTGTTTTTCCGTACTCCAACATAACCATAATCCAACATAATCTCTTGTGCAGGTCTCACCATTTGGAAGAGTTTTTGTCAGCAGATGAGTAGAAAAAGATGGTTATCAGCATCTCATGGAATGTTACTTGGAATTTCAAAACAACTAATTTGAAGAAAAGATTGCATTTGGGCAGCATTGCTCTTGTCAATAATTCCAATGTCAGTCACAGTCAAACCTGTAGTACTCATGAATTGCTCTTGCTGTGTAAGATCTACATCTTCCTGTTGCTGTTGAATTTCTTGATCGTACAGAGGATCTTTTGCTGCATCTGTTACTGTTGGCAAATATCCTTCTTGACTACTGTCCTCATGTTCAGGTATTGGCATTGAAATATCACCTGTTGCAGTCCCGGAGTTTTCATTATCTGTAGCATTGTTTATTGGGTAGGGTGTGTTTTCCAGTGGCTTGAGAAATGAAGTTATTGGCTTTGAGCTCTTAGCTGCTGCTTCACTCAGTTGTTTTCGCCGTCTCTTGCTTGCACCACTTTCAAATCTCCTCTTCATAGTGATCTATCTGGTCAATATGTCGCCTATCCACACTTGAAATAGTCTGCTGTAAATAAGTAGCTTATCTACTCTTGAAATCTTCTACTGTAACATGTACATAAATGCTGAATGGTACACAAATGCTGAAAAGACTTAAAACGAAGAAATACTAATTAAGAACACCGACTGTTTCATTTTGACATGTTATTATCCTTATCACTGAATCAAAACTCAAGCACGCAAGATATAATATAACAGGCTGAGCTGAAGACAAAGCGATGACATATATATAGTAAACACAGCCACGGATACAGAGAGAGGGATAATGTCCAAAAATTTCAAATGTGTGTCCTCACGAAACTCACTGTACAAGATTGTCCTCACAAATTTTCACCTTGAATCTAGGCCTATAGACTACGAAAGCCTATGATGATGGCCAAGCTACCAAGCTAGGGCTCAACCAACCAACCAGTCACCTCTTTTAGCTACCCTATGAAGATAATAATGAGGAATTCTCACACATAAATAATTCCTTAGTCAACTAGACGTAAAACTATAAAGACACTAAAATATAACAGTTCTCTACCTTTCAACACGCACTTGATCCAGCACCAGTCACTGGTAGTGGTTTGTTTATATAATCAGCTAATCTGAGTGGACACGTTCATCACAGTCTAATCTTGTGCCATCAGAACTGATATTTTTTTTAAATATTTATGAACATTTTTAACTCTTTAATATGACAAAATTTATATGTTAACCAAAAAAATATATGTCTTTTACCAAGTCACATCTCTTATTTGCTTAAATTTGCAGCTCTAAGCTGAGAGAATGTGTCACATTTTGGTCTGATAGGAATGCGCATAAAAACAAGTTGCAAAACTTATCAAATGCCAAAAAATTAACAAATGTCTAAATTTGAGGCCCCCTTTGAACTTGAGGCCCAGGCCATATGGCCCTCATGGCCCCACCTCTGATTGGCCCTGGCTGTTGGTCTGAAGAGAGGGCTGAGAGTCAGGAACTCACAAATTCCAATCCTAATTCTACATGTCAACTCACCCTATGGCTTTGGATAGAACACTTTGCCTCTCTGAGCATCAGGTCTCTTCATCTGCCATATGGGAATAATGGAGAGACAAGGTGGGTGAGTGAATATCTTTTATTGGACCCACTTCTGTTGGTGAGAGAGACAAGCTTTTGAATAATGGCAAAATGGAGTTTACCTACCTCACCATGCAGTCCAATACCCAGCAAAGTATTATCTTACAGAATAGGTGCATATGTCAATACTATTATTTATTTATTATTTGTATTATCATAGTACCTAGAAGGCCTCATCATGGACCTCATTGGGCTAGGCATAGTGAAGTCTTTTTTCTAAATTATCAAATCAGCAGAACACAGTCCTGCTGGTTTGGCTGCTCTGAGATTTCCACTTGTTTCCAGAAGACCAAATGACAACATTTACAGCGTTAGTGTTGGTTAAAAAAAAGCTATTGATTGAAACAGTAGCAGGGTGTAAGGCAACAATCTGAGGCAGGCTGGCTCAGTGGCTCTAGATTCTGTCAGGGTTGCACCATGCTTAGATTAATAGTCTCTGTTCAGGATTTTAATCTTGAGAATGCTCCCCCAGTGAACCATGGGTTCTGAGCTTCCTTGTTGGCTACTTTTAAGGCCCACTTATATTTTGGTTGTGTTAGGCCTTGCTGGTTTCTAGGCTCCCTCCTTTGTTCTCACATGGCTTTAGTATATTTGCTAGTCCCTTTTTTGCCTTGTTTTTGTACTAATTTTCCTGAAGTCCATAAGTTTTGCCCTTGTACCACAGTTTTCTGTTGTGATCAATGTTGTATTTCAGAGGACTGCAATTTTTTTTATTTTAATGAGTTGTACTGGTTTTATTGTATAGTGTTTAAATGCTATCTAATAGACACACTATAAAGGAAAATGGTCCATATAGACACATTATAGGCTAGGCAAAACAAGTGAGAAGTCTAGATTAGGCTCCAGAGACTGTTGGGAAGGTCTATAGAGCAATTTAGGACTAATATGCTATCAGACACCTCACCAAGCCAGATACCCTGTCCTCACACATTACACTCTGCAAAGGATCACTATATACACACCTCAGCACAAAGTAAATATCCTGTGAACCAACAGAATAAGAGAAGGTTAACAGCACAGTAAGCAATTTGACTCCACTTTCTGAGGAGGGCTTTGTGCTTCATGCTTTTGCTGTGGTGTTGAACCATAAGGAGACAACAGTGTGCTTAGTCTTAACCTAGACTGTAACTTCGTCAGATACCAAACAGCTGACCTAGAGTTTTTCATGCTACTCAGATCAGCTGGGAAAATCAAGTGTTTCTGGGTTCAGGATCAGAGACAACAAAGAAAGAAACCGGGATTACATTTTATCTTATTTAATCTAAATATCTTATTTTGCATATCAAATTAGAAGAGAGCAGGGAACATGAATTGAATCTGGAGTGGGCATTTTAAATTACTCTCTTATTTCTTCAGTGTTTAGAGATGAGTTTGGTCTCAACAGCCAACATACATTTCTGAATTTATAACAACTAAGGTAGTCAAGATCTCAGCACTCTAGACTGGGTGTAACCTTCCACACAGCCTGTTCCCATTATATGTGGAGTTCAAGCAAAAGTGTGGGTAAGAGAACTATTGTTTTATAGCATCATTAGAAACATCAGTATTATTGTTAATGCAGCACTTAATTTGAAATGTCATTTAAAACTTGCTTTGGGTGGAAGCAGCAACCCATAGGAAATATATGATACTGTCATATATATACATGCAACGAAAACTGTTGGGCAGGAGTCACCAGATGGCACTATTACACAGTCTCAAGAATTCTCTCAGTGTGTGAACAGTGTTGAATTTTTGATGAAATGCTGCATTGTTGTTAATTTTGTTATATATATTCTTTTAGGGGGGCTGTGGCAAGCAGCAAGGGAGTTTGTTCTCTGCGTTAATATCTTTAACTAGTCAATTTCTTGGGGCAGAAATTAGCTCAGGGAACCAGGTACTGGTGTTTGGGCTGAGATTCCGGAAAGAGGGGACTGTCTGCCTGCTGTTTGTGATCACATCTGTTCAATGACTGTTGAATATAGTGTAAATAAAACAAGTTACACTAAAAAAATACCCAGGCTCTGCATCACTGATTTCTTTTCCAATGGGAAACAAAACTGAAAGGCTCCAAAGTCTACCATTGCTTGGCTGAGGAGCAACAATATACAGAAAACTATGCAAGGTCTGGAATTCCAAAAAGTACAGAAACAGGAGTACATTGTGCACCTGATTAAAGTGAATAAAAAACCATTTAATCTCATGACAGCAAGACAGAAGAAGAAGAGCTCTCTGTAAGCTCAAAAGCTTGTCTCTCTCTCCAACAGAGGCTGGTCCAATAAAAGATATTACCTCACCTGCATTCTCTCTCCAGTATTCTGGGACTGATATGGCTACAACACTGGATGACAGCAAAGTAGTAAGAGATAAAAACCAAAAGTTAAATAACAGTATTGTGAAAAAAAGTCTTGGGATGTCATATCGGAGGCTTGGAGCTGCAGTTTAAGTCTGTCACAGTCTGGCCTCCTTGAGGGAGGTTTATAGGGCACTTAGTGGCCAGGTTTATGGCCTCTCACTCTTATAAGGCCAAGATCCCTGGGTAGAAACTCCTCAAATCCCATTGATTTCTCTGTATTATTATGGCAGTAGTGACTAGAAGCCCCACAGTCATGGATCAGAACCCCATTGTGCTAGGTGCTGTACAAACACATAAAATATAGTCCCTGCCCTAATTTGGTACAGGCAAAGCATATGCTATGGTGATAAGTACTTTGGAAATGCAGATAGGTTGGAAACACAACTTATCTTTCTAACATCTGCAGAACTTCTGCACAGTGTAAAATTGGGGGTCTGGAAAACACAGATAGTGCATATGCTTCCCTACTAAACCAATGTAACTTAGGTTTGAAACACATTCACGTGAAAATGCTCCTCTGTGCAACACTGTCCTATACAGTCCAAATAGGCTGTTTATGTACTCTCCAGGGGCCCATTTGAGCACAAATGCGATCAGTTCTGAGGGTGTCTATGTTCAGGACACCATGCTCTCCAAAGTGCTCAGCATGCCTACTACAGAATGCTGTTGTCCCCCTCTTCCACAGCTGATCCATATGGCAGTAGATGGTGTTACATATATTTCCCAGCATGATATCCAGAAGTAGGGCTCACTATGAGAAACAACACAAGGTGATAAGCCATGCTGATCTGAGGGAATGATGCAGTGCAAATAGGAACAACACTTTTCTTTATGCCTTTTCATGGATTTCACCCTTTTCCGTGGGTTTTCCTACAGGAGGAATCATTATAATTAATAGTTTATCATTAGTATCTAAAATTAACATTTATTTGCTGCCTTGTGTCAAAAATATGCCCTTTGAGGTGCTTGGAAAATACCTTATGCAATACAGAACATGTGTAATACTGCTCTGGACATGGTGTTGGGTAACTTTATGACCTAGTGTAGTTGTAGTCATACCTTAAAACGTTTTCCATCTGAGACTGTAAATGCCTTGGGCAGGGAACATGGCCAAAAAGTTCAAACCCAAGTGCCCAAAATTAACCTCCCAAATCCACAATTAGGTATCTAAATAAAAGTGGCCTGATTTTCAGAAGTGCTGAGCTCCCACTGACTTCAATGGGAGCTGCTGGATGTTGACCGTAAAGTACTAAATTGTGACTCCTGTTTTTGAAAAATTTAGCTGTCTTGTGCAGTGCAAACTAGACTGCCAACACTTCAATAAGTGATTTAAAACACCACCACAACGTTTCTATCTTACCTGAATTCTGGATTCCGCACGTTTTTTTTTTAAAGCAGAACATTTTAGTTTAGACCAAAGTCAAATCCCCTGGGGGATTTACTCATAATTTTCTCTCATATACTGATGTTAACATTTAGTGCTAGATGCAGGACCCATTTTCTTCCACTAGATGGTGCGTTTACAAAGAAAACTTACCTTGTCTCCTCTCTAGGTATTATCAGAACAAATCTGTGGTTCAGCCGTGCTTCAAATATTCTCTCTCTCTCTCTCTCTCTCTCTCTCTCTCTCTCGTGTGTGTAAAGTTTGCACATGTGGTCCCCCCCCCACATTTTATTTTGTTTTGATCACAAGGTGCAGAGATGGTCATCCACCTCATGCAGTCTGAACCAGGCTAAATATACGCGTAAGGGAACAGTTGCCAAAGAAACTTGATATAAAAATGAAACATCAAAACACACAGAAAGGAGACTCACCCTCGCAGTACACACGTATACACAAAAATGATTGTGAACACAGCTCAGAATAATGATTTGTTTTTGTGTTAACGCCAAAGGGTTAAAATCTCACACCTATCTGGGGAATCTTCGTGGGGTAGAGCCACCCAGTTCAATAAGCAAACACTTCAGGATTTAAGTGTGGATTTTTGCAGTAATAAACAGCTCATATTGCCCTGAGTACAAATGCCCAGCCACCAACTGGGTCTTACAAGATCAGTGAATTAATAGAACGTTTGTAAATTGCTTTTCCATTCCTAGTTTTTCAAACTTACTAAGTTATTTCAAATCAACTTTCTAGTACAAATCATGAAGCCCTGTCATTGTTTTTTGTTTTCAGAAAAATACTATGAGCAGAACAATTCCAGCACCACACCCCTGTTATCATTTAGGTAACCCTCCCTGTCTGATATATTTTAAGTGGATAAAAAATAGTCACCATATCCGCGTTAATTCCCGCAACCCCATGACCGCACAAAACCCTCTCCAACAAGTGAGCATTGTTAAAGGCTCCTGCTCACTATGTTTTAAGCAGCATAATCAGCCCCCCCCCCAAAAAAACCTGACAAACAACTGTAAGTAGGTGATCAAGAACCACAGCTATGGGACTGGGCACATATACTGCAAAACCGATGAGGTTCGCTAGCAACCAGGCAACAAACAAGGTTAAGAACGTGAAAGGAAAGCAGACTAGGTGTAAGTGGTAAATGCTTCAGCCAGTTTGTATAGAATTGCTTTCTCTTAAAAGCATTGTACTGATGATGATGTCCAGTAGCTCCTTGCTAGACACGTTCTCCTGACGGGGGACAGCTAGTAGGCTAATGCCCAACGATACCTGATCCGAAACCATCCTTTCGGCTTTGACACAAAGAGCCCCTAGCAGGACACTTGACTGCCACCGGGCGAGCAGCTAAATGCCCCCATCTTTGTCATTAAATACATCAATCAAAAAATAAGTGGAAAGGGCAACCGACAAAGTATTTAGGCAACAATGAGCTTTTTCTCCCTGGGCTGTTGTCTGGTAGTCTAGCCTTCCTTTAATACAAGTAGATACGATCTAAATTGTCCTGGGCTGAGGACTTCGCTCAGTGGTGCTGAACACAGAAAGAGTTCTCTTTCCTAAGCAGCCTCTGCCATTCCCCTGACTGACGGGGATGCTGCTGCTGCTGGGAGAGGCTTTATCTCAGTGATCATTTGTTAATCCTGACTCGGAAATCGGGGGGACGGGGGTGCAGGGAAGTGAGATGAAAAAATTAAGAAGTGGGTAGGCAGAAAGAGGGGAGGAGCATTTGGGCTGGTGGCAAACACATAAAACCAGCCGGTATGTTCACCTCACAGAGCAAAACAGGAAAACTATCCCCACATAAAACTTCAGATCCCCCTTCCCTCCCTGACAGGGCACAAACCACCCATCAACGAGGGAAGAGTGAGGGGGGAGGGGGAAGAAAGCTTGGAAAACCCTAAACACTGAGCTGGTGAAGAGAAAAGAGAAGGGAAAACGGATCATCCTAGAGAAAGATTAAAGCAACGCAGATCGGTGTAGCCTAGCATACTAGAGCGTCAGGAGGTTTGCACACCTTTGGGGGTTTCTGCGTATCTTCACAAGCATATTTACTGCGGTGTCTCATAAGGAAATTAACCTGTTACACTCGTTCTAGTTGGGACTGTCATTCAGTAGAGTCTATGCTCCTTTCCCTGATCCTTGACTTAAGGAAGGACTGCAGAAACCCACCTTCCGCTTAGGAGAATCGGTGGCGCTTCTTTACAAGCAGGTGGTCTGTTTGCGCTTTCTTATTCCTTTCTCCCCCTTCACCCCCCACCTCCCGGCTGGACAACTCCCTCCTTTGGAGAACACGCCCAAGTAGCTGAAGAAGAGAGAGAGAGAAAAAAAGAAGAGATAGATAGTAACATTGAACCTGAGGGGAGATCCAGAGCTGCTGCGTGCAGAGAGAGATCACTGCAGCCTATACATTCCCAGCACTAAAGTATTACGTGTGACAGGCATACAAATCCGGAATAAAAAGGAAAAAAAAGAGAGAGAGAGAGAGAGAGAGAGACAGACACAGGGTGGGTGAGTGAGTGAGAGAGAGACCCAGCTGAGGGATATGGTGTTTGTCTCTTGGGATTTACAAACACACACTGCCTGTTCAGATCACAAGAGGGTTTGTCTGTTTTGTCTGCACTACCTTGACCCGGAGCTGCACTGTCTGAGGCAACGAGAAATTAACCAGCACGAATAGCATTAGAGGCATCATTTTGCATGGTGATCTGAAAATCAGCAAACAAGGAATATGAACAGGAAAACAAGGCGTTGGATTTTCCATATCTTTCTGAGCCTAGGGATTGTATATATCAAAATTGGGTAAGTAACTTTAAAAAAAAAAACCCACAAACGATTTCTCTCTGCCTATCCTGTCCAGACCTGTTAATATTTAACTGGGAAAGTTTGGAAGACTGTTGTTATTTTTTAAAAAAAAAGACAGCGCAGAAATGCTATTGCCTTTAACTGAATTCTTGGTGTGTAGTGTAGAGCTGGGGAATGGGAAAGTCATTGGTGATGTGCCGGAAGCATGACTGGAATGGCAATGTGCTGGGGTTATTTTTATGCTCTTTCTGTACCTACAGTATCCCCTGAAATCAAACCAAACTCTGCTTTCACATGCATGGCGAGTATCGCTTCAATGGAATTTGAAAGGACATTTGTTAGCCGTTCAGGAGAGCGAGCACCAGCGAGAGAGGCCGCCGGCTCCCTACCCCTTCCTCCCCCGGGACCTCCGGGGAAACCATCTCCTCTCTTCCCAGGTGCAAACTACTTGGACTGTTGCGGAGGGGGATAAGGACCCACGCCTGTCTTCTGAGCGCGCAACAGCGATCTCGTAGGGCAGCCATGGGTCACCCTGTCATTAGCTGCTGGACTGGTCAAAGTGGGCGCTTTTATTTATTAAAAGCAATGGGAAATAAAATACACGCCAGTGCTCCGGCTATCCAGAGCCAAACCCTCTCCTCTCACCTGGAGATCAGCAGCATCTTTAGCATTACACCTCACCCAAATCATAGGCGTTATTCTGCAAGGGCAGGGAGTGGGCTGCAGCCCAGGATCAGAGGGGAGGGGCCGCTTTATTTTTCCCAACTGCACTAATTTAAGAAATTAATCAAACAATGACGATGACAATAATAATGAAAACCCCAGCCCTTGGAGTGTGTGTGTGTGTGTGTGTGTGCTTGTTCTGGGCGCTGGAGTTGCATGCGCTCTAATTTATGAATCAGGAAGTTGGGTCACGTTTTGGCAAAAGCCCACGCGCTCTTTATCTCTCTTTTAACTATAGACAGAAAAAAAATGATGGGGGGGTGGGGCGCGGAAGGGCGAGGCTCTGATGTCCGTGAAATTGACCCAATCTTTCCTTTAAACGTCATTATTCTATTATTATCCCCAGGCTCCGCAAGATACCGGCTGGGGAGGCAACAAGCCCAGCAAAAAGTTGGGTTGGTCTTGGCCAGGGGCTGGTGGAGTAAAATGATGTTTTTGTTTTGCTGAAGTATGTGCCACAACCTATCCGTGGCATTAGCCAACAGCCGGGGGAGGGTTTTAAACGCACGGTGCCACGTGAATACCTGAGCAGGGTTACAGAGGATGGGGCTCTCTCTGTCCTTTGCAGGGGTTCAGCCCCTTTATCGCCTTTACACCAGTCTATAGACTGACACAAAGCGGCCTGAAAACCGCTTGCTCCGGGGAAAGGTTACTAAGGTAGTGTCACAACGTGAATGTGAAGATCCTAGGTTGAAAGCGCTTTCAAGGCAGAGAACATGCTTTGAAGTGAGAAGATGCCTCCCTCTGAAAGCGCCTGTAAGAACGCTGCCGCCTCAGGAATCGATTGGCTCTGAAAGCTGCTGTGCTAATTTTATTTGTTCTGAGTCTTTCCCCTTCTTCTCTCATTCCAGGGGTTTTTCCTCTGTGGTGGCTCTGGGGGCCAGCATCATCTGTAACAAGATCCCGGGTTTAGCTCCTAGACAGAGGGCAATCTGTCAGAGCAGACCCGATGCTATCATAGTGATCGGAGAAGGGTCTCAAATGGGAATCAACGAATGTCAATTTCAATTCCGAAATGGACGCTGGAATTGCTCTGCCTTGGGGGAAAGGACGGTCTTTGGAAAAGAGCTGAAAGTGGGTATGTTACCTCTTTACTGGTTGTTGCAAGGTTTGGACCTGAAGTCCACCAAAAGGTTAGCAAAAAGGGTTTGGTACACATCAGAATGTCACAGAATCATACATGCTAGGGCTGGGAAAGATCTGCCAGGACATCCAGTCTGTGCCAGCCAGTGCAGGATCATTCCCTTTAGAGTATTTTCACCTGCCCCTTTCTCTAGGATTATCAAAATAGATATCTGTGCATTTTCACCACAGGATAGCTAGTGAAACCCTCTCAAATACTCTAAGAAAGCAAATAAAAAGCCATCTTCCTCTAAATATTCCACCATCCTATACTTGTAAAGCCTGTGCCTTTTTTCATGCATGTACAACACACAACAGGACTTGGAGATTTGGATCTGGTTATGGGTTTTGTTGGCAGATAGGGTATTGAAGAGAGGCTAAGTTTTGGACTCTACACACAGAAAGCTCAAGAGCCATTCTGTGTAGATAGCAGCCCCCAAAGGGTGGACTTTTACAGGGTCAGTGCCTTATGTGAGATTCTCACTATTTAGACCAGGAAGCTCATGGAAACTAATTGTTTATTTGGTGAGAGATTGGTCCCTTCGAAAACAGAATTAGAAAATACACACCTGCCAGTTTAGAATTCAACCCAGCCCAAGCCTTAGGTTAATATCTGGGCATTCAAGTCTGAACGACATCCACAGTCAAAGGGGGTTCTAATCCGAATTTCCAATTTGGGCTCATCTCGGTCGATCATACATGCTGATTTTTTTGTACTAACATTTTAAAATTGCACTCAAATAGCAGCAATAAAAATGCATCCGAAGAAGTGGGCTGTAGTCCACGAAAGCTTATGCTTTAATAAATTTGTTAGTCTCTAAGGTGCCACAAGTACTCCTGTTCTTCTTTTTGCGGATACAGACTAACACGGCTGCTACTCTGAAATAAAAATACAAATTTAGATGTGAGGAAATTTCAAACTAAGGGGGAAACACTGTCCTCAGAACTATGTATTGCAGCACTTATGGCACCTGAGGGATTCTTTGTGTTTGTTGATCATGCCATACTTGGGAATAATGAGAAGAGTTAAGGATAAAATTTCAGCCTAAAGGGCCATAGTCACTTTTCAATTCACAATTAAAAATGGTCACTGATACCGATATGAGTTCCATGTCCGACGGTGGAGTCCACAGTTCTGGGGTTCTATGCCTTGGACTGTGACAGTACCCAGGGACCCAACAAGTTTATTCAAGGATCTATTGGAGGAGGGAACACTGTCATAATAGAGAGCTAAGGTATTTTATGTGGCTTGGAAAGCAAGATGTAGCATTGGCATGGCAAAGAGCCAAGAGTGCCAGGGGCACTTTTACACCAGGAGTACTGGGCTCTTTGATTTTTTGTGCAGGGCCTTTGGTTCATTGAGAAGCCCTTTGGTTGGATTGGATTCAGGCCCTACTTTGTCTTAATCCACCCAGGGCAGGTGGACCAGGGCAGGATATGACCTAACTATAATACCAGTACCGCATTCCTTGTGCACCCAAGATGCCCATCAAAGTCATTGGGATTGGTACACAAAGAATGCAGCATTGGCATCTATATATCTGAAGTTCCTTACTTAGGCAGGTTTAAGTAAATGTTTTAGTATTACTCGAACGTATGTGTATGTGATTTCCAATGCTCATGTTTTTATGCAAGAACAAAAACAGGGAGAAGTCTAAATAGGCATAAAAAGATTTTTTTACTGAAGGCCAATGGGTTCTCAACACCTCTGAAAATCAGGCACTATATCTCAAATTGATCACCCAAAGACTGAGGCATACAACATTAGTGAATACTTCTCAAAATGTGTCTGTTACACTGGAAGACTCTAACTGCTTCTATAGAGTTGGTTCATTCCAGCCACTGATTTATGCAGGCATGTGTCTGACTGACCTCAATGATAGGATTGGACCACTCTAATCTAACAGTTACATACATTTTCTTTTTACAAATATATATGTCCTCAAGAGCAACAAACATGCAGAGTTATTGTGGTATGTTGTGTAAACACTGTCAGTTTTTTTCAAAATTGATTTAGCTGGTAGGCTATATTTAGGTACTTTTAAAGAAAGTCGATATTAAAGGAAGTGGATTTGATCCATCTTTGAAGTGTTACCTCATATCTAATTACCCATTATAATGCTTATATAGATAGGTGTATTCAAACATATCAGGCCAAACTCATCCCTGGCGTAACTCCATTGACTTCAGTCTTTATACCAGGATTGAATGTGGACCATAATGAACAAAACTCACTTAAAATGCATAAGCAACAATGTTCAGATTTAAACAGTGTTTACACTTGCATTTCAAAACATACTATATACATCTTGCTAGCAAGGTGCATAAGAAAGACAATCAATCCCATACAAAAATGCAGCTTTTTTGGAGCTCAAGAGTACATTCCTGGGATCCTTTAATGGCAAGTCTGATTTCAGTGCAAACTGTTATGGCTGAGTTAACTCACTGAAAAATAGTGGGTCTCTTGAATGCCACTAAATATTAATAACATTAGTGTAACCATTTGTGTTCCACAGATTGTCTTCTTGATCTTCTGTTTCCTGTCTGTATCAACATGTGTGGAAACCCTTGCACATTTGATTCAGACAATATCGTTTTATAAGAAGATGGAAAAAAACAGATTCAGTTCCTAGGCTTCTCTAAGCTGCTCACTGTTTTCCATTCCCCTTTATCAACTGTTCTTTCCATCTCCCTAAGCCCTGTAAAGAACCAGTATGAACTACAATTCACAATCATCTAAGCTAATATTTCACTGTGTTAAGAAGGGCAAATCCTATACCTAGTAAAGACAAAGGCCAGACTTAATGCCCACAACTAAGATAAGATAAAAGAGAAAGTCTCACATTTGTTATCATAAATACTGGGATGGGGACAGGAATGATACATGCAATATGAAATGTTAAACCTAAAATATCTCCCATATGGTAACCAATGCACTAATAACAATGCAATTTAATATTAATTTCAAAATATTTTTCACTTGTATATTTTTCTATATGAGTAGTATCTGTAGATCTCTACTTTCTCATTCCTTTCACATGATTACTCTGGATTGGCATTAGAATGCTATAAGTGTAAAAGGTACTAAAATATTAGTTAATGTGTGAACACTGATGATATTTCTCAGTCTGGCTGAATCTTTAAAATTGTTATCTTGGAAGTTGGCAGGATACCACTGGTCCCACAACTGCAATTTGCAATAAAAACATTTGACCGCATGACATCATTCTGCTTTCTCTATTAGATGACTGCCATGTGACTTTAAAGTGGCACTGTGGTGTCTGTGCTAAGATTAGGATGCAAATTCAAAATGACTGTAATGGAACTTGTTGAAATACCACTGCATCATTAAATGATTACAACATGGGCATATATGTGTACTAATACTATACTAAGTACCCCAAAAGAAATTCTATCAGTTTGTGAGGATTCAGCCATAAAACTCCTATGCTAACTGGAGTTGTGTGTGTAAATCTAGGATAATAGGTTACCTTGACAACTGCATATTCATGTTGACTGTTCTATACATAGTACCTATCTTTAAAAAGGGAAACAAAGAAGACCTAGGGAATGATAGACCTAGTCACCCTAACTTCAATATCTGGAAAGATACTGGAACAAATTATCGAACAATCAATTACTGTGCATCTAGAGGATAATAGGGCGATAGCCAACATGGATTTGTCAAGAACAAATAATAACAAACCAACCTAAGTTCCTTCTTTGACAGGGTTACTGGCCTAACTAATGCAGGGAAGCAGTGATATATCTTGATTTTAGTAAGGCCTTTGACATAGTATCACACAACATTTTCATAAGAAAATTAGGGAAATGTGGTCTAGATGAAAATACTATAAGGTGGGTGAACAACTGGTTGAAAGACCATACTCAAAGAGTAGTCATCAATGGTTACTATTCAATATTTTCATTAATTACTTGAACAATGGGGTGGAGAGTATGCTTATAACATTTGTGGATGACACCATTCAGGGAGGAATTGCAAGCACTTTGGAGGAAAGGATTAGAATTAAAAATAACCTTGACGAATTGGTCTGAAATCAACAAGATGAACTTCAGTAAAGACAAGTGCAAAGTACTGCACTTAGGAAGGAAAAATTAAATGCACCAATACAAAATGTGTATGACTGGCTAGTCAGTAGTACTGCTGAGAAGGATCTGGAGGCTATAGTGGATCATAAATTGAATGTGATGCAGTGGTGAAAAAGGCTAATATCATGCTGGGGTGTATTAAGTGGAGTAAGACATGGGAGGTAATTGCTCCACTCTACTCAGTGCTGGTAAGGTTTGAATGGATTATTATGTTCGGTTTTGGGTACCACGCTTTAAGAAAGATGAGGACAAATTGGAAACAGTTCAGAGGAGAGCAACAAAAGTAATAAAAGGTTTAGAAAACCTTACCTATAAGGAAAGCTTAAAAAAACCTGGATCAGTTTAATCTTGAGAAAAGAAGAGGGAGAGGGGACCTCGTGAGGTCTTCAAATATATTAAGGGCTATTATAGAGGATGTAATCAACTGCCCTCCATGTGCATAGGTGAGACAAGAAATAATCGTCTTAAACTGCAGCAAGGGAGATTTAGGTAGAGATTAGGAAAAACTTCCCAACTATAAATACTGTTAAGTATTGGAATGGGCTATCAAGGGAACTTGTAGAATCCCCATCACTGGAGGTTTTTAAGAACAGAATAGACCAACACCTGTCAGGCATGGTCTAGGTATATTTGATCCTGCTTCAGTGCATGGGGATGGAGTAGATGACCTTTTGGGGTCCCCTCCAACCCTACCTTTCTATGACATCAGATACAGTTTTGTTATCAATCTGAATCCTGGGATATCATTGTTTTATTACTTTTGTCTTTACTTGGTAGTCTGAATTCTGATATTGTGCAAGTGTAACCAAACCGGTACAAGTTTAATTTTCTTTCTTTTGTTGATTCTGGACTGTGACTCAGGAGATCTGGGTTCTAATCCTAACGTTGCCATTGATCTGCTGGGTAACACTGGGCAAGTCATGTCCCCTTCTCTCTGACTCACTTTACCCATCTATAAAATAGGGATAAAGATTTTGACCTCCTTTGTTAAGATCATTGAGATCTATGAATGAAAAGCACCACATAAGAGCTAGGTATTATTATTTGTAAACTTTTTTGGGAGCAGTCACATATAACTTTGCTAATCTGTCTTTCAAAGATAGTTTTGGACAAAGGATTATAGCTAGGGACCACTTAAATTTATTCACTATCAACATGGCATATTACTGTTCAGGTATTAGGTTCCCAAATATATTCACAGTGAGTCCCCATCCCATTTACTGCATAAATTTCATTTCTAGTGTTATACAGTATAGTTTGTCCTTCAAGAGCAAGACTTTACTACATTTGAATATGGATATCTGGTCATAACAATTGGTAATGATAATGTCAATAACAGTGCAGATGATGTGGTGATGCAATTATGAGTGTTTTTTAAATTAACAAATGCATAATGGTGTCCACACTTCAGCATTTTGGGACTTTTCATCACCAAAGCCATAAAGCAGCAAAGAGTCCTGTGGCACCTTATAGACTAACAGACGTATTGGAGCATGAGCTTTCGTGGGTGAATGCCCACTTTGTCGGATGCAGAGCTGTAAAGTCTTCAGGGTAAGACAGTCCAAGGATTCTGCTCACATCTATTCAAATGAAGTGTCAGAAAGGATCCAAAGGCCTGATGATGCAGATGAGTCTTTTGCAACAACATGAAGCTCAAATCTGGGCTCTCGTGGAACACAGAAAGAGCAAATTCAACCATGAGGGGTTTCCACTGAATACTCAGCAGACCAACTCAGAGGGTGTAATATCATGCACAAAGAAAGAGTGAACCTGCTAATTGCCATAGCTATGACAGGACACAGAGTGTTACTCTCTCAAATAACTGAGTCCTGACTCCTAGTTCCTGTGGAGATTAACTGCACCCAGAATAAGACAGTATCAAGCTGATGTGATGATGCAAGAACACAAGGAAAAAGATGTTTCTGTTTCTGATGACCTTAATGACACTATGATACAGTTGTGCCTTTGCAATGTGACAAGACAAAGTTTAAAGCAAATTCAATGGAAGTCTATGGAAACCTGGCAAAACTAAAACCAACTTCAGTGCAGGTCTTTGAAGATCCTGTGACAGACATTAAACAGGAAGAACTTCAACGCATGTCTATTAAGACCCTATCACTCTGATATAACAACATGACACAGCAAAACTAAAAGCAATTTCAAGGCAAGTCTCTGGAGACTCCCTTCATTGAGACATTGCCTGTGAAAAACATTGAATGCAACCTTTGGAGAAAGGACATGATGATCCTATTACACAAAAAACACACGAGACACTATTGCCATGCATGGGCCTGAGACGCAGAATGTCAACTTTAAACAAAAGGATTTCACTGCAGATTTGAATATTAAAAAAAACTAAAAATAATGAAAAAAGAAGAACAGGAGTACTTGTGGCACCTTAGAGACTAACAAATTTATTAGAGCATAAGCTTTCGTGGACTAATGGATGCATCCGAAGAAGTGGGCTGTAGTCCACGAAAGCTTATGCTCTAATAAATTTGTTAGTCTCTAAGGTGCCACAAGTACTCCTGTTCTTCTTTTTGCGGATACAGACTAACACGGCTGCTACTCTGAAACCTAAAAATAATGAAGACATTGTACATTATACAACAAAAGCAAGAATATCCTGAGTGACACATCTGCCACAACATTGTTAAATTAATTTATTGTGTCCATAACTTCCATTGTGAACATCCTCTTGGCCTTGCCTATGCTAGCAAAAATGGGACCTGGGATTGACTGCTAGTGCAGCACCACCAAAGGCAGCAATAGTGCAGCTTTAGTAGGCAGGGATGATTAGAAGAGACAGATAAATAGCTGAGTCCTGCTTACTCTTCAGCTGACAGCATTGCTACCACTGGCAGAGTTCAACGAATGAACTCATTTGGGGGAATGTATGTGCAGTCTCAGAGTGTGTGTGTGGGTTGGGGGGATAAGGGCTCACCATAATGTGTAAAGTTACGTTCCACAGAGCTTTATCCTGCTCATACTACTTATGCGAGTAGTGCAACAGAAGTCAAAGGGACTTTGTGCAATACTTTTAACTTCAGGGAGAATCTCAGTCAGAGAAGTTAAGTGATCTATGCAGGTTCATAGAGGGGACAAGGTGTTAGGAGTTATTAGCTCCCACTTACTTACATACTCAGACAAATAGACCATGCTTCTCTTCCAGCAACATCCTTAACTCTTGTTTACTGAGTGATTTACATTCCACATAGTCTCATGATAAGTTTCAGAGTAACAGCCGTGTTAGTCTGTATCCGCAAAAAGAAGAACAGGAGTACTTGTGGCACCTTAGAGACTAACAAATTTATTAGAGCATAAGCTTTCGTGGACTACAACCCACTTCTTCTTCGTGGGTTGTAGTCCACGAAAGCTTATGCTCTAATAAATTTGTTAGTCTCTAAGGTGCCACAAGTACTCCTGTTCTTCTTTTTAGTCTCATGATAGTAGTGTGAGAGAAATTGGAGTGGTCTGAGTAAAGGTGGAGTCTTCCATTCTCACACATCCCCATGAATGACAAATATTCTGAAGGCCAAATTATGCCCTCTGTAATACCAGTATAACCCTCTTATCTTCCATGGGTTTGCAGTGTAACTAGCTAGCCTTGTAATTGAAATTTAGAAAACAATTGTTTTGCAGATGCATAAAAGTGAAAAGAATTCAGCTCATTTCCCCACACCTGAGGTAGCAGGAGAAAAACGTAGTATTGTAACACTTATTTTGCCACTAATGTGCATAGATCTGACTTGCAGTAAGCATACATCTGTTCGGTAAAAAGTTATCTTTAGTCACTTTTCAGATTAGAAATGCATTTTCAATTATATCATTTCATCAGAATTATTTTTGTCTCATGTCTTTGGACCAACATTTTTTGGTATTCAATTCCAGGGTAATTTCATGGCACAGGCTTTAAAATTTTTGATTTTTTGAATTACAAAGAGCAAATATCAGGCCTAGGAGATCACTCTAAAATGATTTGCAGAAGGAAAGCAGGTTAAAATTAAACTAGTTTCTATAGTCAGAGTGAAGATATTTGCCCATGGAAACAAACAGGCAAGGCTGCCATCTTAGCAAAAGGTTTCTGTTTGGTATTGTGCCATTAATACAATACAGACCTTATTTTTTCCAAATGCAACCAGTGATAGATTAGAGATTGACAAATACTATATATTTTGAACCACTGGTGCTCGTGAGCCCCCAAGGTAAACTGAAAGGGCCAAATGCAGGTCCCTAAAAATTAATGGGAATTTTACCATTTTCTTCTGTAGGATGAGGACTTGCATTTATGTGCTGGATTTTCATCTCCTGCCACTATATTTTAACATATGCATAGTATTTGCATATGCAGTAATGCAGGCTTAGTTATTCACAAGCAAAAATCTGCTCCTTCAAAAACAGAGGCGAGGCTGAAAATCTGGCATAATATATCTAAAACCCAGCATGTTGCTTTATGCCAAAGAGTCAATCTTTCTAGGCTGTGACTGTCACAGTAAGATAAAAACATTGCCCCAAGGTCACATTAGTTGGAATTCACATCAGAAGGCTCTCATACCTGCCTTCAAATGTATCTTGTGAGTACATGTTTTAGAGAAACAAAAAGATTACATTACATTAGAACGTAGAGTAACTAAATGCCTATTGCAGGGTTACTATATAGGTTTTTCTGAAAGAAAATATAACTACATAAAACACATTTTGACATAGTGTCATATAAGAAGTGAAGATTTATAAAAGGGATGACCCATATCTTCTGAAATCCAGAATGATGGGTCTGATTTTACAATATTTGTGACTTGAGTAACTATTTTATATGCTTAAAATAGAACTAACTTTTGAAATGGAATATATCTGTTTGTATCGCATTTCAGAATTTCACAGATGGGAAATATTTCCTGCTTACCTTTTTAAATACAATTCACCCTATTTCTTTAAATTGGTTAGCTAAGAATTTTTAACTTAGCATCCTCAACTTCATTTCAAGTTAGTAGAAGAGTTGGGAGCTCTCAGCACCCAGGTTTGGGCCCTTAACTGGAAAAATGGTCATACTTTAATTTTTAAAGCTGCCTTTTAAAATTAATTACATATGCTGTTTTAAGAATCAAGCCCATACACGCTCTCTCTCTCTCTCAAAAAGGCAGACCGAGATAAGTAGTCAGAGGATGAGTTCTGCTCTCCATTTTACTAGCTATGAATTATGATCTCTATAGAGATGTGAAGTAATGTTAGTCATGGCACATAATTGGCAAGGTACACTGTATTTTCCATCTTTCTATTTTCACAATCAACATATATTTCAGTTCATGTCACTGCAGATAACTCCCTCCCTGACCCCTTGGCTTTAAATAGCAGAAAATACAACGTATGTTTTCCAGTGAGATAAATACAAATTTGTCTTTTTTATTTCCCAGATTAGTCAATTTATGGTTGGGCTGATATGGGGGGACAAAACTTTTTAAAAACATACTTAGAATCTTAGAATTGAGCTGCTCAACACCATCAGCTCTCACTGTCTTCTTTGGGAGTAGAGGGTACTCAGCACCTTGCAGGATTAGATCCCGATTTCCTATGAATGCCAAACACACCCTGATTATTACTGCACTGATAGACATACATTTTATAAAAGGGTTTAATTTATTTAATTAAAAATGAAGAACTCTGTTTTAAAGACGAATAGAAATGTTTGGGGAGGGGAGGAAAAAGTGTGGCAATCCCAAATCAGTAACAGAATATAGGTACATGTTTGCCCCAAGTACACAAACAGATCCCCCACTGACTTGCCGGATCCCAGTCCTGTCAACACTTTATTCATGGGGGTAAAGTATGGAGGTGCAGGTTTGTAGGATTAGGGCTGTAGTGTACAGTACGCATTTCCTATAGTTACATTAAATGTTAGAAGAGCCACATTGTGGCCAACTTAACAAATCTTAAGGTTATGCTGCACTCTGTTCTTGACTTCAGTAGCTGTTCTGTGCGAGAAGCAACTGTCATACATACACTTTTAAGTACAAATAAATACATTTGAAAACTAAAAGGGTCAAAACATTATTCCCTTATTCAAGTATTTGCTAAATCTGAGTTCAAAGTTTCCCCCTGCAGCAGATGATGATATAACTGATGCTAAACTCACAGGAGTTAGAGATAGAAGAGACCTATTAGATCACCAAGCCCATCCCCTGAAAGGCCAGGCTATTGTTCTTTTCACGGGATGTAACTCTGCTTTAGATGTTGCAAGAAAAACACAAGAACCTGAAAGCTTGAATTTGTGTCTTGGCAGCTAAAAGGCTTTACACCACATCTTAAGTTTTTTTTACCTGCCATTTATGGCATATTACATATCCTTTATTTCTATGTATTTAATAATCATCAGAACAAGTGATCTCTTCACCAAAAATATTTGACCACATACTGGTATCTTGGTAGTGCTTGGCTATCTATGGATTTGTACTGCCCAAACAAAAGAATTCTTCATGTTTTACTGCTCACTAAATACTGGATCTGATATTCAGCAATAGAGGGAGTTTCCATTTATAAAGTGTGAGCAGTATGGAACTGGTGGCATTTATGGTTTAGTTTACTCATGATAAACCCAGTGCTTCTATTTATGACATGTAATGAGCTTGCCCAGCATCTCCTGTAGTTGGTGTTACTGTGCAGTCCTTGGTGACAGGACTGAAGACAGCTTTGGAGTTATCACATGCTACAGTGAGAAGGAACTATTCCATTGTCCAAAGACAGAACTCCAGTGAATCAGAAGACAGTTAAAGCACTACCAGTTGTTTTGTGATAGTGAAGTCTCACTGGTTTTTAGAGGCATGAATACCAAACTATATTCCATCAAATCAAACAGCATTATGACATGCTGGCACGTGGGAGAGCATGAATTTCTTCCAATAGCCACAGTACATAGGTTAAGTCCAGAAGAAAGTAGAAAAAGCAGAAGATATTCATGTCCAACACTGAAGAAGAACCTGTGTTCCTAGAGCATTGAAGCACTTGTTCAAGTACAGTTCAGCTTAATGTAAAGATTGTACCTGAAATGTAGCCAAGGTCAGAAAGAGCTTGATCATCTCCCATGTAATTACAGGAGCAGCCTTTACTTGCACAAATAGATATTTTTCTAAAGGTTTCTAAAATCTGTGTTCTAAAGTTAGTACCCATTGTAGGCCTTGCTCACCACAGACAAAAAGGAGGGAATAAATTATTAGCTGGTTAGGGGGCTTAAGGACAATTTCCTCACTGTGACTTTGTCTCCATGCTTGAATTTCTCCCCCATCCCTGTCTTTAGCTTTGCAGCAACTTCTGCAAAGCAGAAAGAGTGGACAGTAGGGCAGTGTTCCAGTCCACCAATTGACTTCTTAGCCTAAGTGGATTTTGCCATTTGTTTATCAGTATTTATGCAATACAAGCCAAAATATGGCTTCCCCTTCATGGGCACTTCATGGGAACAAGAGGCAGACATAATGCAGCTGCTTGGGAGAGCATGGGGAAGATTGGGGGCTAGCCTAGCATTACTAGTGGGGTGCTGCATATCCTACTTCAAAGCGAGTTGCACTCTAGCTAGAGTACCAGTCAGTACAAGCTACAACTTTTGTACAAGTGTAGCAAACTCTCCACCCTCCCCCAGCAATCCTAGGAGGCTTATGTAGGCACCACACCTCATTCCACCCCCCCAACTCAGATGCCCCAGGCATTCTGCATCCCAGCACTCTATTGGCTGGAAGAACCATAATTTGGATGTATGATATTTCCTACACTGACCCAACATCCTGGATTGTGGTTTGCATGGATTCTAGTCATCCCCTCTTAGTTTGTTCATTGTGTACATTTATATTAAATTGCAGCTCCAAGAGGAGTTGTCAGTAAAGATTATTAAGATTTGCCATGGATGTCACCACCTTGCAAAGATTTTTTTTATTTCTGGGTCCCTTTCTGATGTTTTTAGCTGTTGGGTTGGACGATTGTTTATGATGACATATTTCCAATCTGGCAGCTCATTCTATGAATATATTCTCTCTACACTCTCTCCAAATAGTCTCTTCAGAGTTCCCTCTTAAGACATGCTCTTTTGCTTTTACACCCCATGTCTGACCCTCTTAGGCATTTACAAAGCGCCAAGCACAGCCGTTTGGGGTTCTCCAACCTTTCAGGTTCTACAGAAGAGAGAGGATCACTGACTCAAACTTTCTTAATCATCCTCCTTCCCCGGGGGACAGTGTTGTGAGTGTTCTGGATATCCCCCCAAGAAGGCTCCATGGTCCATAGTGTAGAAACCATTGCTCTGAGCCCTATTCATATTTCCCTTCCCTCTTTACAGCATCCCTCTGTTATCCCCTCACAATAAAAACTTGGCAGGAATAATAACTTACTTCTTTGCCCTCTATTTTCTTTGACTCTAACAATCTTTTTATGCCACTTTACCTCTTCTCCCTGTACAACAGTTTCTGGTCCTGTCTATAAAGCATTTTTGATGCTATAATCATCAGTACCTCTGTATTTAAAAATACTACTACTACTAAAATAACTGCACTGGATTGAGATTAAAGCCTGAGCCCTTACAATGGTACTTCTAGCAATAAGATCCCGAATTTTATATTGCTAAATCTTTGCAGGAAAGTTAAGATAAAGGGGCTAATTTGGCTGTGAGATGCATATACATACATTCCTGAGTGATGGAGGAAGTAGAGTAGAGTGAAATTATTCCAGCTTGGTACTGGCTCTCTCAAAACTCACAGTGGATTGTTCCCCCCGTTGTCCTTACATGGTGCTGTAGCGACATTTCAAGGTGAAGACTAATTGTAAGTGGGTGTAGTTAATGTATTTTAAGACATTTGTGCCCAGCCTCATCCCTTCCCCTCTAAAATAGATTACTCCTGCTGTGACATATATCTGCACATAAGGATGAGTGTGAGGCAGAAGCTGGATAGAAATTGAACACACTGTAACAGTGCTTTTGATGTGTTAATGTGCACCTGTTTTCTGGCCAAATGCAGAGTGTGCCAAAACCTGGCTCCAAAAAACTTTTAAAAAAAATCTTTATTAAGTAAAAGAAAAAAAGAGAACTGTCCCACCCCGCTCTTAGTTAGTGTCTCTCTCTCTTTTTTTTAAAGCATAATATATGCAGTGTTCTGAGAAAAACACATATTACAGAGTAGGTTAAATCTTGCACTTTATAACTTACTTGCTTGAATACAAAGGTAAAAGTCCTGTTGCACCTTTTCAGTATTTAAAGCACAATCATGGAACTGGCACAAAAGCAGTAAAATTAGATAAACACAAAATTACATATACTAATGCTAGAATGTCTCACCACACCATTTATATTTCTAAGGACAGAACAAGTGTAACTGCTTCAGAAGATGAGTCATCTATGCAAAACACAGCAGCCTGAAATAGATGAGACAAGTGTGTGATACATTATGAATACTGTATGAGGTCTTTGAGTCTTCCCATGTGGTGAATTCCTTTGGAGATCTGCCTTCTTTACAGTACAATCTCCTATCCTTCAGCACTGAAGAGCTGACAACTGTTTTCAACAAAAAAGGAGATTTTATAAAAAATTGACATTATTTCTGATTTACAGTGGTTTAAGTAGGATTAGAGTCAGGCCCATGTCTTTTTCTTATGTGAAGAAAAGCAATTTCTGAAAACAACCTGTGGTAGATGAGAAATGGTGCATCTAAAGCAAAAATAAAAACAGATGTAAATATAGACCTAAAGCATACACTTCCTTCCACAGAATAATCTAATGAGAAACAATTTTGCTTAGTATCTCTGCAAGGCTCACCCCACAAAGTTGCCAAATCATCCCTTAAAGGGTTGTAGGGCCCATTTTCTATAGCGATGCCCCATAAACTGTAGGAAATCCTAGAGATCTCAGTGCATCCAGCTTTGACAGCCTCCTTCCTGGCAGCACAACCTCCTTAGTAGCCTCCTTAGTACACTAGGTAGGATGTCCCAGTTTACCATAATTGTCTGAAGAGCAGGGCTGTCCTTACCCATATGCAAAATACGCAGCTGCGTAGGGCACCAGGAAATTCGGGGCACCAAATTGCCCCAAATTTCCTAGTGCCCTACGCAGTTGCGTGCTGCTCCAGCGGCCAGTCCGATCCCCCAGCTGTCTGAGCCGGCCAGGAAAGCTGCCCCCGCACCCACTCCACCCCTTCCCCATAGCCCCCGCCCCTGCTTTGCCCCGGCTCCGCCTCTTTCCACCCCAGCCCCGCCCCCACTCCATCCCTTCCCCTAAGCTACGTTCCGGGGGACTGCAGCAGGGGTCGGACGTGCCCTGCATTCACCGGGCGGCAGGAAGTGGAGCGACCCACCCCCAGCCTTCTCTGCTCCGCCGGTGAATGCTGGGGGGGTGGTTACCCCATGCCCCCCAAGTCTGGGAATCAGGGGAGCAGAATGGAGCAGGCTGGGTGTGGGTCGCTCCACTTCCTGCCACCCCATGAGTGCAGGGTAGGGCCTGCCCTGCAATCACCGGGTGGCAGGAAGTGGAGCGACCCAGCCCCAACTCGTTCCACTCTGCCAGCTCGTGCTGAGGGGTGGTTTCTTCCCTATCCCCCAAGCCTGCTCCTGCCCCCGCACAGACCTTGGGCGCAGCCCCCCCCCCCATGGGGGGGGAGGGGACTGCATAGGGCACCACAATGTCTAGGGATGGCCCTGCTGAAGAGCAAGGCTTTTATAAAGACAAATCATACTTCACTGATTTATTAGAATTCTTTGAGGGGGTCAAAGAAACATGAGGACAAGGATGCTCCAATGGATATAGTATACTTGGACTTTAAGAAAGCCTTTGACAAAGTCCCTCACCAAAGGCTCTTAAGCAAACCAAGCAATCTCTTAGGGAGCCCAGTTCACCAAGGGTATGTCTAGACTGCAACTAAAGACCTGTGGGATGACCTTGGCTAGCTTGGGTCAGCTGACTGGGACTCAGGCCATGGGGTTAAAAATGCAATGTAAATGTTCAGGCTCGGGCTGGATCCCTGGCTCTGAGATCCCGTGTGGGGAGAGGTCTCCAAACCTTGGCTACAGTCTTAGCCAGAATGTCTACACTGCTATTTTTAGCCCTGCAGCCTGTGCCCTGAGATCAATTTACCTGGGCTCTGACACTTGGTGCTGCGGGTTTTTTATTGCAAGGTAGATATACTCTCAGTGTTTTGGGGTTGTAGACCAGGATCTTGAACGGGAGGCAACTGGAGACTTCTCCTTCTCCTTTAAATTTTCATGACAAACCACTAGTCCTAACAATAATAGATCGACATAGTCTGCAGGGGTATATATATTCCATCAATTCAACATTGATATAAATTGTTTCTTTTACAAAGGACAAATCAAGACATCTTTTAAGAAAGTCTTTGATTGCTAGTTCATTTGTAAACATAGCACACAGTACCATCAGCGGAAAGACTGTTCATGCTAATGTTTGGCAAAGAAGTTTCCTTATTAATAGATTTTGTTGATTTTTTTTCTCTCCATTATACTTCCTTGCCATGAGGTAAGAAAGTAGATATTTTTCATTAAAAGAATGAACCACTTAGAGACAAACATAAAAATATAGATCACATATGTGAAAAGAGATGCAGCTGAGAATGAAGTGCCTGTAATATTTCCTTCCTTAACTGATGTTTCTCATGAAGTCTGATGAATAACAGAAATTTGCTTGTTTCATGAATCATAAGCTATCACCAGTAGTTGTTTGGGGTATGACAGGGCTCAGTTGGCAGATGTTTAACAAGGGGATTACATCTTCCCATCCATCCTCTCTTTATAAAAGGCCTGATTCTAATTCTATTGAAGCAAATAAGAATTTTGTCACCAAGTACAGTGGGTGTGGGAGAAGGGGCAGGTTCACAGAGCCAAATCTTGCAGTCCTTACTCAGTCATTTGGGACTTTTGTCTGAGTGAAGATTTCAGGATATGGAACATAAATTATTTCTCATATTATACTTTTATTTCTCATATTATACTTATGCCCCAACATTCAGTTTCATGTATTTTTCTATGCAACACCAACTTTGTCCAAAAAAACCCCAAAACAAAAACAAACAATTTGTTCAAAAATGTGCAAAAATGATATTTTTAGTGAAAATGGCCATTTAAGTATATATATCAAAAAGCAACCAACCCTTGCAAACCCTACACATTTTAGAGAGGTCCTTTTCCATTCAGAATATTTTGAGCATAGTTAGTCCTGAGAATATTACAAGGTACTTGAGATTCACTCCCTGGATATCATAACAGAACTGGAACACATAGGTATTTTTAAAAGCTAATTTACTGATAAGCAGATCACAAATTTTAGATAGAAAAAATAAAACAAAATTCACAGACATATACACAAACACCAATTATTCCTTACACTTGACTTAGTTGTTGCATTTCTGTGTGATCACCAGCCTTTCTACCATCTTATAACCAAAAGTCTGACTAATTGAAAATGTCACAATCTTATTTTTGATATAATTACAGCTGGGCAGGGAATGACTTTCCTGTCTCAAGAATTTTTGAAATTTAAATAATTGTTCCAATCCTGAATCAGACCAAAAGGTTGAAATCTTGAAAATGTCCACAAACTGACAATCTGAAAAAGCTATCAGATTGGGTCAGTTGACATTTTTTGTTTTGATAATTTTGAAATGTTTTGTTTTCATTTTTGACCTTTTAACTCTTTTTTGTATAACTAAATGAACTAAAAATTCTAAATTAAAAGTAATTTCAAACCAAAATTTGAAACTTTTCCTTTAAAATGGGAAATTTTGATAATTTTGAAAAAAAATCTATTTTTTTTTAAATTAGGAGTTTTATCAGTTTCCCACAAATAGTTCTGATGAACTGACATTTTTCACCAAAAAACATTTAGTTGGAAAATTCCCAACTAGCTCTAATGATAACCCAGAAAAATATTTATATGGTTATCTGGATAATACCTAAACTTAAATATACTGCAACCTGGAGCTCTATTTTTTCATAGAGTGCCTGAACATCAACAAAAATCAAAATTTTGAATGGTGGAGTACTGCTTATGTCTGCATATTTACAACACTTCTAATTATAACTATATGGCATTTGCACTGCACTGACTTGCACATATTTTTCTAAATAATCCCATCACAAATGTTGTCCCATATATTTACAGGACTGTTTTAATTTCAGGTAGCAGAGAAGCAGCATTCACATATGCCATCATTGCCGCTGGAGTAGCACATGCGATCACTGCTGCCTGTACCCAGGGAAACCTAAGCGACTGTGGCTGTGATAAAGAAAAACAGGGACAGTACCATAAAGACGAAGGATGGAAATGGGGAGGTTGTTCTGCTGACATCAGATATGGAATAGGATTCGCCAAAGTGTTTGTGGATGCAAGGGAGATTAAACAGAATGCAAGGACTCTCATGAACTTGCACAACAACGAGGCAGGACGTAAGGTAGGTATCTCTCTGCTCTCCACCATCATATGACAATTCCTTGTCTAGAATCAGATGTCTGATTACAACACAATGTTCAGAACTAAATGTGCTTTAATCATAGAATGTCAGGGTTGAAAGGGACCTCAGGAGGTCATCTAGTCTAACTCGCTGCTCAAAGCAGGACCAATCCCCAAACCGATTTTTGTCCCAGATTCCCTAAATGGCCCCTCAAGGATTGAACTGACAATCCTGGATTTAGCAGGCCAATACTCAAACCACTGAGCTATCCCTCCCATGGCTAATGCCATTTTACAGTAGCCGAATAGGCACTTTTATAAGCTACACAAACTTGTTGGACAATCCATCTGTCAAATATTTGTCTAAATGTTACTCTTTCCAGTCATAAAACAGAAAATGCAAACAAACAGTTTAGCTGGGAAGTCAAATGGTGCTTAAGGTAGAAAGCTTGCCTGCTACTGTGTGGCTGAATCTACTTCTCTTCAGGTTCAGACATGAACTTCTGATCATTCATTTGAAAAGGGATCACTTTCAACCCAACTGTCTAAACCTTGCTCTTTGTGTGGGGACTATAGCTAAAGGGAAAAAAAAAAAAAACTTGAGTGAAGTGGAACTAAGAGACCACAAACTGACTCATTTTAATACAACATAATATATACACACATAAGGCAGGGTTATCATTTTAAATGGAGAGCTCCCCCACCATTCCTTAGAACCAGGCAGCTTAAAGCACATTCATGCAGAAACAGTGTTTGAACTCTTGTCTTCCTGGCAGCTTTAAACATGTACATTTTATGTGGAATCTACACAACAATTCTGGGAATCTTGACATCTCTTGGTTTTGCTTCCTTTGCAATATACAGTACTGCAGTGTATTCAGATTTCCTATTGTTGTGTGGCAAAGATGGAGGCCCTGGCACTCCTGTCCAGCAGAGCTGTGCTCAGCACAGGACTGGTGAAGAGGGCCACCAGTGTGCTCCTTAGATCCTTGTGAGCAGGTTTGGTCCCCAGGGTACACGAGAGCAGCCTCAGAGCACTCTAACTTGTGCTAGCTAGAAATTGCTGAATGTGGGTCTTTACACTAGCCAGTAGCACAAAGGGGCCAGGATCTCTGGCCCATAGAACATTACATTACTATGCGCGAGTGTGGCCCTACTCTGAAAAGCAACTATGTAAAAACACCTTCTTATTAAACAGATCTGCACCCTGTGGTTTAGACGCCTCTCAGCTGACTTTAGTGGTCAGTGATTTTTTTACTGCTTTTTTACTACTGTTAAGTATTACAGAGCAAGAGAGCTAAGGACAGTAAGCTGGATTCTGTTCCTTCAGGTGCATCATCAACAGAATGGTTCACCAAATAATGGCCTCAGTGATACCTGTGCAGCCCCATGGCCTTTGCTCAGTTTGCACAGTGTAACTGAATGGAACTCAGCAAACAGTTCTGTTATTGATATACAGTTACCTTCCAGAGTAGAAGGGCTCTTGAACATAGTAATTCACTGTCCTACAGCCCCATCTTGGCCCCTGCTCCAGCCCCTTGAGTTAAAATAATTCCCCATGCTTTCTTAGCTCTTTATTTCACTTTCTCCACTGTTGGCACTTCAATGGAATTTTTCAGCCAGCCCGTAAGTGGTGGCTTTGTCTTTGTTTTGGTGTGATTCAGCACGGATTTGAGTAGCTTGAAGTGGAAAGTGGATTGAAGACACTAATATTTCTGTTGCAGTTACAATAATTAGGACTCTGAGAGATCACAAGACCACAGCATTTGGGCCTTGAAAAAGAATGACTGTTTCTGTCACAAGCAACAGCATAGCCTTCCTCAGACTTATTCCAGCTGAAAGCTAGAGAGGTTATTTTCTTTTTTCAGTGTTCCAAATGCCTGGGTCTGGCACTCCAGGTGCTGCCCCAAGCACAAGCTTGGTGGGCTGGTGCCTGGAGCCGGCCCTGTGCAGCACACAATGTTCTTTCTGCCTTTACCACCAAAATGCACACAATCACAATGATTGTATGTCTAATTTGTGTGCACAAATTTGTGTGTCCTAAAAAACTGGAGGCTGGGAAGATTCACTGTGTTTGTGTTACTATCTGGAAGAGCTGTGGTGTGTGCTATGTTTGGCAAACTGCCATGTCTCCAGCAGGGTCAGAATCTATTCTGATATGGAGATATTTATATGCCTGTTACTGAAACCCTCAGAGTGCCGAACTACTGATCTTATTTGAAATCTTTAATGATCCAGTGGGGTGGAGACCAACACAAGCCTGGGAGGGTGTTATTGCATGTCCACAAACCAGTAAAGAATGAAGAGCTAATGACTGTGTTTAGTAGAGATATCAGGCTTTGCTCCCATATACCTGTGAGGGATCACAATGTTTTCGTCACCTGTTCCATTCTACAGCAAGCACTAGTTGAGGGCTTGCATCAAAGTGGGAGAGATTGCTGATTTTAAATGTTGAACTTGGACACAGAAAAGATTGGCATGTTGTGTGTCAACAGGCAGCACTCGAGGAATATCTGAGATCTGTATATTTTTGGGACTCTTTTTCCAAGAGATTCCAAATACTAGGAATAACCTGGTCTACTCTAGGAGACTTACCTACTGCTGACAATAGTTGTCAGCAATTGGTTCTCCGGAACAGCCTATTGACAACAGTTTAACTGCTAGTGCAGACAGGATAAGAGAGTTATCAGCTAGGTTTCAGCAAACGTGATTGAGACCGATTAAGTAAGAAGAGTAACGAGAGAAGAACTTTAGTAACTATAGGTAGGTACTTCACGTGTAGTTGTTGATTTTTTCCACGCATTTTTTAGTTTATTCTGATTTTAATTTCTCAGCCTCCTTCTCCTGAGAGTGTCTCACTAGTGTAATAGCTAATGAACTCTGATGCCCATAAAGCAGTAACATTCAGACCCAGGATAATATAATGAGTGCCCCCATGTAGAATCAATCTGTACAATGTGTTCCTGGTCTCTAACCCCATCTATGCTAGGAAATAGACCCAGTACTGACAATGGTTGTCAGCAACTGGTCTCATGTATCTACAGTATGTTCAAAGGTTTATCTGCTTGGGTGAAGGGATAAACAGTTTTCATCTGTATTTCTGTGTTTCCTTATGACCTGTGCAAGCAGAAGTTCTCCCAATTTCTTCAATAGTTGCTCCTGTAGTGCAGTGCTGGAATTCCCAGAAACTCTTTTTAGGGTACATCTACACTGCAGCTGGAGGTATAATTCCCATCTTGGGTAGATATACACATGCTAACTTTGATCGAGCTAGCACTAAACATAGCAGCATAGCTGCAGTGGTACAAGTTAGCCACCCGAGTAAAATCCCCTCTCGGCCCTCCTAATTAAGTAATTGCAAATTAGCCCATGGCACCGCCCAGGATACACTGCTATTTTTAGTGCACTAGCTCAATGAAAATTAGCACATGAACATCTACCCAAGATGGAAATTACAAATTACAATCCTGGAAGGGATTTTTGCATGCACCCTGAAAAATGTCCCAATCAATGTTAGAAGCTGTAGTTCATTTGTCTGGCATGTCTTGTCTCTGCTAAGATGGTTCCTGTAGCTCTCTCCCATATCTGAGACACGTCACATCAGGTGTCCCTTGCTTCAATGAATGAGTATGTTCTGAAATGCTGATTTACCACAGTGAGAAGCAAGCAGCATAGGAAGAATTGTAGGAGAATTCATAAGAGCTGTGTCAGAAAATGGAGCTAAAGCTCCTATTAATTTGTAGGCATGATCCTACTACTGATCTGCTCTTAGAATTTCCACTAACTGCATGGGAATCCCATACATGGAACAACTGTGGGATTGAATCCTCAGTTAGCAAATTAGACTTCCCACATACAGAGGTTCTTAAATGATTGCAGGTAACTCCTACTGCTGAGAGGTAGTTATGGTCCAGGGGAAAAAATACATTTCTACCAGTATAACTGCTAAAATAGCAAAGTAGGTATGAAAGGGCCTAGAAATTTTGGTGATTTGACTGAAAGATTTTCATTCTGAGTCAGAGGCAAGGACATTATAAATTGTTCTCTCTCTCCCCCTCTCTCTGACATTGCAGTTCTGTGAATGACATCTTGCATCAGAGTTACATCATATTAAATATAACGCCACATTATGAGTCATTGTTATAAATCATGACACAGGCTACATTAGAAGGTTTTTGCAATCCAAGGGCACATCAAGGTGGATTTTTATTTGCTGTTTCTCTTTGCAGACACACACAGGTGTGCTAACTTAGTAATTCTATCATGCATTGCAGGGCCGGCTCAGGCTTTTTTGCTGCCCCAAGCGATGAAGGAAAAAAAAAAAAAAAAAGCTGCGATCAGTGGCACTTCGGCGGCGGTTCCACTGCGCTGCTTCTCCTTCGCTCCGAGGGGGACTGAGGGACCCGCCGCCGAATTGCTGCTGAAGACCCGGATATGCCGCCCCAAGCACCTGCTTCGTTCGCTGGTGCCTGGAGCCGGCCCTGATGCATTGGTAGTGCTCCAATTCTTTTTGGGCTCTTGAGTTTAAATATGCATTGTAGAAGAGGTTCAGAGTGAACATAACAGAGGGTTACTGTAACTATCAAGCAAGACTACGAGAAATTATAAGGGGTGCATCCCAAATTGATGAAGTAACTCTGAGAATTAATCTACTGTAATATTTACTGTCCTATTTTTTGGGGAAGAGGAGGTTTAGATGAAACAGTGATGCTTAGAAATGAAGGACTTCAGGATTCCCACAAAACTATTGTGTGATGCCTAACATGATATTCTAGTCCCCTTTCTTGTCCATGTCTCTTTTGTTGCCTAGCAAAGAGTTTAACTTCAGAAATAGATTTTGATTCCTCAGACATGCTCTCTTGTAACTTTCCCCACCCTCTTCTGGTGCTAGTATCAGCGCTGGCATCACCAGGCCCCCATAGTGAGGTCAAAGAAGTTAACTGCCAATCTCCAGTTGACAGCAGTTCTCAATTCAATCTGAACATGTTTTATTTCAGTCCATGCATGTTGACGAACATGGTAGCATGAATATGAAATAATAGTGTAAGCCCTTGGGGGTGGGGACTATTTTTTTAATATAGCACCCAGCACACTATTGACACTTAAAACAACAGTAAGCAATAGCTTGAAAAAATAATGCTGTGAAATTAAAGGCCATGTAGATATTTGAAAATTTCAAATCGATGCATGAGATTTAAAGGAACTAACAACACTGCCTGGAGCCAGGCAAAACGCAGTCAGGCATTATAAAAGCTACCAAAAGTTCTACCACTGTACCCCAACCCCTGCCTGCGCATGCTTGAGGCTTGATTCACCCCTGCTGGTGTGGAATAGGGATGGAATGCAGTTGGCAACACCTTGATCAAATGGGAGCAGCTGCACCTGTACCTGCAGGAGGATACCTCCATTGCCGTCTTTCCAAGGGGGTCCAGCCAGGGGAGGGCAGTTTGAAAGTACATCTGGGTGCCATAGCAGCCCCACATGTGGAGACTAGGGTGACCAGACAGCAAGTGTGAAAAATTGGGACAGGGCGTGGGGGCTAATAGGAGCCTATATAAGAAAAAGACCCCAAAATTGGGACTGTCCCTATAAAATTGGGACATCTGGTCACCCTAGTGGAGACTGTCAAGGATTTATGCTGCCTGGCTCCAGGCCCTCCAGAAGAACGCACTTGTGGATTGTCTTGCATAGCTACAACCTCTTGTCTCATCAGATTTTCTGTGTTGAGGGACCTACTTCTTGGGCTCTGCAAGCTTGTGTAACGCTGATAGATGCCAGTCATCAGAGGGACTGAACCTAGGACCTCTGAAGCTCAGTGTATGAGCCTCTGATGCACAAGCTAAAAGCCACGTGGCTCTTAGTCATGGCTGTAGCAGACTCATCAATCTCTAGATTGTCTAGGTGCCCCTAGAGTGGAACAGAGCACCATACCAAGTAGGCATGGGTGATACTTGCATGGGTAGAACCTCAGGGGCAATCAAGCCAGTGGTAATCCCTTGAACAGACTGCTAATCACCTTCATTTGTGTTGCAGCTTTACGTATTTACAGTGTCTCTTAGAGCGCAGTCATTGTACTATCCTTTAGCAGGATGCAAAGCCCCCCCTGAGTTAGCCACTGTGGGGCAGAGATGGAGCTAAGGCCCTGCCTGCCCTCCCAATCTCATCAGAGATGGCTGTGTCACAAGAGTGCTAGCAGGGAGCAGTCACAGTGCCATGACAGCACAAGGCATGAGCAAGGGGAGAATGGTCCTTGTATTGGGAAAAGAGCCTGCCGCAATCTGGCTCTTAGAGAGCTTTGAACAGAGACCAACTGACTAATGGACAATATCCAAATGTATGTACTTTTGTATTCAAATATCCCAACAGTCACACTAGCAAGAGTGTCTTAAATGGGTTATACATCAGGATAAATGCTCTACTGTGTCTGGAGCTGCAGAAAATTACCTTAGACTCCACTAGGAGACCAACTTATAGTAGAATAATTAAAAACTGGGTGAGGCTGCTCTGTTACTATAATATCACTTGATTACTGATACCAAAAGTATCGGCAGCCCAGCCATATGTTTCTTGAAGCTCAGAACTTCCTAATGCCCTTTAAAAAGTTACACTAGTTATTTTCTAACTTTACTTAAAAAAAAACCTACTGATCTTTGCTTTTAGAAGCATCCAGTTTTTAACTTTTTGCATGCCCTTTAAATGTAAAGCTGATAATCCACTTTCCGCATTACAGTTAGGCAGTAAATATTAATGGAATAATCACAATTGTTAATTATTCCCAAGTGAAAATAGTTTAAAGTTGTAAATAGTCTCTCAGGAGTTTATTCTCCACCTTCTGTTCAGTTGCTCATATCACTGGGTGTTAGGAACATTTGGAGAGGCAAATATATCCAGAAGAACTGGGCTGTGGCACCATACCATTTCAAAAGCGGATGTAACATGTAGAAACACCAATGTGTCTAGTTTCTGAGTGTGGAAAGCCACTTAGTCACAGAAATCCCCAAAGTGTCTGTATGTTGTACTGAACTGGTCCAAATTTTTCTTTTTTCTGGTTTGCTTCTACAATGAATGATAAATCTGTCATGTAAAACTGTCCCACTGAAGACAATGGCCAAATTCCCATGGATTACAAAGAAGTAGATTAGCCTTAAACCTGGGATCAGAGTTTGGGTCCTAGGCCCTGAGGAACAGAGGCTGGGAGCCTTGTGGAGACAGACAAACTACTTCACTGGTTTAACTTCATTGCCTTCAGTGGATTTGCTCCTAATTTACAATGGTGTGAGAGCAGGATAAAGCCCAGTATGTGTTCAGTCCTTTATGAAGAGGGAATGCTTTTCACATTGGCAATTTCCCCCTTCTGGGTGGTAGCTGGAGAGATGTTGACAGGCTCCACTAGCAGCTGTATTTAGTCCTTCTGGCCAGAGGAGGTTATTGCAATACTGGAGTCCAAAAATGTGGGGCAGGGTGAGTGAGGATATAGAGGGAGCAGGGATGCGGAGAGCTGACAAAATAAAGGGAATCTCAAAGGAAACTCACCAAAAACAAATGAAAATATCTTACAGGGTAAACTGTTGAAAGCAGCGTGTGGTGTTTCACTCAAACCTGTGATCTCAATATATGGAAACTCTACTGCTAAAACTGCATGTACCATTTTGAAAATACTCCTCTAGGCACTCAAATATCCTTACACATTTGCTTGCTCACTGATTTAACAGTGTGACAAGTCAGCTTGGTTAAAGCCAGGGGAAGAACAAACAAAAATAACTGGGGACTTACGGGGCTCATCCAAATGTCCTAGACAAATGCCTTGTTGCAGCCAGAGACCCATAAACAAAAGCAACAAGGCTGCTCCCAGCAAGCTGCTTCCAACTTCCCAGTTGGTGTGGTTCCTACGTCCAGCCAAATGCTGAGGAAGAGCACGAGCCAGCACAATTTAGAGTCCTTTCCTGACAGATCAGCTTGTTTTAGTGAGGCCTGGACATATCCCACCCCTGCAATCCCTGCACTGTTGTAGACATTCTGCTCAGGAAGAGTGTTTACTTTCTCCTTGACAACCACTGCATGGGGCCTGTACAAACCATCACTACAATGATGCCCTGATTTCATAGTTCCAGGCAATCTACTGAAGAGGTGATAGACACAGCAAGTCATTTCTGGCAAGCCCACGTACAACTCCTTTGACATGAAGTTTGTAAGGTAGGATTTTCAAGAAGGCCCAGCATTGAATGCACTGCTCCCAGTGAGGTCAATGGTGAAACTTCCATTCATTTCAATAGGAGCAAAGTAAGGTAAATGCAGATCACTTTGGAACCTCCACCCTACATTGTCCTCTCTTAACGCCTGTCCCCCGTCCCCGGGTGAATGTTTGCACTACACCTGACAGGCCTATGCAGGGTAATTTCCTAGGTGTGAAAAAAAATTACAGGTCCTGGGCTCTCTCATAGTATTTTGTTTGTATTTGAAGGGATCAAAGATCTATTTTATGGCTTTCCTACTGCTTTTAGATAATAGTCTTAAAACAAGACTAAACTTGACAGACAAGCTCTGCATCTTCTCAACAGCCCAGAGTAAAGATAAAGGGAACATTAATGTTATTCTAAATTATGAGAAGGAATCAGACTGCACAAGAGCTGTAATCCACAAGAATGAATTTTCATTCCACTTGTCCTCCACTTTCAACTCATCAGAAGTTGTGATACATGGTCCTACTTGTATTTTGGCTTTCAACTCCCTCTTATATCTTATGTGGTTGAAAATTGAATTCCTGATTTACACTGAAGATTAGGGAATGATAAATGCTATCACTTACCTGCAGTCGCAATTTTAGAGGATTCTGGCATTATGAGCAAAACAGGCATTTCATGTGGGTGATTACTAGTGCTGACAAAGATAGGTAAGAAAGGGCCAAGTCTTGTTAATAAATAATAAAAACCCTCTCAAGTTCCACATTTAGTATCATGAATTTTTCATAACAGAAACAATCAGAGGGTCACTATAATGATTAATTTGCTTAAATAATACAAAGTCACTGGCTGTGTTGCAAACTTTTCAAGGAAGATGGGAGATGTTTCCAAAGTTAATTCACATTTGCTCTTTCGATAGTTGGCAGCATAAGTCATTTAGTGACCACTGAGATACAGGACTGTCACAGGGTCCACTCACCACAGCGGCACCTCCTGCTGGCCATCCTGTGGATTAGCTCTGCCAGTTGGTGCGCCCTCTTCAGGGGGTGCCTCTGCTGTTGCCCTCTCACCCTGCAGACCCGCCTCACTCCAGGAACTGCAGCATCCTCTTCATGATTCTCCCTTCCGGGGTTACCTACAATCCTTCTATAGAAATAGTCTCAGGCAGTCGTCTCCTGTGCTGCCCTGATGGTGCCACTGGCCCAGTGGCCGGTAGGGGAACCTGGGCTCGCCCTGTACTCTGGGTTCCAATCCAGGGACCCTCAGCTCAGCAGTTCTGGGCTCTACCCTCTCAGTCCTCACTGCTCCTTCTCTGGACTGCTTCCTACTCTTCCTTGTTCCGAACTTCTCTGAGAGTACCAGCTCCAAACCAACTTCTTCCTCCCTCTTCCAAGGGAGTGACTGCCTTTTCCCCAGCCACCCTGTCTGTTCTCAGCTCCTGGGGTTTATAGGCCCCATTTATTTCTGTACAGCTGAGCCTGCTAACCATCAACTCCCTGCTCCCTGGCTCTCCCTCCAGGTGCAGCCTGTGGAGTTAATTGGTCTACCTGGCCACTTTAACCCCTTCTAATCCTGTGTGGGGTAGACACCCCATCATAAGTACCCAAGGAGAAATGAAGGATTATTTTAGACATTATATAGTCCACTGCTTTATAGGTCTGATCCAGTTCCACTGAAGTCTATGGAAAGATGCCCTATGACTTCAAAGTGCTTTAGATTAGGCCCTCTAACACTTGTCTGTGTCTCATTAATATTCCAAAACCAAAACACTTTGTTTTACGCTTGTTTAGAGACAACAGTGTACTTAGTTATCACATCGCTTACAAAACCTAAACACTAAAAGCAAAGAAATGAAATGTTTAGAGCATCATAAATCTTACCTTACTCACATACTAAAAACCACAAAGATATTATTGTGATCAAGATAAAGAAATGCACATTACATTACATCACATCACAACAACCTTAACTCTGTCCCATGAATGGTAGAGGCTTTTTCTGTATAATTTCTGTTATCTTGATCCTGGTTATGTTGAAATATGTTTTTCTTTGTGCTTGTATTTGGAATTTCCCTATGTAGGTGGGTGTGTGGGTCAGTGACTTTGTTTGTGTTTTTGACATTGTTCATTTGCCTACATAAAGGAAAAAGAACATCATAGGCTAACATTTTCAAAATTGGCACCTAAAGTTAGGCCTCTTAAAGAGGTGGTAAGATTTTCAGAGTTAGGTGCTTAACATGACTGGACTTCCATTAAATTTCATTGGGAGTTACAGGTATCCAGCACCCCTGAAATTCAAGTCTCTTATTTAGGTGTCTAAATATGGATTTGTGCATCTATCCTAAGAATGACAATATGGATTTTTGGCCATTAAAAATTAAACAAATGGAATAGAAGAGTCCCCAGATTTTAAAAGATTTATTGGTGCTTGGCAAGTTATTAATGTTTTTGCAAGTTATTGACAATCTAATAACTGTTTGGCTAGGTCCTTCTGGAACGTCATTTTCCACATACCTAAAGAGATGGGTGTTTACACCACACATAACCTACAACATGTATTAGACCAAGGCTCCTGTGCAGTCTTGCCTCATGCAGTGCATTCCTGAGAAGATATGTAGCTGCACAGTAAATGAATATGAGTTATATATGATTAATGCTCCTCCCATCATGGGGTGTCAGCAGGAATGGAACCTGGGGCCTTCAACACAAGCCTCTACAACTTGAGCCAAAGAACTGTTGGTGTACCTGACTCTTACCCTATATGTGGGCCAGATACTGTGGTCTGTGTGTGAGACACAATACCCAAAGCTAAGGTATTACATATGCATGTCCATTACGCCAAACATTGGTATATAGTGCTAGAAAGTTCTAACAAGTTCAATAACTGACAAGACAAATACCCATGCTCTCAAAGAGCCCTGCAAAGGTGGGTAAGCATTATAAACCCACTTTTACAGTTGGCTTAAATAAAGATGTTTGAAGCAATGCATGTGAGAGGCACTTGACTTCAATGGAGTTGCACCAGTTTAAACCAGCAGCCAGCTTAGCCCAATGAATGTAAGTTTCTCTAAGTAGCCTGTAGTGACAAGGTGAGTGAAGCAATATCTTTTATTGGTTAGTGAGAGTGATGAGCTTTCAAGCTTACACAGATGGCCTGAAGAAAGGCTCACCTACCCTATCTCTCTAATATCCTGGGACCAACACGGCTACAACAACACTACATACTATAAAGGTTGCTTAAGAAGTTTGTGGCACAATGGAGACCAGAACCCTGCTCTCTGTAAAGCCATTGAGCTCTGAGAATGCTTACTACAACCCATACATAGAAAGGACTTGGCTCTAGCCAAGGCCATTCAGATGGGCTAGAGAGGTTTGATTTAATGAAAAGAAGTGCACAGAAATCTGGAAGCAAGCAGTTTAAAACCCATTCAGTAAAAAAACAGCATATCATCTTGGGAAAATAATGGCAAAAGTTTCTTAGATGCCTGTCGTGGAAACATGAGAGAGTGACAAGCTTTTTAAAGGGCTAACCTGAAGAGTATGTGCTGTGTAAGAGCTTGGGAAAGGAGCACAGTCTTTGCACAGCTAGGAAAAGATAAGACCCATATTGCCAGACATAGAGCTGAAGGTGAAATGCCCGTTATATTTCCGAGCATTCTACTAATCAGCACAGAGTAACAGGTACAAGTACTGTTAAATGACTGTGTAGCTAATATTTCCTGGCACTCTACTAATGAGTACAGAGTAATAGGTACATGTACTGATACATGACTATATAGCTAAACTGGGAATTAATGCCAGAACTATCATTTGTGTTTTCAGAAATGATGTACTGAAAACTTGTGCACAAATGATTTGAGGTTTTAGGAAAATGATCTGAGTAGAAACATATTCTGGACTTCATTTTAACAACATATTCGGATTTATCATCATTGGGTCATAAATGGTTAAAAGCACTTAACACCTAAACTGATCCAAGGTATATAAAATACCTAATATTCTAGAAAGGTTAGATGAAAAATATATTGAAGTGCTTCCTCCTGTAATGGCTTTAGTAAAATGCTAAATCACATGTGGCTGTACAGGAGATGCCAGATTCATCAAGACCAGAGCAGTGCCATATGCCAAAAGCAGAGATTGTTGCAAAATCTTTAGGAGAACTGGTTAGCCAAGGTATCCTGACATTTTTGGAACATACAAAGCTCACAATGGACAAAACTCCTTTAGAATTTGGTCCATTGTGGGCATACAGAAAGATGGCAGTGTCCACATTTTCAGAAACTATTAAGTAGATGTGGATCCATTTCCAGTGCTAAAAACAGAGCATCTTTTTCCACTGCTAGAAAGTGGCAGTATTAATGAAATTAGATTTGCCTTAAGCATACTAGTAGGTGAAGCACAATCAAGAGCCTTTAAATATCTGATCATCAATATTCTTATGCGGCTATTTCCATATGGCTTTTCCCTGGAGTGGCTAGCACATTGGCTATATTATGGCATATAAATGATCCAGTATGAAAGTGTTTAAGTGAAGTAATCAACCATTTGGATGGCATACTAATGAAGGTGACAATATGGAAATTTATTTGAGGAGTTTGGAATGCATATTAAAAGAACCCAAAAGGTTTGGATTACAGGGTTTTTTTTTTGTTTTTTGTTTTGTTTTTTTTTTAAAGGAGAAACGTGCCTTTATTCTAGTCAGGAGTCTTAAGATAAATAATGCAAGTAGAAGGATTAAAACCTCTTCCAGAAAAAAAAGTGGAGCAGTTTCCAAAATACCTGGTAACTATGCCTAGGCATGCTACAGTAGTCAGATCCCTAGTTAATTGGGTGACACTTTATATTAAGGTTCCTTTTGTAGATGGTTTATACAGGGCTAATAAATGATTAATAGATGTAAGCATATTACAGGCATGAGTAATATATATTATAGATAGGTATAAGTACACCACTACAAGATGTAATAGGTAGTTATAAGCCATGATTGCAAGCAATCTACTGTCCTGCTAAACTCTAACTGATTAACCCTTTACTAAAAGATTATTTATTAACCCCTTATAAGCGATTTCTAAATTGAACCTTAATATAAAGCGAGGCCATTCATTTTATTTGGGAACTTTGCTATCTAACATGTCTACAGTAGTAAATAGAAAGACAATTGTTAATAAAGGATAGTAACTGGATTTAGACTGAAGAAGGTAATAGGGCATTTGAGCACACCAAGAATTTATTAATATGTACCAAGGTATCAGTACATTTCAATCCCAAATTAGAACTTTTAGCATGTGGTATCCCACCTGTAGGTATAGATGCCATCATACCACATAAAATGCCTGTTGGGACCAAGACAAATTAATTAAAGATTCTGTAAGCAAAACCAAAACATTAAACAAACCTTTGTTTAGAAAAAGAATCTCTGGGTATTATTCTTGGAATCAGGAAATTCCAGGTACTTCTGCATGGGAGGAAATTTTCATTGACAGCAGGCCAGAAGCTCCTTGTTAAAATTCTTGGCCTGAAGAGGAGTATGCTAATCTTTGTAACCTAGCAGCTGCTGAGATAGGCTCTGATGGTAGGATCTTATCTCTGATAAGTATAATCTATCTGAAAACATGGAAGTGCTGATGTATTATCCCAGTTGCAATTAGAGGTGGCAAATCCTTTAAAGCCAAGTCCAACTTTTAGAATATTTTTTTTTGGAAGAAGTTCCTATTTCTGCAAGAAGAATGCAGCAGCGACAAAGAGCCAGTTCTTAAATTAAATTAATTAAAACCGCATATTTCAGAGGGCGATGTGAATGTTTTGTATGGTGAGCACACATGGTGTGGAAAGATGAACTCAATAGAGTGACTCTATATTGTTGGGTTTCTGTGCGATGACAATGAAATCCTTGCAAGTCACATTGTTGGAAGAATTGCATGAAGGCCGCACTAGAATAGCTAAAAAAGCTAAAGCTGTCACTGGAACTATTTTTTTAAAAGCCAAATTTGTATCAAGATATCAAGTTGGTGAGTGTACAATGTGATGTGTCACAACAGGCACATAATGTGCCTGTTCCTAGATCCTGATATCTTTGGAAATATGCTTTGAACCCATGACACAAAATTCATGTCAACTTTGTAAAGACCAGTAAACCAACAAGACTTAAGCCTGACTGGGTATTCTTTCCTAAAGAATACTCTTGGAGACTGCAGGGTAGGAGACAGGAGAAAATGGAATAAAAGTGTCATTTAAAAAGTAATTGGCTCAGGGACAAATCTTCTGACTGTAAAAGTAATGTTAAGAGATAAATATATCAGTAATTTACTGTGAAGTATAAAATATTATTAGACTCCGAAGCTTAAAAACACTATATCTGTGAATGACATGTGAACAAATACTGTGCCTTTTCCGGATTCAGAGGATTTATTTCCCTTTATGTTCAAGGCAGAGGCTTGACAGTCTGTCCGTTTTGCCTTTATCAAGACACTGTTAGAGACAGTGCTTCCTAACTGAGAGATTTGGATAGAAGTAGCGTGAAATCACCTGAAAAGTTTGAATTATAATGAGAAAAAATACACTAACTTCATTTTTGGGATATATATGCTTTGCACTGTTTTATTTATCCAGTAACTGGAGGGTTAATTATGCATGCACATAGTTACATAAGCCTGTATGAGTTATATTGGTTAGAAATGGTGACCGGTTTCAGTGGTAGCCATGTTAGTCTTAACAGCAAAAAAAACGAGGAGTCCTTGTGGCACCTTAGAGACTAACAAATTTTCTTGGGCATAAGCTTCCGTGGGCTAGAACCCACTTCATCAGATGTATGAAGTGAAAAATACAGGAGCAGGTATAAATACATGAAAGGATGGGGGTTGCTTTACCAACGAGATAAATCAATTAACAGCAGGATACCAAGGGAGGAAAAATAGCTTTTGAAGTGATAAGAGAGTGGCCCATTACAGACAGTTGACAAGAAGGTGTGAGTAACAGTAGGGAGAAATTAGAATTGGGGAAATTAAGTTTAGGTTTTGTAATGACCCAACCACTCCCAGTCTTTATTCAGGCCTAATCTGACGGTATCCAGTTTGCAAATTAATTCCAGTTCTGCCGCTTCACGTTGGAGTCTGTTTTTGAAGTTTTTTTGTCGAAGAATTGCCACTTTGAGGTCTGTTATTGAGTGTTTTTGAACTACTGTTTTTTGAATGTTATGATTCCTGATGTCAGATTTGTGTCCATTTATTCTTTTGCGTAGAGACTGTCTGGTTTGGCCAATGTACATGGCAGAGAGGCATTGCTGGCACATTATGGCATATATCACATTGGTAGATGTGCAAATGAATGAGCCCCGGATGGCATGGCTGATGTGGTTAGGTCCTATGATGGTGTCCCTTGAAAAGATATGTTGACAGAGTTGGCACCGGGGTTTGTAGCAGGGTTTGGCTCCTGGGTTGGTGTTTTTGTTGTGTGTTGTGTAATTGCTGGTGAGTATTTGCTTCAGGTTGGGGGGCTGTCTGTAATCGAGGACTGGCCTGTCTCCCAAGATTTGTGAGAGTGAGGGATTGTCCTTCAGGATAGGTTGTAGATCCTGGATACCAGCATATTATGCCTGAATAAAGACCAGGAGTGGTCGGGTCATTACAAAACCTAAACTTAATTTCCCCAATTCTAATTTCTCTCTACTGTTACTCACACCTTCTTGTCAACTGTCTGTAATGGGCCACTCTCTTACCACTTCAAAAGTTATTTGTCCTCCCTTGGTATCCTGCTGTTAATTGATTTATCTCGCTAGACTGACCTAACACTTGGTAAAGCATCCCGCATCCTTGGTATTTATACCTGCTCCTGTATTTTTCACTTCATACATTTTATGAAGTGGGTTCTAGCCCACAAAAGCTTATGCCCAAATAAATTTGTTAGTCTCTAAGGTGCCACAAGGATTCGTTGTTTTTTTTATTGGTTAGAAATGTTTGGAACCAATAAGAGGTGATATTACTTTGTAACTAATATTCTTGCCACTACCGGGTTTAACTAAAATAGCACAAAAGAGATGTTTTCTGATGAGCTGTCTGGAAACTGATGAGACTGTTGTTTTGGTTTGGAAGCCTTTTTCTTGATAGCTTAAGCATTTGTTAAAGAGATCTAGTTGGGTCACTCATGATTCTTTGATGTAGAACACCAGCATCTCTTAACTCACAGTACTTGACTCCCAGTGGAGAAAGTTGCAAGGAAGATGGAGTTCAATGGAAATGAGTCAACAATCTAACACATCACTTTGTAGACATTCGCTGCTACAAGAATGGATTCCAGTTGTATCATTTCTTGCTTCCATTACAGTCTTTGCCACAATAATGAGGAATGAATCATTCCCTGAAACAAAGATTGCAGTGACAAATGTTAATGACAAGTGTCAATGACACAGGAGTATTCCATTCCTAGGAGAGTAAGGTTGTAATTAAACCTGAATAAGACAGAACTTTCATTCATTCGATTCTCAAATTCATCACTGTAAATTAGTTTATATTATTTAGGGTTACCATATTTTGAGCCTCCAAAAGGAGGACACTCCACGGGGCCCCGGCCCCACCCCCAGCCCCGCCCCCGCCCAACTCCGCCCCTTCCCCAAAGTCCCCGCCCCAACTCCTCCCCCTCCCCTGCTTCCCGCGAATATTTGATTCGCGGGAAGCCTGAAGCAGGTAAGGGGGGTGTGGGGGGAGGAGGCGCGGCCCAGTCTGGCCCCCCCGGCGTCTCCGGCCTGGGTCGGCCCGCCCAGCACTGTCAGTCCCTGGCCGAGCACCCCTGGCCCAGTCCCTGAGCCCCCGGCCCGGCCCCGCCGACCGCCGGCCCCCGAGCCCCCGGCCCGGCACCGCCGACCGCCAGCTCCCGAGCCCCCGGCCCGGCACTGCCGACTGCCGGCCCCCGAGCCCCCGGCCCGGCACCGCCGACCGCCGGCCCCCGGCCCGGACAACCGCCGGCTCCCGAGCCCCCAGCC